>NC_041386.1:444666213-444809237 GCF_002162155.2 Triticum dicoccoides
AGGCGCCGCCCTGTGCCGCTGCTGCCCGCGCCGCTGAGTCGCCCCGCCGCCCCGCAAGCCCCGCCTCGCCGGAGTTGCCTCGCCGGAGAGGTAACATGCCGATCAGCCGCCGCCATTTTTTTATAAGAAACCGATTCATTTTTTTAGAAAACCCTAGTTCATTTTTTAGATCGGTTCGCCGGTTTTTCCCGGTTCCTCTATTTAGGGGACGTTCGTCTGTACGTTCGTTCCAACGAATGGTTTTCGCTCGTTAGTTACAGATAACGAACGCTCGTTCGTTAGTCTATTCGTCAGTTTTCCTTTTTATCAAATTTTTCCGCGATTATTCTCGATCGCGATTTCTAATCCGATTTTCGTTTATGTTTATCTTTTCGCTCGTTAGTCGGAATCAGGCGATTCAAGTGCCTAGATCTTCGTCTCGAGACCCTATTTCCGCTTAACCAACTTGAACAAGATTGTGGTATTGTAAAATTTTACCTTAGTTCAGATTAGGAAACGGATCTTGTTTCTTTCGCCGTTTGAGTTTCGTTGCTCCGTTTGGTTTGATTCTTTTTGCTAACCGGAGTTCTTAAGTTGAACTTTCTGGTCAATCTCTTCTTATTTGAGATTTACCCGTATTTTTTTGTTTGTTGCTTATGTATGCTATTGTTTGTTTGCGATAGAATTCTCGGAGTGTGAAGCGTGTTATTTGGAGTCTCTAGGTTACGTGGATCGTCAGCAAGGCAAGTAACACATTGATCATACTCTTTCCATACCCAGTTTTTTATGCATTAGTTCCAATCCTCAAACATTGCATGATTAGGATGTCATTAACTTGTGGGTTGGGAAGTAGTTGATGAGGTAGAACCTATTGCCCTGTTATATTGAAACCCTTGGGAGTTACTTCTACGCGTTACTTATATTGCTATGCTATGCTTGTAGACGTGGTTTGGGTGAGTGAAATCCATGACAGATGTGAGATTGTTAAATAATGGTTTAACTTAAGGTGGCAACTTAAATAAACATCTAGGTGGATTGAGGCACCAGGAGTACCCAGTGTAGCCTGTATTTTTTTGGAAATCCCGGAGCACCCGTGTGATCTTCCTATGGACCGCCACCCAGGCTCAAAGGGAACTGAGATTATTCATGCTAGAAACTTCCGTGTGCAGCCACAAGCTATTATGGGCTCTAGCATAGTTGAGTAAGTTACGTGAAGCTCTTGAAGAGGCAGATCAGCAGGTAGAGGGATGTAGGTTTGGTACGGTCTGTCCGGAGTAGAGAGTTAATGTTTCTGAAAGACTGTGTCTCGGTCATCCGTTTCTCAAACACCATGTAGTGCGAGAAATCCAACGGAGGCGATCGAGTCTTGTGGGGGAAAGTGCGCAAACCTCTGTAGAGTGTACAATCTAATCATGGTTAGTCGTGTCCCCGGTTATGGACAATTTTGAGTATCTAGTACTTGGAGTATCTTAAGTATCTCATCACTCTTAATTAATATTTTTGGGTTGTTAATCACTTTAATTGTGTGATAGCCTATCTTATTAGGGATGATAGACTACTCATATCAATAAGGAATTCCTTCTTTTCTGGGAGCCCATTCTGACAGAGCTCCTAAGTTAAGCATGCTCAGCTTGGAGTAGTTTCAGGATGGGTGACCGACCGGGAAGTTGCTCCCGGGTGCGCACGAGTGAGGCACATGTACCGGACTGGAAGCACAGACGTATGTGCCAAGAGGGAACGTTCTTGTGGCCCGACGAGGACGTCGGTTCCTCTGAGTGGGGGTGTATGTGATAGCCTGGCTTATTAGGGATGATAGACTACTCATATCAATAAGGAATTCCTTCTTTTCCGGGAGCCCATTCTGACAGAACTCCAAAGTTAAGCGTGCTCAGCTTGGAGTAGTTTCAGGATGGGTGACCGACCGGGAAGTTGCTCCCGGGTGCGCACGAGTGAGGACAAAGTGCGCAGAAAGGACTAGTATTGATCCGTGGGGCCAGTCTAGATCCCGCCAGGAGTAACGACCACCGGCGGGCGTGTCCGGGGCGTTACAAATTGGGATTGAGTTGGAGGAACCTTCTCAATGATGTTTCAACTACCATGATAGTTAAATTAAAAGATATTCCTTTGTTGTAGGAAAAAATTGGCCTGTCGCAAAAACTATAACCATAGAGCTTTCCACCAGCCATATATGCATGTAGTGATAGTATTATTCTGTTCTTGCTCTACTGTGTTATATTGCCAGCATATTCCATGTGCTGACCCATTTTTGGGCTGCAACGTATTATGTTGCAGACTTTTCAGATGAGGAGTAAGGTTCGTTAGGTCATTGCTGTGCGGCTCAACTATGTCGTTGGAGTTGATGGACTCACTTTATCTTCCAAGCCTTCCTCTGTTATCGTATTAGATGGCTTTAAGCCATATTTATTGTAATAAGTTCTCTTTTGAGACATCCGATGTAATAAGTGTGTGATTGCTACTCTGTTATAAATCCTTCGAGTACTGTGTGTGTCAGCATTACTGATCCAGGGATGACATTGAAGCACAGAGACTTAACCGTTTGAGGTTGGGTCACTACAAAGATGGTATCAGAGCACATGCTGAGTGTAGGACACGACCACTAAGATAAAACCATAGGTCACTCTTCTCTACTCATTTCTGACTCCTCTCCATTTTCTACTCTTTAGGATGGCGGAGATGAAGAACAAGTTTGCACAACCGGAGGAAGAATCACCTTTTGGACGACACTTGAAGGAAGTCACTAGGTACTTGAACATTGGAATACCAAGCTTCACCGGGACCTACAACGCCACTTTGCCTGAAGAGGAGCGATGGATGATACAAGTTCAAGTTCCAGGAAGGACCTTCACGCCAGTCACTAAACCTATAGAATTTTCCTTCCACGCACCAACCTAGAGTTTAGGAAAGAGTATGGCAGCTCACATCACCATGGGACGCATTGGAGAAGTATATCACAAGGATCTTAAGGACACTATCTACCAGATATGTGGGCGCTGAGACGAGCAATGGGAGATGATCAGCACCATGAAGGATATATCAATTGCAGCTTTCATCCAGGAGTTAAACCAACACATTCGACGTTAGGAGAATCAGATGTGCGCAGACAGGATAGATTTGAAGAAGGCGAAGACAAGGATCATCGAGCTGGAAGGTGAACTTAAGTCTACACGCGATGGATATGAGGAGGAAATTGCGACACTACTGGAGAAGAATGACGACCTGATTAAGAAGATCGGAATATTCATGGGAGACCCCGCACCAGTAGAAGAAGACGAAGAACCCAAGGAGATTCATCAGGAGGACTACATCATCATCGACACAGACTCCGACCCGAGTGATGATGACTTTGAAGACAAAGTTGGAGCAGATATCATGGAGTCTTCCACTGATCAAAATTTCTAGATGACCACCCAATGATTAGTAGTATTCCCTCATGTATTCAGTAGTAGTTGAGCACTTTTGCGATAGTTGTAGACCACTTGTATGCCCTTTCTTGATTGATTGAGTGAAATGATTGTGTTTGTCTCATGTGCATATGGGTAGTGCTTTCTCATTAGACCTCATTCTATTCTAATCTCTTCCATCTAAACCCATCAGATGCCTCCGAGACGTGACCCCGGATTTGCCTTTCCGCCAGAGCTCACTCAGTTGATCCAGCAGCAGAACACCTTGATGCAATTGCTAGTTTAGAACCAGGGTAACAACAACAACAACAACAACCCGCCGCCAGTGGACAACCTAGCCCGTTTTCTAAGGTTACAGCCGCTGATGTTTTTCAGTAGCACCGAGCCTATAGTTGCTGATGATTGGCTACGCCGTATTGGAAGGGAGTTTACCACCACAGGTTGCACAGATGCTGAGAAGGTGCGCTTTGCCGCACATCAATCGGATGGACCAGCAGCCTCATGGTGGGAGAATTACACGACCACTTTCCCCATAGCCAACGTCACTTGGGACCAGTTTCAGCAAGCTTTCCGTACAACCCATGTCTCAACTGGAGCCATGAATCTGAAGAAGCGTGAGTTTCGCAACTTACGCCAGGGGAACCGTACTGTGGCTCAATACATGTATGAGTTTAGCAAGCTATCTCGCTATGCCCCTGACGATGTGGCCACAGATGCCATGAAGTAGGCGAAATTTATGGAAGGGCTGCATGATGAGATGAGTATGAAGTTGATGGTAGCAACCTTCAACAACTACTAGGAGTTGGTGGATAAGGCTCTTATGATTGAAGGGAAGCAGCAAGAGATTGAGAGCCGTAAGAGGAAGTATGGACAAGGGAGGTATAACTCAGGAGCTCAGCAGAAGCCTCGCCTAACCCCGAACTCGGGAGGACTTGTTCATAACCATGGAGGTCATAACCACACCGGAGGAGGATCGCATAACCATAATGGTTCTAAGAATGGGAATGGGAACGGAGCCAATAACAATCAGAACTGCCCCAATCCAGCCACACCCGCCAAAAGAGATCTAAGTCACATTACTTGCTTCAAGTGCGGGAAGACTGGACACTATGCCATGGAGTGCCCTGAAGGAAAGAATGGCAACGGAAATGGGAGTGCTGGGAAGAAGCCCAATCCATTCACCAAAAGACAAGTGAACCACGTTAACATGGAGGAGGTTGAAGAGCAACCGGACGAGGTAATAGGTAAGTTTTTGGTTAAGTCATTTACCGCTCTTGTTCTATTTGATAATGGTGCATCGCATTCATACATATCAAGGGGATTTGTGGATAAGTTTAAACTACCAACCCAAACCCTTAGGACCCCTCTCTTAGTGAGTTCACTTGGAGCAGAGTATATGGCTAGTCGATGGTGCGACCAGATACCCCTAACCATTGGCACCCATGTTTTTCCGTCCGACCTAATTATCTTGGAGTCACAAGGATTGGATGTGATATTAGGCATGTAGTGGATGTCAAAGTATGGAGGAAGCATTGACTGTGCCAGTAAGTCGATTTATCTCACCACCCCGGAGGGAAAAAAGATTAAGTATGTATCTAGGCTTGTGCCTAGGAGGAGCCAAGTGAATACCATCACGGGAATTGTTCAAGACGAAGTGCCTGTAGTGAAGGATTACACGGATATTTTTCCAGAGGAGTTACCAGGCATGCCACCGGATCGAGACATCGAGTTTTTGATAGAGCTATTGCCAGGGATAGGGCCAATATCCAAGAGACCCTATCGGATGCCCGCGAATGATCTGGAGGAAATTAAGAAACAGATCAAGGAGTTATTGGAGAAAGGATACATTCGAAGGAGTTCATCACCTTGGGAAGCCCCAGTGCTTTTGGTTGAGAAGAAGGATAAATCCCTAAGAATGGTTGTTGATTATCGGGCCTTGAATGAAGTGACGATCAAGAACAAAGTACCCACTGCCGATGATCAATGATATGTTTGATCAGCTGCAAGGAGCTAAAGTTTTTTCGAAGATCGATCTACGATCGGGATACCATCAGTTGAAGATTCGAGAGAAGGATATACCAAAGACAGCGTTCACCACGCGGTAGGATTATACGAGTATACGGTCATGTTGTTTGGACTGACTAACGCCCCCGCCTATTTCATGAGCATGATGAACAAGGTATTCATGGAATATTTGGACAAGTTTGTTGTGGTGTTTATTGATGATATTATGGTATACTCGAAGAATGAAGAGGAGCACAAGGAGCATTTGCGTTTAGTTCTCGAGAAACTCAGGGAACATCAGTTGTATGCCAAGTTCAGCAAATGCGAGTTTTGGTTGAAGGAAGTCGGATTCCTTGGACATGTTATATCAGGAGAAGGTATAGCAGTAGATCCTAGCAAGGTTCAGTCAGTCACTGAATGGTTAGCACCCACTTCAGTTAGCGAGATCCGCAGTTTTCTTGGACTCGCAGGATACTACCGAAGATTCATTGAGAATTTTTCCAAGATTGCGAAACCAGTGACCGAGTTATTGAAGAAGGATACCAAGTTTAAATGGACGGAAGATTGCGAGGCAAGTTTCTAGAAGTTGAAGAAATGTTTGACTACAGCCCCAGTGCTGACACTGCCATATATACATAAGGATTTCCAAGTGTATTACGACGCCTCTTGCTTGGGACTTGGATGTGTGCTTATGCAGGACGGAAGAGTTGTCTCGTATGCCTCGTGACAACTAAAACCACACGAGTTGAATTATGCCATGCATGATTTGGAGTTAGCAGCCGTAGTGTTGGGGATATTACTACTGGGCATAAACCGGCCTACCTAGGCCGGATTAACTCCATCAGTAGTTCAAAGGTGTTAAAGCCCAAAGAGGTAGGTAAAGGCCCAGGGCCCGTAGTCGGTTTACAACCTATAGCCGTACATCAGCTTTGTGCATATACTTGTAATATAAGTTAGGAACAAGGAGAGACCAACCCGGATACGAGTATGAACCGGTGTTGGGACTCTCTGAACCGGCAGGCGTCACCCATGTATATAAGGGGACGACCCGGCGGCGGTTCAGGAACAACAGACAACAATTCAAGACATAGGCGAAGCTTATTTGCTCCCTAGTCATCGAAACACCCATCAATTCCATCACAACTAGAGGTAGGCTTTACCTTCATTGAAGGGGCCGAACTAGTATAAACTCTCTTGTGTTCTTGTGTCCGCTTTAACCCCTTCAAGCTAACCCGTAGCGATGGCTCCACGACTAAGTCCTTTCAATAGGACATCTGTCGTGACAAAACCACGACAGTTGGCACCCACCGTGGGGCTATCGCACGATGGTTTCCGGTTCTTGGAGGGCCGCCTTGAAGGACTCGAGGGCTATGCTGTAGGCCGGATGACTAAGAGTCGTCGCGGCAAACTCTACATCGACGACGCAGGCTGGGGCCCCGAGGCTGGCTCAATTGAGTACGGGTACCGGGTCCCCTTTGGTAGCATTCATGTTTTCATTGGCAAGATCGGTGAACCGGGCCCTGAGCCGGACATCTGCACCGACCTCGTCGAGACGGCTCAGTGTCGGGGAGGCTGATCCACCAACACCTATGGAGATCGGGCCCCTTTCGGTTTGGAGGGAGGCGGAGGCCGCACAAAGAGCGGATCGAGGCGGTACACACGAGCAGTTTTACCCAGTTTCGGGCCGCACGGATGCGTAAAACCCTACTGCTGCTTGTTTGTGTGTATTGAATTCTTGCTCAGGAGTGATGGACGCTGCCAGACTGAGCGTGAGAGTGTTCCTGGTGTTTCGAATGAGCCGAACCGCCCCCCCCTTCTACGTTGCGCTAGGGCCTCCTTTTATACTTTCAAGGGGTCACCGACAGGTGGCAACGTAGACTAGAAGGGTAAAAATGGAAAAGGATGCGGTAGCTGCACCTACCGCTACTGTGGACACAGTGCACCCTACCTAACTCTGACGGCAGGGGACAAGGTCATTGAATGCCTGTCTGAGTTGCCTAAACAGTGCAAAAAGTGACCGTTAGGAGCGCCACCGTTTGCCACGATGGCCTTCTCTTCATCTCCGCTTGCCACCGCGCACCCCTAGCTGCACGGCCTCCTGCCACGTGTGCTTGGGAGAGTCCTAGAGCGACACGTTAGCAGGTGTGCTGGAGCGCGGGCACGAAGTGGGGGTTTCCCGCGGCAAGCTCCTTGCCACGGTCGTCGTCTTGTCGTGTTTGGGAGCTTGTTGTTCACCGGGCCTTGCCGGGACGCAGGGCGCGTCGCGGCAAGCTTTCTTGGTATGCCTTGAGTGGCCTTCCCGGCAAGCTCCTCTTGCCAGGGTCTTGTCTCTTCCCGGCAAGATCCTCTTGCCGGGGCCTGGGTTGGCCTTCCCGGCAAGCTCCTCTTGCTGGGGCCTTGGTTGGCCTTCCCGGCAAGCTCCTCTTGCCGGGGCCTTGGTTGGCCTTCCCGGCAAGCTCCTCTTGCCGGGGCCTTGGTTTGAGTTCTTTGTTCTTGAATGGTCTTCAAGGGAACCACGGAGGGTCTTGGCGGTCACCCGGCAAGCCTTGCCGCGGGACGCTGCGACTGCTCGTGCACGAGTTCGGGATACTAGGGTACCCCTACTCTAGTACACCGACAGGAGCCCCCGGGCCTGGGCCATACACGGTGCCGACCGCTGTTGGGCCAGGCCCAAAACAGTGCACGGGCACGCGCGGCCTAGGTCACGCCGCATATCTCTCTGCTCCCACCGCACACGCCCAGGACGGCACGCGTCAAACGCGGCGTTGTGGGTGACGCGGGCGGCGTGCGTGGGGCTAAGCCCCTCGAGCATGCGTCAGGCCACGATGATGGGGACGGTTCACGCCCTCCTCCCTAAACGGAGGTAGGCGTGGGGGCGTGGTGCATTTACTGGACGGGGCCGGTGCGCGGTTTTCGGGACGTCCACTCCCCGCGATCACGAGGCGGAGCGAGGCCGCCTCATCCGTCGCCTTGGTTCTGCATCCCCGCCACGCGGCTCCCATGCGCTTGGGGTCGCGGACGGTGGAAGTGGGGAACTGGGCCGTCGCGAGCAGAGGCAGCGGGTTGGCCCCGACTCCCTGCTCTTCCCGTGCCTTGATTCGCCGAGGGGGGCGGCCGAGCCCCCACCTCGCTCCTTTATAAAGAGCGGGAGGGGAGCACAGAAACCCGCACTCTCTCATCTCCTCCTTTCTTCAGCTTCAGCTCCCCTTTCTCTCATTAGCCATGGAGAAAGGGAACCCGGGCCCTTCATCGGTGGCGGCGAGGGTCACCGCCAGACAGCGCATCCCTCCCTCTCCCACGCCCGTGGTGGCAGAGCCAGCCATAAGGGAAAGAGGGAGGGGGCAAGGTCGCGGACGAGGTCGAGGACGAGGTCGAGGCGCTCGGGGAAGAGGCGGGCGGGGTGGCGTGCCTGCTTCGCCTTCGCCGGCGGCTCCTCCCCCCACGGCGGTCCATATAGGGGACGACCCTTGTGAGTTCTTCGTCAAGCTGCGCCGGGCGCCTCGTCGTCGCCTCCGGCTTCCAGCTCCGTTTGCGAGAGCGATGGAGTTGGACCCGCCCGAGACACTGAGACTGCACATGAGGGGCTGTGGGATCAGCGGCATGCGAGTCCGCGTTGTATTCCCAGCCCTTAATGTGATGTATCTTGATCGAGGGTGGAAGACGTTCGCCCGTATCCACAGCCTGATGGAGAGGTTTACCCTCCATTTTAATTTGATGGATGGCGATCTCCTTTCCGTCAAGGTCTTCGGGTGCTTCGGCACTCGGGCGAAGTGCTGCGTGGACAGCTCCTCCGACAGCGAAGGCTCCTCCTCGAGCGAGAGTGACGAGGAGGAGAGCGACAGCAACGATGAGAGAAGCGGGCGGCGGGGTGGCGGGTCCGACTAGGCGTCGGGCACCGCTTCGCGTGGCACCGGCGACCCCATCATCCGTGTCGCCGGCTCCTTGAACTCCCCGGGGTCGTCTCCTTGGGCGGCTGGCGTAGGGAGGCTGCGGAAGGGGAAGAGGGCTGGCGACAAGGCCGTCAGGTCAGAGTACGAGGGCGTGGTGCCCTCGACAGCGTGCTGACGTCCTGCCGCCCCGTCTTCGAGCCCCGCTTCCAGCGCCGCCATCGCCGTCCAGCCTTCGGACGGCCCCCGGGATGTTCTCTTGGTGTCTTTTGGCAACCGTAGCTCGCCTAGGCGCTCCTTTTGCCCTTTTCGCCTCCTTGACCTGCCTCCTGAAGAGAGGGACAGGAAAGAGATTACGGGCATCTTATCTTTTTAATTTGTAAGCCTTCGGGCCTTTAGCTGTATCTAAAACTTGTAATCCTCTCTTTCATGTTTTTCATCCTCTATGGACTGTACCTAAGTGGGATGTTTTTTAATGAAAAGGGGATGCTTGCCGGGTTATTTGTCTCGCGAGTTGAACCCACGCCAAGGAGCAAATCCTTGGTATCCTTCGGACAGACATTTCATCTCCCGGCAACAGGCCCTGCCGCCTTCCCACGTCGCTCGACCTCTCTCACGCCTTTGACGGAGGCGGGAACGAGGTGGGTGCGGTCTCTTCGTTTCATCCCTTTGCTGCCGCGACTACGACCAAACTCGGCCCCGGGAACGAGCTCTAGGGCCTAGAGTTGAGGGAGCACGGCAGTTTTTGGGAAGAAACGCAGTTTCGCATTCCCCAGTCCATAAGAGGATGCATGATGAGGGATGAAAAGACTTATCTGATATTGCAGCCCCCGGCAACTCTAGTTTGCCGTGGACGATTCTTGGCACTCGCAGCCCCCAGCGATACTGGCTTGCCGGGGCCCAGGTGCCGTCCGTTTTCTTCTTCTCTTGTCGTTGCCAGTCATGTCATGAGAACACTTTATTAGAGGCGCGACAAGTTATTTTTGTAATATAACTCTATCTTAGGCAAAAAATTGCTGTGTTACTTCCTTTACTCGACTCTTGGCTTTGTATGGTTCTGCCCTACGCTTTCTAGGGAAACTTGCCGGTGCAGGCACCCTTGCCGCGAGCGCCGAGTGTGGAACTTCAGCAGCCTGCTGGCGGGGTCGCTACCGACAAGTAACCTTGTCGCAACTAGTTGCAGCTCACTTAAGTTGTTGAGCGGACTCGAAACAAAGTAAGGGCGCTAGCGGCTCACTTAAGTTGCTGAGCGAACTCGAAGCAAAGTAAGGGCGCTAGCAGCTCACTTAAGTTGCTGAGCGGACTCGAAACAAAGTAAAGGCACAACTAGCTACGAGGTGGTTCCTCCGCGCACAGGTTTTCCATACAAAGCACGGTCGTTCAAGCAAAATAACTCAAAAACTTAAAAAACTGATTGCTCAAGCTTTAGCAACTTAGCTTTTCTGTCGTCTGCTTCCCGGCAAGGAGAAACTTTCTTGAACGGCCTGGTCCACACCATTATCTTCTCCTCCCCCCCCCCCCCGGTAAACCTTGTGGGTGAGGGAACCTTCCTTCTTTTGAGAAAGAAACAGAGAAATAAAGTAATGATATGGAGCCTTGGGCTCGTTATTGCTTACCGGGATTTGGTGCTGCACAAAGTGTCAGATAACATATGCGAAAAAGGATTATAGCATAGAAAAACTGACAAAATGTGCGGGGCACATGAACTTTGCTGGTGCATGGGGTCTGCGCCCGGCTTTGTACAAAGGATTACATGCAACAGCGGCAAGACTTGTACAAAAGGTGGTTGCCGGAAAAGCTTCCGGCAACCGCGCCTTACGGGTAAAACTTACGAAGATGTTCTATGTTCCAGGAGTTGCTCACCGGAATGCCATCTTCGGTCTCAAGGCGGACAGCGCCGAGCCTAGTGACTCGTTTCACCCGATAAGGGCCTTCCCACTTCGGCGTCAACTTGTTGGAATTCTTGGCGGACTGAACGCGCCGAAGAACAAGGTCGCCTTCCTCGAAGCTTCTGGCTTTAACTTTGCGGCTATGGTAGCGACGCAAAGCTTGCTGGTAGCGAGCGGCTCGCACAGCAGCCTGAAGACGGTCTTCCTCAAGGAGCGGCGCGTTATCTTGTCGCAGCTGCTCTTGCTCGAGCTCATCATAAGCGAGCACTCGAGGTGACCCGTAAACGAGTTCCGTGGGGAGAACTGCCTCTGCTCCATAGACTAGAGCAAAGGGTGTCTGGCCAGTGGCTCGATTTGGCATCGTCCTGATCGACCAAAGAACCACCGGCAGCTCCTCGATCCAGTTTCTTCCGCACTTGTGCAGCCTGTCGAAAGTTCTGGTCTTGAGGCCTCGCAGCACTTCAGCATTTGCCCTCTCCGCTTGACCGTTGCTTCTCGGATGAGCAACAGAAGCGAAGCAGACCTTGGCGCCAAGATCTTGGACGTACTGCATGAAGGTGCGGCTCGTAAATTGTGTGCCGTTGTCGGTGATGATCCCGTTAGGGATCCCGAAACGGCAAACAATCGACCTGAAGAACTTGACTGCTGACTGTGCTGTCACCTTCCTCACTGGTTCCACTTCCGGCCACTTTGTGAACTTGTCGATTGCAACATACAAGAACTCAAAGCCCCCGACAGCTCGGGGGAAGGGGCCAAGGATGTCGAGCCCCCAGACCGAAAATGGCCAGGATAAAGGGATCGTCTGGAGAGCTTGAGCTGGCTGGTGTATCTGTTTGGAATGGAACTGGCACGCTTCACACTTGGTTACTTGTGCAGTTGCATCCTGGAGGGCTGTCGGCCAGAAGAAGCCTTGTCGGAATGCTTTGCCGGCAAGTGCTCTTGCGCCAATGTGGTGACCACATATGCCTCCATGTATCTCTGCCAACAGCTGTTGTCCATCTTCCCGGCGAATGCACTTCAATTTCACACCGTTGAGTCTTATTCTGTATAGTGTGTTGTCGACAAACTTGTACATACTTGACTGCCGGGCTACTCTTTCAGCTTCTTCTTGCTCTTCGGGAAGCTCTCCTGTCTGAAGGAAACAGACAATCTGCTGCGCCCATGCTGGAGCTTGTGGCTCGACAACAAGGACTAAAGGCGTATCTGTTGCTGTGGGAACATCCGCTTCTACGGCCAGAACCTGCGGTTCGGCCGGAGCGTGATATTCCCCGGCAAGCTTGCCGGAGCAAAACTTGTCGGGAGCGTCTGCTTCAACGGAACAAACCAAGAGGTTTGCCGAAGCAGACTGCTCCTCAGCACTCTTGGCGTCGATCTTGGTGACCTTCTTGGCGGCGGCTTCGGGAAGCTCTGCCGGAAAGTAGTCATCAGAAACCAACTTCCTCTTCTTATTCTGTCCAGTTGATGGTGTCACGGATGGTTGAGTCAGCTTGAGCACAAAAATCCCTGGTTCCACAGGTAACTTTAGTGCTGCGCACTTTGACAGGCCGTCAGCAATATTGTTCTGAGCTCGTGGAACGTGTTCCATTTGCAGGCCGTCAAAGTGTGCTTCTAGCTTTCTCACTTCATCGACATAAGCTTCCATCAATGGACTCTGGTAGTTCTTGTTCACTTGGCGGACGACAAGCTGCGAGTCACCCCTTACAATGAGTTTCTTGATCCCAAGGTCGGCTGAGATTCTGAGGCCGGCAAGCAAACCCTCATACTCTGCAGTATTGTTCGTTGCTTGCTCCTTGGGAAAGTGCATCTGGACTACGTACTTGAGGTGCTCTCCGGTGGGTGCGATAAGCAGCACGCCAGCACCGGCGCCTTGCAGTGAGAAGGCACCATCAAAGTACATCAGCCACTCCTTGCTTGTCTCCTTGACGGGGATGCTCGTCTCTGGAATTTCTTCATCTGGAGTTGGCGTCCACTCTGCTATGAACTCTGCCAATGCCCTGCTTTGGATCGTTGCAGTGCCCTCAAACTTGAGGCCAAAGCTTGACAGTTCCAATGCCCACTCGACAATCCTACCTGTTGCTTCTGGATTCTGCAGTATCCTCTTCAGCGGAAAGCGAGTGACAACTGTGATCTCGTGTGCCTGGAAGTAATGGCGCAGCTTTCTCGAGGCCATGAGAAGGCCGAAAAGCAATTTTTGCACACCAGAGTACCTCGACCTAGCCCCCTGGAGAAGGGAGCTGACATAGTAAACTGGGCGCTGCACCATCTTCTTCTGCACCTCCTTGCACGTCTGCGCAGATTCATCTTTGTCGGGATCAGAGCTTGTCGGACAAGCCCCCTGCTTGTCGCTGGATTCACTTGTCGCGGTCGCTGGCTCATCATCCGCCTCCCTCTCCGCTACTAACACAGCACTAACCACTTGATTGGTTGCCGCTAGGTACAGCAGCAACTTCTCTTGTGGCTTAGGTGCGACAAGTATTGGAGTGGAGGACAGGTACCTCTTCAAGTCCTGCAGTGCGGCCTCCGCTTCCGGAGTCCATTTTATTGGACCTGCCTTTTTCAATATTTTGAAAAACGGCAGGGCGCGCTCAGCAGACTTAGAGATAAACCTGCTGAGAGCAGCCACGCAACCGGCAAGCCTTCGCACATCCTTGACGCGCTTCGGTGCTTCAATCTGCTCGATGGCCTTGATCTTGTCGGGGTTGGCTTCAATTCCCCACCGAGACACAAAGAACCCGAGAAGCTTGCCGGAAGGGACTCCAAACACGCACTTCTCGGGGTTGAGCTTGAGGTTGATCTTGCGCAGATTTGCAAAAGTTTCTTCTAAATCTTGGATCAGGGTAGCCTTGTCCTTGCTCTTGACCACTATATCATCCATGTAGGCTTCCACATTTCTGTGTATCTGTGGCTCAAAAGCGACATGGACTACCCTTGCAAATGTTGAACCAGCATTCTTCAACCCAAAGGGCATCCGTACAAAACAGTATGTGCCGCAAGGGGTGATAAATGCGGTTTTTTCCTCATCCTCTTCTGCCATGAAGATCTGATGGTATCCTGAGTATGCATCAAGAAATGAAAGCAAATCACATCCAGCTGTGGAGTCAACAATCTGGTCAATGCGCGGCAAGGGAAATGGATCTTTGGGACAAGCTTTATTGACATCAGTGAAGTCTATACAAAGCCTCCATTTCCCGTTTGCCTTGCGCACGACTACAGGATTGGCCAACCATGTGGGATGGAGCACTCCTCTGACAAGGCCTGCTGCTTCCAATTTCCTGATCTCTTCTGCAATGAACTCTTGGCGCTCCACCGCTCGCTTCCTGACTCTCTGCTTGACGGGCCGCGCATGAGGACAGACGGCAAGGTGGTGCTCGATTACTTTCCTGGGAACACCGGGGATATCAGACGGTTGCCATGCAAACACGTCAACATTCGCCCGCAGGAAAGCAACGAGCGCGCTTTCCTATTTGGGGTCAAGCGTGGCACTGATGGTGAAGGTACCACCAGTGCCGTCCTTCTTGGCGGGCACCTTCTTGGTCTCGGGTGGAGCTTCCATCGTCTTCTTGCACTTGCCGGTGGAGCTCGATGGTGCGTCCTTGACGGTAGCGCAGCACTCCGAAGAGGTGCGCTTGCCGGAGTGGGCATCAGAGCTCTTGCCGGACTTGGTCTTCTTCTTCCCCCCGGGAGCTTCAGCGGCAAGTGTGTTGTGATCAGCTGTGGCTGCTGCTTCCCGGTAGATCTTGTCGGCGCAGATAAGGGCATCCTTCTTGTTGCCGGGGACAGAGATGACACTTATCGGGCCTGGCATCTTGAGCATGTTGTATGCATAGTGAGAGGCTGCCATAAATTTGGCGAGCGCTGGACGGCCAAGGATCCCATTGTAGGGTAATGGAAAATCGGCAACGTCAAATGTGACCCTCTCAGTTCTGAAATTCAGCTCGCTGCCAAATGTGACCGGCAGCGTGATCTTCCCCTTCGGCTTGCTTCTTCCCGGGCTGATTCCTTGGAATGTGCCGGTCTCTTCGAGCTCGCTGTTAGGGATCTAGAGTTTCTGAAGGACCGCGGAGGAGATCAGATTCATGCCGGCCCCGCCATCAACTAGCATCTTCGTGACCTTGAGGTTGCGGATAGTTGGTGAAACCAACATCGGCAAGCACCCGACCGTAGTTACGCGATCAGGGTGATCCTCAATGTCGAAGATGATAGGCGTGCTGGACCATTTCAGAGGCTTGCGTGACTCTATGGATGGCTCTGCTGCATTCACTTCCCGCATCCACTGCTTGAGTTGGCGGTGCGAAGTATGCAGAGAGGCGCCACCGTCAATGCACAGGACCTCTGTGGCTTTCTGAAATTCCTGCTCGTCGGCCTCGTCATCATCCATGTCTTCGTCGTCGTCGTCATCTTCATCCTTGTCGCGGCCACGGGGAGGCCTATCTCCTTGCCGCTGCTTGGTCTTGCCGCGGCGCCCTCCCCGGCCGGGGCGTTTCTTGCTGGATCCACCAGCACCTTCCTGGTCCTTCTCCTTGTCGTGTCGCTCGTATTCAGCTTTCTGTTGCTCAACAAGCTGTTCGACTTTCTTGCAGTTCTGGAGATCGTGGCCCTTGGTGCGGTGGATCTTGCAATACTGCTTGCCGGAGCCGTCCTGCTTGTCGGCGGCCACCACAGGCTGGGCCTCCTTGTCGGAGCCACCAGCTTTAGCTTCCTTGGCGCCACCTTCGTTGCCGGTCTGCTCGACAGCTAGCACTTCCTTGCCATTTTTCCTTCTGTTGTTCCGCCGCTGGCCTTTCCTTGTCGGGGCGGCATCCTCACTGTCGGATCCTCCTGCTCCTGTACTCTCTTCGGGGAGCCTCCTCCCCTCTTCAGCGCGTGCACACTTGTCGGCCAGGGCGTAAAGCTCGCTGACATCTCTGATCTTACACATCGCCATCTCCTCCCTCATCCTTCGGTTTCGCACGTTCTGATGGAACGCGCTGATGATCGTGGCGGGGTGGACGTCTGGGATGTTGCGCTGCACACGGCTGAATCTCTGAATGTACTTGCGCAGTGGTTCTCCTTCCTTCTGGGCGAGTAGATGAAGATCACTCTCTTGGCCATGTGGCTTGTGGCCGCCTGTAAAGGCGCCGACAAACTGATGGCATAAATCTGCCCAAGAGGAGATGGAATTGTCCGGCAAGTGCATGAGCCAGGACCTGACGTTGGGCTTGAGTACCAGCGGGAAGTAGTTGGCAAGGATCTTGTCGTCCCGTCCCCCGGCAGCCTGCACCGTGATGGTGTAGATGCTGAGAAACTCCGACGGATGCGTCTTGCCGTCGTACTTCTCTGGTACGTCTGGTTTGAAATTCTTTGTGCTGGGCCACTGGACTTGCCGCAGCTCACGGGTGAACGCAGGACAACCTACCGCGTACGGCAGATCGCCTGGTTCCCCTGGTGCATGCATGTCAACAGAGGGCCCAGCGCGCTTGTCGGATTGACGTCGCGCTTCTCTTCGGCGCTCGATGCGGGTTCGAGCGTCTTCTTGTTGTCGTTCATGGAGAACTTGGCGCTGGTCGCGACGAGCTCGTGGGTCCGACGACGCGGTGGAGCCGCTGTCGGGGTGGACCCGATGAGTCGGCGATTTTGGCCTTCGTAGTGGAGAGTGCATGGAAGTTGCACCTCCCCCGGTCTTGTTGCCATCGGCTCGCGTCCGGCTGTCCTGCCGCGGCAGCGAAGTGCTTGGTTGCCGCGCAGTGTCGCCGTTGGCGAGGCCGATGAGGCTCTGGATAGTGGCCCTCCATTCTTCGGTCTTGTCCATCGTCAGAGGATAGTCTAGGAGCAGTTGAGCTCGCGCCAAGGCTTTTGCTGGGGTGGTGGGCAGCGGAGGTGAACGGTGCGAGGAGTGGGGCGTGCTCGGACTCCTAACCACGTTAGAAGGAGCAGTGCCCCGTCCAGGCGACCGTACTTCGCTCGAGCCAGCATGTTGACGTGCATGTTGGTCTTGAGCGCCACGAGAACCTCTAGCTTGATCTTGGCCCAGCGGACGTATGGCGCTGCGAACGCCATGATGCTGCTGGTCCCGCGCCTCCTGAGAGGGGCGCGGTGCGCGCATGGACGCCGAGGTCTGTGCCGCCTTGTCCGTGGACTTGGCCGCACTGAGGGCTCCCTCATCGACGCCCATCCTTCCGCCGGCGTCCACTCCACCACCCGTTTGCTCCGGAGGCGGTGGAAGTGACGCAGACGGAACAGCTGCCTCCGAATCCTTCTTCTTCAGTGGCATGTCGATGAAGACGATGAAGATTTAGCTCGCGTGCACGCCGGATCGGGTTTGCACAACCTCGACGCCCCCTACCTGGTGCGCCAGAGATGTCGGGGAGGCTGATCCACCAACACCTATGGGGACCGGGCCCCTTTCAGTTCGGAGGGAGGCGGAGGCCGCACAAAGAGCAGATCAAGGCGGTACACGCGAGCAGTTTTACCCAGCTTCGGGCCGCACGGATGCGTAAAACCCTACTCCTGCTTGTTTGTGTGTATTGAATTCTTGCTCAGGAGCGATGGACGCTGCCAGACTGAGCGTGAGAGTGTTCCTGGTGTTTCGAATGAGCCGAACTGGCCCCCCCTTCTACGTTGCGCTAGGGCCTCCTTTTATACTTTCAAGGGGTCACCGACAGGTGGCAACGTAGACTAGAAGGGTAAAAATGGAAAAGGATGCGGTAGCTGCACCTACCGCTACTGTGGACACAGTGCACCCTACCTAACTCTGACGGCAGGGGACAAGGTCATTGAATGCTTATCTGAGTTGCCTAAACAGTGCAAAAAGTGACCGTTAGGAGCGCCACCGTTTGCCACGATGGCCTTCTCTTCATCTCCGCTTGCCACCGCGCACCCCTAGCTGCACGGCCTCCTGCCACGTGTGCTTGGGAGAGTCCTAGAGCGACACGTTAGCAGGTGTGCTGGAGCGCGGGCACGAAGTGGGGGTTTCCCGCGGCAAGCTCCTTGCCACGGTCGTCGTCTTGTCGTGTTTGGGAGCTTGTTGTTCACCGGGACGCAGGGTGCGTCACGGCAAGCTTTCTTGGTATGCCTTGAGTGGCCTTCCCGGCAAGCTCCTCTTGCCGGGGTCTCGTCTCTTCCCGGCAAGATCCTCTTGCCGGGGCCTGGGTTGGCCTTCCCGGCAAGCTCCTCTTGCTGGGGCCTTGGTTGGCCTTCCCGGCAAGCTCCTCTTGCCGGGGCCTTGGTTTGAGTTCTTTGTTCTTGAATGGTCTTCAGGGGAACCACGGAGGGTCTTGGCGGTCACCCGGCAAGCCTTGCCGCGGGACGCTGCGACTGCCCATGCACGAGTTCGGGATACTAGGGTACCCCTACTCTAGTACACCGACACTCAGCGTACGCAATCCGCCCGGGTTAAACCGGCCATGAAGCGTGCCTTCGTGGGAATGATCCATGGAGGGAGTTATGAGGATGGATCGGAGCTTCGCGGGGCGACTGCCATTCGTTCCGGTGACGAATCTTCGACCGGAGAAACCGAATCTCTTTATCAACTACAAGATGGCCGGATTGGGAGCTGTTCCGATGGCGACAGTATTCCGGACCCCTCTGATCCGCCCAACCGGGTTGGAATATTCATGGTCGGAACACAAGCAGCGCTTCATTCTTCGATAGCCGTGGCAACGATTTCCAGTTCAGCAGCAGCAACGGCCGCCGGGGCAGGAGGCCCTGTGCGCCCGCCGGCTCAGGTTCTATCAGAGCTATTTGATGCGTTGGCTGTACTTATGGCGGAAGTTAATCTGCCAGATCAGGACGTTCACAATACGGAGATTGCAAAGGTAAAGGAACACATCACCCAGGCCAAGGCGGATCTGGCGGCTGAGGACACCAGGATGGCCGCAGAATGGGCTGCTTTAGACGCACAGGCCTACAGGCTTATGTTAGACCAGAGCGCATCACATGAAGTCATGAGAAGGAAGCATCGATCCCGCTTACCTCCGGTTTTTGAGGCCAGCGACCTTTTCAACACTCCAGGGCCAAGAGCCGGCAATCCGCTGGAGGGGAACCGGGCAGAAGCCCCTGGGACTGGTGCATCGGTTCAGCCTCGTCAGATCGACCCACCTCGTCAAAACACCGTTATACCTCGGGATGCTTTAACACCTCTGGGTCACTACTCCAACCCAATGGACAATCTTGTTGCCGCTGCTGCACGACTGGAGGCCATTCCAATTGAAGGTGACTCGCCGCAAGCAGTAGAGATGCGGCGGGTCAACGAACTTCTGAGGACAGCTTTGGCCCAACAGGAAGCATACTCGTACAGCCGCGACCGAATCCACTCGACCCCCCGTCCGAGCCGGAGCTCTAGCAGACATATGGATGAACCAGCAGTATCGAGTAATGAACGACGTGGAGCACCCCGTGGTAACAACCTGACAGTTGGGGCTGCCGACGCTCAGGAAGTGGTGAACCGGGCCCGAGTGCGTAGGGAGGCCGAGTTAGCCGCACAGCATCAGGCTCGGCAGCTCACGCCGGTTCAACCAACCATTTCGATCGAACCTGGTGTTACTTCTAGTTCTTTGGGGGTGCCTTGCCTTGTCCCCGCTTTACGCAACGTGCGTTTGCCCAAGGATTTCAAAGGCCCACGTAAGGTACCAAATTATACGGCGGATCAACCACCAGAGACATGGGTAGAGAGCTATGAGATGGCCATGGAGATGCTTGATGTGGATGACACGGCGTGTGCGAAATACTTCACCATGATGCTTGAAGGAACGACCCGTACTTGGCTAAGAAGCTTATCCGCTAATTCTATCAGCTCGTGGGCCTAATTACGAGCCCGGTTTATCAACAATTTCAAGAATACCTGTAAACAACCTATGTCGATAGTGGACTTAGCTGCATGCGTCCAAGAGGAAGGAGAGTCAATGACTCATTGGGTGCGCCGGGTTTCACAAGTGTTGCACTCCTCAGACCGCATCAACGCTGACACCGCAGTATTAACCCTAGAAGGCAACTGCCGGTTTGGGCCCCTGAAGTTGAAATTGGGACGGATGAAGCATCATTGCACCGACATGGGAACCCTCATGGCCGCTTTGGTAAAATATGCTGATTCTGATAGTACCAAGGATCCCGAGTCTGATGATGACAAGACAGGGAAGGGGAAGAAGAACAACAGCTCCAAAGGTCAGCAACATCACTGGGTAGGCAATGGCGGAGGAGGCAATCGTAAAGCGGGTGGCAACATGGATTTTGTGGCTAATACCAACGTACAGGACAATGGCCAGCGGCGCAAGGGCAGGCCGAAAAATCGTAGTGGAGCGCCCAACCCCAACCCAAACCGCCTGCACTATTTGCTAAACCAGCCCTGTCCAAAACATGGGACGAAGGAGGAGCCAACAAACCACCTTTGGAAGGATTGTTTTATTATGCAGGAGTTCAAGAATTCTAATAATTTCTGGTATGATCACGGATCTGGCGGCGGCTCAGGATCCGGGCCGGGTTATGGTGGAGGAAGTTCCGGTTCAGGATTTAATGGTAATCCGGGCGGGCATAATGGTCAAAGTAGTCAGAACAACCAGGGTGGTCACAACCAACAACAGCAACAGTCAGGTTACCAAAGCAACACAAAGCAGTTGAGTAGTGGGCAGTACCATGTCTTTACCACTAGCTTGGACAAGCGAGACCGGAAGGTTCAGACGTGGGCAGTCAACTCTATTGAACCGGCCACACCTTGTTATCTATGTTGGTCTGAACAGCCGATCATATGGAGCAGAGAGGATCACCCACTCCAGGTCGATAATCCGGGTCAGTTGGCTCTGGTGGTGGTGCCTCATGTGGGAGGTTATAAGTTCACCAAATTTCTCATGGATGGAGGGAGCAGCATTAACATCCTATACTATGAGACCTTCCGCCGTATGGGACTTACAGATAAGAATCTCAAACCGTCCAATACAGTATTCCACGGTATAGTGCCTGGCAGATCAGCATATCCCGTTGGTAAGATAGCTCTTGAAGTGGCCTTTGGGGATGATCATGATTCCAGGTCGAAGACATTAACGTTTGAAGTGGTGAAAATCCAAAGTCCATATCATGCCCTGTTTGGGCGTCCGGCATACGCCAAGTTTATGGCTCGGCCCTGTTATGTGTATTTGCAGATCAAGATGCCAGGTCACAAGGGGACAATAACGGTTCACGGAAGCCGCAAAATCGCTTTGGAATGCGAGGAAGGAGATGTGGCTTATGCAGAGTCGGTTTGTGCCACCGAGGAGTTGAAGTACTATAAAGACAATGTTGATCCGGCGGACATGACTCCGTTGAAGAAGCCAACTACGGAGCATGATCCGGCCCTAAAGTTCAAATCGGCAGCAGAAACTAAGCTTGTTGACTTCATACCTGGCGATTCGTCCAAGCAGTTCAGCATTAGTGCCAACTTGGATCCGAAATAGGAAAGCGCGCTCATCGAGTTCATCCGTGAGAATCGGGACATTTTCGCATGGAAGCCCTATGACATGCCAGGTGTACCGAGGCAACTCGCTGAGCACACACTTAATGTGGATCCTAAATACAAACCGGTGAAACAGTTCCTCCGCCAGTTTAACGAAGAAAGACGCAAGGCGATTGGGGAAGAGGTAGCTAGGCTCTTAGCAGCTGGTTTTATTGTTGAAGTTTTTCACCCTGAGTGGCTTGCCAATCCGGTGCTAGTCCTTAAGAAAAACGGCACTTGGCGTATGTGTGTGGATTACACAGATCTTAATAAAGCTTGTCCAACAGATCCTTTTGCCCTCCCCCGTATTGATCAAATCATTGATGCTACGGCGGGTTGTGAGCGTTTAAGTTTTTTGGATGCATACTCTGGTTATCATCAGATCAAAATGGCAGTTAAGGACCAGGAGAAGACGGCATTCATAACTCCCTTTGGAGCCTTCTGCTATGTATCTATGCCCTTTGGGCTCAAAAGTGCCCAGGCAACTTATCAACGGTGTGTACAAAATTGTCTTCACAAGCAGATTGGCCGTAATGTACATGCTTACGTGGATGATATCGTGGTTAAATCTAGGGAGAAGGAGACTCTGGTTGACGATTTGAAGGAAACCTTTGATAACCTAAGGACGTACAAGATGATGCTTAATCCGGACAAGTGTGTCTTTGGTGTACCGGCGGGCAAGTTATTGGGCTTTCTGGTGTCCAACAGGGGAATTGAGGCTAATCCGGAGAAGATCACAGCCATCACCTCCCTGGCTAAACCGAAGTGTATCAATGATGTTCAACGCCTGGCAGGCCGGATTGCCACGTTAAGCCGGTTTATCAGCCGCCTGGGTGAGAAGGCGATCCATTTGTATCAGATGTTGAAGAAGACGGATCAGTTCGTCTGGAGTTCTGCTGCTGATGAAGCATTTGAGGACTTAAAGCAGCAATTGGCCAATCCGCCTGTGCTCGCCGCTCCCATTGACAAGGAGCCGTTACTGTTATATGTTGCTGCTAATGCTCGTGTGGTCAGCATAGCTATTGTGGTGGAACGAAAGGAGGCAGGTAAGGAGTATCCGGTTCAACGTCCGGTCTATTATATCAGTGAGGTGCTCATTGAGTCCAAGCAAAGGTATCCGCATTGGCAGAAGCTGGTGTACGGAGTTTTTATGGCAAGCCGGAAGCTTAAGCAATACTTTCAAGAGCACCCAATTACGATGGTCAGTTCTGCTCCTTTGGAAGATATCATCCAGAACCGGGAAGCAACTGGCCGGATTGCAAAGTGGGCTATAGAGCTGGGGCCGTACGGTTTGAAATATGTGCCTCGGACAGCGATTAAGTCTCAAGCACTTGTTGATTTCATCAATGATTGGACGGAAATGCAAGCACCTGAAGAAAAGCCGGATCATACGTATTGGACCATCCATTTTGACGGATCCAGGCAGTTGGAAGGCTCGGGGGCTGGAGTCGTATTAACTTCCCCACGAGGTGATAAGTTTTGTTATGTTCTCCGTTTAATGTTCCCTTGTACTAATAATGCAGCTGAGTATGAAGCCTTGCTCCATGGTCTTCGGATGGCTGAGGAGATGAATCTAAGTCGAGTTAAGTGCTTCGGTGATTCGGACCTTGTGGCTCAGCAAGTGTCTGGCACTTGGGACTCCAAGGACCCACTCATGGCAGCATATCGTCGTGAGGTGGATATTGTTGCAGGTTATTTCAGAGGCTATCAGGTGGACCACGTGGACCGGCGGAAAAATGAAGCGGCAGACGCTTTAAGCCGGCTGGGCTCTCAGCGCAAACCGGTCCCACCCAATGTTTTTTTGGATGTGCTGCACAACCCGTCGGTGAAGATCCCTGGTGAAGAGGATTTGGCCATTCCTGATCCAGAGGCTCAATTGGTGGCAGTTCTTCATGTTATTCCAGATTGGATGCTTCCTTATCTGGCGTACAAGAACCGGGGTGAGTTGCCAGAAGATGAGATTCTGGCCCGGCAGATAATCTGGCGATCCAAGTGCATGGCTGTCATCAACGGTGAGTTGCATCATTGCAGTGTATCAGGAGCTTTTCAACGTTGCGTGTCTCCTGAAGAAGGCCGTGAAATTTTGCGGGAGATCCATGAAGGAGATTGTGGTCACCATGCCGGTTCAAAGTCTCTGGTGGCTAAAGCGTTTCGCCATGGTTTCTATTGGTTAACTGCTCATGCTGATGCAAAGGATCTGGTCAGACGATGTGATGGTTGCCAAAAGTTTTCAAGACGTGCTCATGTATCGGCTCAAGAATTGAGGATGATTCCAATTACTTGGCCGTTTGCAACTTGGGGGATGGATATGGTTGGGCCTTTCAAAAGGTCCAAAGATAAGAAAACCCACCTCCTGGTGGCGGTGGACAAGTTTACAAAGTGGGTGGAGGCAGAACCTGTTAGCAAGTGTGATGCGGCCACGGCGGTTCAGTTCATCAAAAAGGTGATTTTCCGATTTGGCTTTCCGCACAGTATTATCACAGATAATGGTACCAATTTATCCAAGGGTGTTATGAAGGAGTTCTGCGAACGGGAGCACCTCCGGCTCGACGTTTCATCAATGGCACATCCACAGTCCAATGGTCAAGCAGAAAGAGCTAATCAAGAGCTCTTGAGAGGCATCAAGCCCCGACTCATGGTTCCTTTGCAGAGAACGCCGGGTTGTTGGGTAGAAGAATTACCAACTGTGTTATGGAGCATCAATACAACACCCAACAGATCAACAGGATACACACCGTTCTTCATGGTTTATGGAGCGGAGGCGGTTCTCCCCAGCGACATCCGTCATGACTCACCTCGTGTCACGGCTTATGTTGAAGCGGACAACGAGACAGCACGGCAAGATGCTTTGGACCGGTTGGATGAAGAGCGTGACATCGCAGCCGCCCGGTCGGCAATTTACCAGCAGGATCTTCGTCGTTATCACAGTCGCCGAGTTAGAACCAGAGCCTTCCAGGAAGGAGATATGGTGCTTCGGCTCATCCAAGATCAGACTGATATGCATAAGCTATCCCCACCTTGGGAGGGGCCTTTCATGGTCAGCAAGAATCTGCACAACGGGTCGTACTATTTGATCGATATTCGAGAGCATAAGGACTCACGTGCATCAGGGGAAGAGACTAACAGGCCATGGAATATAGCTCATCTTCGGCCTTACTATACCTGAGTCATTGGCTATACTTATGTACATACAATGTATATATTATAATTAAGTATAATAAACTGGAACCTCAGCTAAAGCGGGGTATCTGTTCTTTTACATCATGTGAGGTTACACGGAGTTGCTCTAAAAACGGCCTCCGGTTTACCTCTTGAGTTCGCTTTGCTAAAAGCATCGTGTTATATCACTTGGAGGATTGGTCGTGTCCGAATCAATACCATGCCTCTTGATAGGCGAAAGCCACTAGATCACTTGGGGACTTGGTCATGTCTGAACCAGTCATGCCTCTTGATCGGCCTAAGGCCACAGAATCACTTGGGGGCTTGGTCGAACCCGAACCATGACCACGCCATTTGGTCGGCATAAATGCCACAAGAATCACTTGGGGACCTGGCTAACTAGAACCATAGTTACACCTAATGGGAGCTTGGTCGTGTTTAGCCATGGTTACACCATTTGATCAGCTTAAATAAATCTTTTTTGGCAAATGTTTTTGTCGTTGCTTTTGCTTCATACTTTTCTTTGAAGGGGTTCTTTTGCTTTTTATTGTGTTCTTTAAACCAACAAAGTTTTTTTAACCAATCAATTGACGGAACACAGTTCGCGTCAATCCGGAGACTATTTGTCCGGCTTGATCCTTGTTGTTAACATCCTCTTATGGAGTAACACAGTGTTTATCATAACCCGGCACGGTTTACATGGTAAACCAGCGTCATATATATATATATACAGGAGCTGTTATCTCCTCCAACAGTATGGGTTTGCAAAACTCTGCTTCAAGATTGTCCAAGCCAACTTCACGCTCAATGACGACAGGTATTATGTATGTCGAAATTTGGTCATACTTAAAATTTGGTTTTGATTTCATATATGCAGACATCATATTCCGCCTGACGGTACAACCGCGGTGGCACTTGATGAATTTTTCATTTCAGAAAGTATTTTGGAAAGTTCATTGCCACAGGAAGAACAAATTATGCACGAAGGCATATCAATATCAAAGGTATCAGCTAGCCTATTACAAGGCAACATGGTGCCCATAATAATATAATTGTTTTTCGTGAAGAAGAGGCAGTTTTAAACCGGCGTCCGGTTCAAGCTTGGTCACCAGCCTGGCCTGATGGTTGTGGGTCGTCCTGCGCCGCTTCAGCCTCCGTATCCCCACCCAGTGGCTGGAAATCCATAGTTGTCCAGTCGATTCCCATTAATGCTTGAAAAATAGCTTCATCGTGGATCAGCAAGGACGGGTCAATATCGGGAGCGTAAGTATGCTTACGGATTGGAGGAATCAGATTTTCCGATTCATGGATTGGCGCAGCTATTCGCTTGTTCTGACTATCATATTGCGCTTGATAACGAGACAAGTCTGCTTCCTCAGCCAACTGACAAGCTAGTGGAAGCACCTCGCGGTTTATCGCTCGCAGATCCGCTTCATCGAATTCTGATCCGTCTTCCTTCAAGCTGGGATAGCCCTGAGCCGCTTCAACAGGATCAAAATCCGGCACCCAGGCTTTTGCCCGGATTAAAGCATTGATCGCGCCAGTTCGAGCAGCAGATTTCTTTAGCTCTTCAATCCGGGCAGGAAGCACTGACAGTTTCATTAGAGTATCTTGAATCAAAGTAGGCACCGGTTTGTTATGAGAGGCGGTACAAATGATCCGCTGGGCACTAGTATACAGTTGTTCAACCAATGTATAGGCGGCTTTTAGCTTCTTCCGTACATCTGACCCTAGTGACCAATGCGTGTCCCTGAAATACCATAAAGGGTTAATAAACCGGCGACTTTGTCAGAAGGCAGAGCCAATTCAGTAGGAAAACTGGCTTACCAAAGATAGCAGCAGTCATGGCATGCACGTGCCGCTTTATGCTGGTCAGTTCATCTGCCACTGGTTTTAGTGCAGCCTCAGCATCCTCTGCTCGTTTGATCAAAGCGGATTTCTCAGTGGCCCAGTCCGCCCGTTTCTTTTTGAAGTTTTCCTTAAGTTGTTCCATGGCGCTTAAAGCACTGGCCAATTCCTCTTTTGCTTTGGAGGTTTCAGCTTGTTGGGTTTTCAGGGCTTCTTGAAGATCGATGACTTGGTTCTCTTTCGTATTTAGCTCCGCCTGCAGGCATACAGATATATGCTTCAGCAAATTGGTAGAAGGATTCAAGTGCCAACCACATAACAAGTTATGTGCTTAACACCTGGGGGCTAATGCATATTCGATCTTCATCTTTCAATGGTTTACAAAGTCCCAAGCTCAATACAAGTATTCAACTTGGCACTTGGGGGCTAATGCATATTCGATCTTCATCTTTCAATTGTTTACAAAGTCCCAAGCTCAATACAAGTATTCAACTTGGCACTTGGGGGCTAATGGCTATTTGATCATATGTATTCTGATGCGGCAGTTTCATTTACTTAAAGTACTGGTTTAACTACGCTAAGTTGAACCGGCCCTTGGGGACTACATCAGCAAATTTCAAAGCATCAAGATTCATAGTATTAAGTCCCGTTTTGAAAGAATATTTCAAATCGGCCCTTAGGGGCTAGGAGAGTCAACAAGAATGAAAGCATACAAGCAAGAAGGATCATATGGAAGTTACCTCATATTTATACTTCATCATATTAACCAGACCGACTTCATAGTCACGGCTGGTATACAGCCGGTTCAGATAGCCGGAATGGATATCTCGAGCGTTCAGAGCAGCGTCAGCCATCAGATCAGCATTCCACTTGCCTTTGCCAAAAGAAGCTAATTCCTCCTTGGCAGAATGTTTGGATAAAGTGACAGGGTTGCTTGGCTCAGTATGGCCAGTGCCGGTAATGAAAACTTCATCATCATTCGTACCGCCGGTTTGCACTGGAGCTGTTGGCTTGTCAGTAGGTTTTGCGAGACCAGTGGAGCTTTCAACCCGGAGGTAACCTGTGGGCTGATGGATAGGACCTGAGGTATCAGTAGGTCTTTCCTCAGCAGTAAGATCATCATCTGGCTGCGGTGGATCATTGGGAATATCCTCAGGAATAGCCGCTTCAAGATGGGGTGTTGTGCCTGGTTCAAGAATGACATCTTCTTCGGCAGCTTTATCTAGGCGGGACTTCTTCCTCGGCCTAGGTTTGGCCCTGAGAAAAATAACAAAATTAAATATAGCATATGTTCTAAGGAAATATACTGTAGACATCACAATAAATATAGCTTACCCAAGCACCATTTTGAGCGGTGGGAGCTGAGTAGCCGACGACTCGCCAGAAGATGAGTGGGAAATAGCCTGATAATCGGAGTCAGACGGATTAAGAGGTTGACGAAAGCAGCCCGCTTTAGGACAAGTACTGACAAGCGAATTAGAGACCTCTGAATGACGTTTCCGAACCGGACTGTTCGGTAAACCGGCAGAGGTAACTACCTGGCCGCTGTGCCGGGTGGTGCGGCGAGCTTCGTGTTGTTGAGTCTTCATAAGAAATTTAGGATCCAAATAAGCAAGAGGATGAGAAAATTTAACTTTCCGGTTTGCCTGGCGGATTTTTTTGTGAAGGCAAAGTTTCTGAATCGGAAGAGAGAATAATTACCTCTGCAACATCTGCATGGCTGGCTTCGGCATCATCCTCACAAATATCATCATCAATAAGATGCATGAAAAATAAACCAAGTGAGTCAAGCTCTACCTCAAAGTCCGTATTATCCACCTAGTCATCAGGGGCCGGATTAGAAGATGCGGTGGTTCTTTTCCGGTGGGTAGTCTTCTTCACAGCTTTAGTTTTTTGCCGGGTTGCCCTTTCCGGTTTATCTGGTTTCTTTGGTTTCTCCTGGGGCAGCTTTTTGCTCCAAAATGGGTCATCACCCTGATTATGCAGACACTGATATTAGAAACAATGGCCAGACATATCGATAATAGATTAAGCAAAGAGAAAAATCAAAGTCTTACAGCTGGCGGTTTGTTGGTGGCACAGAAGGGAAGCAGGCCGGTTCTAGCGCAGATGTGCTCCGATTCATTCAGTATCTTACACACAGCCTCCATGATTTCTTCACCGGACAGCTGGAGTCTTGAATGTCGCAGTGGGTCATCCACACTATCAGTATATTCGCACATCAAATCGGAGCGCTAACTAAGGGGCAGTATGCTCCATAATATCCAACAGCGAGCAAGGTCAACCCCTGTTAAACCGTTGGCCATAAAGGCTCTGAGCTTTGACATCTGGGGAGCATACTTGCTTCTCTCCTGGGCAGTCAATCGTTGAGGAAAAGGATGGGTATTGCTGAGCCGCTCCGGACGAAAACCAGGCAAGGAATTCTCACCGGCAGGGGAGGTATCTTTGCAGTAGAACCATGTCTGATTCCACTCCTTGGGGTGACTATGCAGCTTGGCGTGAGGGTATGTGACCTCTTTCCTTTTTTGAATCGCCATGCCACCCAACTCCGTATTAGAGCCATCAGTAAACTCAGTACGGCAGTTTAGATGGAAAAGATCTCTGAATAATTCCACCGTGGGCTCCTCTTGAAAGAACACCTCACAGAGCACTTGGAAGTGGCACATATTTGTAACAGAGTTGGGGCCAGTGTCTTGCGGATGGAGTTGGAAATCAGCTAGAACATCCTAGTAAAATTTAGAACCGGGCGGTTTAAAACTCCGGGCTAAGTGGTCTACGAAGACAACGACCTCTCCTTCTCGAGGTGTGGGGGGGCATTCTTTGCCAGGAGCCCTCCAATGGATGGTGTCTTTGCTGCCCAAGGCGCCAATCAGGACTAAATCGTCCAGTTGATCCTCTGTGACGCGAGAAGGGACCCAGTTGCACTCATACACTTGCTTGGCGATGATGAAATCTACAAGGTATATTGATATGTGCAACGTTAAACCAGAAGCAGATCTATCTAAACCGGAGTTTTATGAAGCAACAACATATGGCGGTTCAACAAGGGGACTAATGGCATATACCGGTTTGGAAAATTTTCTATCAGGTTAAACCGCCTGATCTAAACATTGAAGCAATTGAGATTGCGGATGGTTAAGTATGCAGAAACAGGTTTCACAAGGTCTTTTCACGGCGTTGGATCTGAAGCAAGTTCAGAAAATAAGAAAAATAGTCGAAGATCAAAGCAGAACAGTATTGAATCAATGGGCAGAAGTATATATGAGATCTACGGTTTTGGGCAGGTAACTAACGGCGGGTACTAAAAGTTACCGCTACACAAAGCAAGGGTTCGCCTGTGCATCCAGGAGATAGTACATGAGTATGAACAAGTGATGAACACCGCAAGAACACGAAGCCCTAGATCAGATCTATGTTGAGAAGAACAGAAGACCTACCAGAGCTGAGGAAAACGCGGAAGGTCGCCGCGGCTTTCTAGCGCGTTCAAGTTGATGCAGCGGCCAAGGGTGATGCAGAAGATGACGGCAGCGGCGGAGCTCTGAGACTGGCGACGCGAGGAAGACAGAGAGGAAGGGCACGAAGGGAAGAAAGAAATGACCCTTCGGGCCTGTTTATAAGGCAAAGGACATGTGTCAGGCGCGGGAATCAAGGGACCACAAATTTTGGAAGTAGGGCGGTCACCTCGGTCATTGCGAATCTATTAAACAAGAAGATAGCATGGATGTTTTCTTTATGACAGATGATGTTAGGCCAGTTTACAACAAACAGAGAAGATGACGTCACGGCAGTTCAACAACTACAAGAAGATGTTGAAGACGAAGATTTTTGCTAAGGTTTGACATGAACCTGTTCAAATCAATCTGGGGCCTAATGTTGGGGATATTACTACTGGGCATAAACCGGCCTACCTGGGCTGGATTAACTCCATCAGTAGTTCAAAGGTGTTAAATCCCAAAGAGGCAGATAAAGGCCCAGGGCCCGTAGTCGGTTTACAACCTGTAGCCGTACATCAGCTTTGTGCATATACTTGTAATATAAGTTACGAACAAGGAGAGACCAACCCGGATACGAGTATGAACCGGTGTTGGGACTCTCTGAACCGGCAGGCGTCACCCATGTATATAAGGGGACGACCCGGCGGCGGTTCAGGAACAACAGACAACAATTCGAGACATAGGCGAAGCTTATTTGCTCCCTAGTCATCGAAACACCCATCAATTCCATCACAACTAGAGGTAGGCTTTACCTTCATTGAAGGGGCCGAACTAGTATAAACTCTCTTGCGTTCTTGTGTCCGCTTTAACCCCTTCAAGCTAACCCGTAGCGATGGCTCCATGACTAAGTCCTTTCAATAGGACATCTGCCGTGACAAAACCACGACACGTAGTGCATGCATTGAAGACTTGGAGACATTACCTTATTGTAAACCATTGTGATGTGTACACGGATCATAAGAGTTTGAAGTACATCTTCACACAGAAGGAGTTGAACCTTAGGCAGAGGAGATGGTTGGAGCTTATAAAGGATTATGACATGAAGCTGCACTATCATCCAGGAAAGGCCAATGTCGTAGCAGATGCTTTGAGCCGGAAGAGTTATGCTAATATCATTGCGAGTAAGGGAGTGCCAAAGGAGTTAGCAGAGGATATTATGGAACTGCGATTAGAGATTGTTCCTAGAGGTTTTGTTGCAACAATGGAGGTTCAGTCTACATTGTTAGGAAAGATTCAAGAAGCTCAGAAGGATGACAAAGAGATTGCGGAGATAAAAGAGAGAATGAGCGAAGGAAAGGCCAAAGGTTTTCGTGAGGATGAGCACGACACCTTATGGTTTGAGGACCGAGTTTATGTGCCCAATAACACAGAGATCAGGAAGTTAATACTGCAGGAGGCCCATGACTCACCATACTCGATACACCCTGGAAACACCAAGATGTATTTGGATTTGAAGGAACGATTATGGTGGACGGGTATGTAGAAGGATATTGCCGAGTATGTAGCCATATGTGATGTATGTTAGAGAGTGAAGGCAGAGCATCAAAAGCCGGCAGGATTGTTGCAGCCTATGCCGATACCCGAATGGAAGTGGGATAAACTTGGCATGGACTTTATCACCAGATTGCCCAGGACCAAATCAGGATATGATTTCATATGGGTAGTAGTCGATCGCTTGACCAAAGTGGCTCACCTTATCCTAGTGAAAACCACTTATACAAGTGCGAAGTTGGCCAAGATATATATGTCCAGGATCGTATGTCTGCATGGAGTTCCGAGGACCATCATATCAGATAGAGGAACACAATTTACCTCAAAGTTTTGGCATCAGTTACACTAGACTTTGGGAACAAGACTGGAGTTCAGTACAACATTTCACCCGCAGATGGATGGACAGACAGAGAGAGTCAATCAGATTCTGGAGGACATGTTGAGAGCATGTGCGCTAGATTATGGATCTAGTTGGGATGACAATTTGCCTTACGCAGAGTTCTCATACAATTATAGATACCAAGCCAGTTTGAAGATGACACCGTCCGAAGCCCTGTACGGACGAAGGTGCAGAACATCGTTAATGTGGGATGAAGTAGGAGACCGACAGTTGTTTGGACCAGACTTGATCAAGGAGTCTGAAGAAAAGGTTAAGATGACTCGTGATAGACTGAAGAGAGTTATGCAGACTCGAAACGCAAGGAGGTAACCTACGAAATTGGAGATAGAGCATATCTGCGAGTATCTCCCTTGCGAGGAGTGAAACATTTTGGAGTTAAAGGAAAGTTAGCCCCGAGATTTGTAGGACCGTATCGTGTTTTGGAACGGATGGGAGAAGTTGCCTACAAGTTGGAGTTACCTGAAGGACTGTCAGGAGTTCATGACGTGTTCCATGTTTCACAGTTGAAGAAGTGTCATGCTGAGATGGCCGATATACCGTTAAGAGATACAGTACCCTTGGAGGCGATTCAGTTGGACAGTGGTTTGACTTATGAGGAAAAGCTAGTTAAGATTCTTGACTTTGCCAGCCGAGTCACCCGCAGCAAGGTTATCAAGTTTTGTAATGTTCACTGGAGCCACCACACCGAGGATGAAGCCACCTGGGAACGAGAGGATGATCTGCTCAAACACCACCCACACCTATTTTCTAGCCAACCCGAATCTCGAGGGCGAGATTCATCTTAAGGGGGGTAGGTTTGTAACATCTCAAATTTTCAATTTGGAATGTTATACATAGGTCATTCTTGCATATCATATTTTATTGCATTTTCGTTCCGCAATCCTCGAAATCCTAAGCAACTCAAGGACCCTCGGAGAGAGTTGGGGATTTCCCGATTTTCATATTTGATTTTTATCAAATAATGAAACGAGAATTTTTTATTTTAATTATTTTCTCTCTGAAAAGTATTTCATATTAAAATATATGAGAGGAGATAATATGACTACTCCAAAATAACTGAAATATTGGAGGAAAATATTAAAATCATTTATTTGATTTTATTTGGATTTTATTTGCATTAGAAAAATTGCACGTTCTCAAAATTGCATTTTAGGACCAAGAAAATGTTCATCTCGTCCTAAATATTTTATTTAGACGGTGAAAATTTGTTTTGGCATTTTTAGATTTTTATTTTATTTTCTAGGATTTATTTTTCTGTTCCGCGGAATTATTTAAAAAAAACTTCCAGCCGACTGGGCCGAAACCCAGCTGGGCCGGCCCATCTCCCGCCGCCGCCGCCTCGGACAACTCCACCGCCGCCGCCGCCTTGGCCCCTCCTCCAAGACGAGCCCCCCTTTATATTCTCCCCCCGAGCCCGCCACCACCATCCCACGCCACCGCAGCCAACCACCGCCGCCAACCGTCGCCCTGCGTCGCTGCTGCCCGCGCCGCCGAGTCGCCCTGCCGCACCGCAAGCCCCCCCTCACCGGAGTAGCCTCGCCGGAGAGGTAACGCGCCGATCCGCCGCCGCCAATTTTTTTTAAGAAACCGATTCGGTTTTTTTAGAAAACCCTACTTCGTTTTTTAGACCGGTTCGCCGATTTTTCCCAGTTCCTCTATTTAGCGGGCGTTCGTCCGTACGTTTGTTTCAATGAACGGTTTTCACTCGTTAGTTACAGATAATAGACGCTCGTTCATTAGTCTATTCATTAGTTTTCCCTTTTATCGGATTTTTCCGCGATTATTCTCGATCGCGATTTCTCATTCGATTTTCGTTTCTGTTTATCTTTTCGCTCGTTAGTCGGAATCAGGCGATTCAAGCGCCTAGATCTTCGTCTCGAGGCCCTCTTTCCGCTTAACCAACTTGAGCAAGATTTTGGTACAGTAAAATTTGACCTTAGTTTAGATTAGTAAACGGATCTTGTTTCTTTCACCGTTTGAGTTTCGTTGCTCCGTTTGGTTTGATTCTTTTTGCTAACCGGAGTTCTTAAGTTGAAATTTTGGTCAATCTCTTCTTATTTTAGATTTACCAGTGTTTTTTGTTTGTTGCTTATGTATGCTATTGTTTGTTTGTGATAGAATTCTCAGAGTGCGAAGCGTGTTACTTGGAGTCTCTAGGTTACGCGGATCGTCAGTAAGGCAAGTAACACATTGATCATACTCTTTCCATACCCAATTTTGTAGCGACCAGACCTCAAACAGTCTGATCTCTGTGCTTCAGTGTCATCCCTGGATCAGTAATGCTGACACGCACAGTACTTGAAGGATTTATAACAGAGTAGCAATCACACACTTATTACAGCGAGTGTCTCAAAAGAGAACTTATTACAAATAATATGGCTTAAGGCCATCTAATTACGATAACAGCGGAAGGCTTGGAAGATAAGTGAGTCCATCAACTCCAATGGCATCACTGAGTATAGAACCATGACCTAAAGCTCCTTACTCGTCGTCTGAAAAGTCTGCAACATGAACGTTGCAGCCCGAAAATGGGTTAGCACATGGAATATGCTGGCAATGTAACACATAGAGAGTAATGAACAGAATAATGCTATCACTACATGCATATTTGGCTGGTGGAAAGCTCTATGGTTACAGTTTTGCGTAAAGCCAGTTTTCCCTACTGCAAAGGAATAAATTTTATTTAACTATCATGGTAGTTGTTAAACATTGAGAGTGTAGACACCCTCTCAATCCCAATTAAACATCATCATTAAAACCCAACAAAATTAATTAAAGTCACACGATGAGATTCACATGATAATCCAAGTACTAGATACTCAAGTTGTCCATTACTGGGGACATGGCTAACCATGATTAGTTTGTACACTCTGCAGAGGTTTGCGCACTTTTCCCCACAAGACTAGATCCCCTCCGTTGGAATTCTCGCACTACATGGTGTTTGAGAAACGGATGACCGAGACATAGTCTTTCAGAAGCGCTAGCACCTTACGATCGGGTAGACCGTTACACCTACTTTCCCCTACATCTGCTAGTCTACCACTATAAGAGTTCGCCCGACTTAATCAACTATGCTAGAGCCCATAGTAGCTTGTGGCTGCACACGGGAGTTTCTAGTATGAAATAATCTCATGATCCCTTTGAGCCTGGGTGGCGGTCCATAAAGAAAAATAGGCAATTACTGGAATACCCAGGTGCCTCTATCCATCCAGATGTGCATCAAAGTTGCCACCTTAAATAAACCATTAATTAACAATCCCATATCTATCGTGGATACACTCACCCATTCCACGTCTACTAGCATAGCATGGCAATATAAGCAAACGTAGAAGTAACTCCCAAGGGTTTGATAATAAACAGGTAATAGGTACTACCTCATCTACTTTCCCAAAACCCACAATTTAATTAGATCCTAATCACGCAATGTTTGAGGATTGATCTAATGCAATAAAACTGGATAGTAAGAGGTATGATCAAAGTGTTACTTTCCTTGTTGATGATCCGTGAAACCTAGAGATTCGAACTAGCAAGCGGCGCACTCCCGGTACTCTATCACAAACAAAGAAGCACACAATAAGCACTCATCTAATGCACAGGTAAAACTCAAATAAGAGATCTAACCAGAAAGTTCAACTTAAGAACTCCGGTTTGCAAAAAGAATCAAATCAAACGAAGCAACGAAGGTCAAACAGCGAAAGAAACAAGCTTCGTTTACTAATGTGGATCTAAGTCAAATTTTACAAAAGCAAAAACTAGTTTGAGTTGGTTAAACGGAAAGAGGGTTTCGAGACGAAACTCTAGGCGCTTGAATCGCCTGATTCTGATAAACGAGCAAAAAGTTAAACTTAAATGAAAATCGGATCAGAAATCGCGATCAGAAATAATCGCGGAAAATCCGAGAAAAAGAAAAAATGACGAACAGGCTAACGAACGAACGTTCGCTGTCTGCGGCTAAACGACGAAACCGTTTGTTAAAACGAACGTACGAACGAACGTCCGCTAAATAAACTAAATCAGGAAAAAAATAAACCGATCTAAAAAACGACCACGGTTTTTATAAAAAAAAACGGGCGGTTAACCGGTGAAGACCGGCGGCGGCGAACTCCGGCGGCGGCGGCTACCTCCGAAGCGGCGAACTCCGGCGGGGCGGCGGCGGCAGCCGCTCGGGGCGGCGGCGGCTAGGGTTAGGGCGGGGCTGGGTGTCTCGGGCTGGTCTCCCCCGGCTTATAAAGGGCGGCCGGGCTAGAGTCCGGGTCGGGTATGGCCCGGCTAGGTCAGTTCGTTTTTTTAATAGTTTCATGCAGAAAAACAAATAAAAGAAATACTAAAGGGACTCCAAAAATCCTGAAATAAATTTTCTCCGACTTATAAAATCAAGCCGAACAAGGTGAAAATTTATTTGGGGCCTAAATGCAATTTTGAAAAACACGCATTTTTCCTTAATTAAAATAAAATAGCGAAAAGCTCCCAAAAAATTGTATTTGATTTTTTTATTAAATCCTCAATATTCCTTTAATTTGGGAAAGTCATTTTATTCCCTCTCACTTATTTTTATAATTGGAATTATTGAAGATAAAATAATTAAATCAAATGATCCTATTTTCAAAATTTGAGAAAACCCCAAATATGAAAATAACGAAATCCCCAACTCTCTCCATGGGTCCTTGAGTTGCGTAGGATTTCTAGGATCAAGCCAAAATGCAAATAAAATATGATATGCAATGATGATCTATGTATAACATTCCAAATTGAAAATTTGGGATGTCACAAACCTACCCCCCTTAAGATGAATCTCGCCCTCGAGATTCGGGTTGGCTACAAAATAGGTGAGGGTGGTCCTTCAGCAGATCTTCCTCTCGCTTCCAGGTGGCTTCATCCTCGGTGTGGTGCCTCCACTGAACTTTACAAAACCTGATAACCTTGCTGCGGGTGACTCGGCTGGCATATTCGAGTATCTTGACTGGTTTCTCCTCATAGGTCAAATCACTATCCAACTGAATCGCTTCCAGCGGCACTGTATCTCTTAGCGGTATATCCGCCATCTCTGCGTGGCACTTTTTCGACTGGGAAACGTGGAACACATCGTGAACTCCTGACAATCCTTCGGGCAACTCCAACTTGTAAGCAACTTCTCCCATACGCTCCAAAACTTTGTATGGTCCCACAAAACATGGCGCTAATTTTCCCTTAACTCCAAAGCGCTTAACTCCTCGAAGCAGGGATACATGAAGATAAACTCTGTCTCCGATTTCGTAAACTATATCCTTGCATTTGGAATCTGCATAGCTCTTCTGCCTGGACTGGGCTACCTTGAGCCTATCACAAATCAACTTCACTTTCTATTCAGACTCCTTAATCAAATCTGGTCCAAACAACTGGCGGTCTCCAACTTCATCCCACAACAATGGTGTTTGGCACCGTCTTCCGTACAAGGCTTCAAAAGGGGCCATCTTCAAACTGGATTGATAATTATTGTTGTAAGAGAACTCCACATATGGCAAGTTGTCATCCCAACTAGATCCATAATCTAGCGCACAAGCTCTCAGCATATCCTCCAAAATCTGATTGACTCTCTCGGTCTGTCCATCGGTCTGCGGATGAAAAGCTGTACTGAACTCTAGTCTGGTACCCAAGGTTTCGTGCAACTGATTCCAGAACTTTGAGATAAACTGAGTTCCTCTATCTGATACAATGCTCCTCGGAACTCCATGCAGACATACAATCCTGGTCATATATATCTTTGCCAACTTAGCACTGGTGTAAGTGGTCTTCACTGGGATGAAATGAGCTACCTTCGTTAAGCGATCGCCTACAACCCATATCGAGTCATAGCCTGAGCGGGTCCTGGGTAATCCCGCGATAAAATCCATGCCTAGCTTATCCCACTTCCATTCGGGTATCAGCAATGGCTGTAGCAATCCTGCTGGCTTCTGATGCTCTGCCTTTACTCTCTGACATACAACACAAACAGCTACATACTCTGCAATATCCTTCTTCATTTCGGTCCTCCAAAAAGTGTCTTTCAAATCCAAATAAATCTTGGTATTTCCTTGGTGAATCGAGTACGGCGAATCATGGGCCTCTTGCAAAATTAACTTCCTGATCTCCGGGTCATTGGGCACATAAACGCGGTCCTCAAACCATAAGGTATCGTGTTCATCCTCACGAAATCCTCTAGATTTTTCCCTTGCTTATTTTCTCTTTAATAGAGGTAATCTCCTTGTCGGTCTTCTGAGCTTCTCTGATCTTATCCATCAGAGTAGACTGAATCGCCAATGCTGCTACATAGCCTCTCGGAACTATCTCCAAACATAGCTCACGAAGATCCTCGGCTAACTCCTTTGGTAACTCTCCGGTCATTAGTGTGTTGACATGGCTCTTGCAGCTCAACGCATCGGCTACTACGTTAGCCTTTCTGGGGTGATAATGCAATCTCATGTCATAATCCTTGATGAGCTCCAACCATCTTCTTTGCCTGAGATTCAACTCCTTTTGTGTGAAGATGTACTTCAAACTCTTGTGATTCGTGTACACCTCACAATGGTTTCAAATGAGAAAATGTCTCCAAGTCTTCAATGCGTGCACTACGGCTGCTAACTCCAAATCATGTGTAGCATAATTCAACTCATGGGGCTTAAGCTGTCGTGAAGCATACGAAACAACTCTTCCCTCCTGCATAAGCACTGCTCCAAGTCCTCGACGTGAAGCGTTGAAATACACATCATAATCCTTGCGCTGATCTGGCAGAATCAACACTGGTGAGGTAACCAAACGTTTCTTCAACTCCTGGAAACTGGCCTCACATTCCTTAGTCCAATTGAACTTGGTATCCTTCTTCAACAACTCCGTCATAGGTTTTGCAATCTTTGAGAAATTTTCAATGAATCTCCGGTAGTATCCTGCGAGTCCAAGGAAACTCCGGATCTCTCCAACTGTTGTTGGGGCTTCCCAATTTGTCACAGTGGCAACCTTGGTGGGATCTACTGCTATTCCTTCTCCGGATATAACATGTCCAAGGAATCCAACTTCCTTCAACCAAAACTCACATTTGCTGAACTTGGCGTATAACTAATGTTCTCTGAGCTTACCAAGTACCAAATGCAAATGTTCTTTATGTTCTTCTTCATTCTTTGAGTAAACCAGTATATCATCAATGAACACTGCGACGAACTTATCCAAAACTCCATAAACACTTTGTTCATCATGTTCATAAAGTAAGCAGGTGCGTTAGTCAGACCAAATGACATAACGGTATACTCATACACCCCATACCTTGTGGTAAAAGCTGTCTTAGGTGTGTCCTCCTCTCGAATCTTCAACTGGTGGTATCCTGATCGCAAATCGATCTTGGAAAATACCTTAGCTCCGTGCAATTGGTCAAACAAATCATTGATCATCGGCAGTGGGTACTTATTCTTGATCGTCACTTCATTCAATTCTCAATAATCAACAACCATCCTTAACGATCCATCCTTCTTTTCCACTAGAAGTACTAGTGATCCCCAAGGTGACGAACTTGGGCAAATATATCCCTTATCCAGTAACTCCTTTATCTGCTTCTTAATCTCCTCCAAATCCTTTGCAGGCATTCTATACGGTCTCTTAGATATTGGTCATGTGCCTGGCAAAAGCTCAATCAAAAACTCAATGTCTCTATCTGGTGGCATGCCGGGCAATTCTTCTGGAAATACATCCGGAAAATCCTTTACCACCAGTACTTCCTCCTGTACAACTCCTGATAGGGAATTTACTTGTGTCCTCTTCGGCTCATGCCGTGACACCTACTTGATCCTACCCAAAATTACATCCAAACCTTGTGATTCCAAAATGATTAAATCTAAGGGAAACACATGCGTACCTATACTCAATGGCACTTGAAAACATCCTTTACTGGCCATATACTCCACTCCTGGTGAGCTTACTAACATAGGTGTTCTAAGAACCTTGGTGGGCAGTTTATACTTATCCACAAATCCCCTTGATATGTATGAATGCAATGCACCAGTATCAAAAAGGACGATTGCAGTAAATGACTTAACCAAAAACTTACCTATTACTGCATCTGACTGTGCTTCAACCTCCTCCACGTTAATGTGGTTCACCTGTCCCCTGTTGAAAGGGTTCAGCTTCTTCCTAGAGCTTCCATTGCCATTTCCATTCTGGGTTTCAGGACATTCATTGGCATAATGTCCGTTCTTCTGACACTTATAACAAGTGACTTGGCTCAGGTCTCTCTTGGCTGAGGTTGATGGGTTGGTACGGTTCTGACCGTTGCTTCCCCCGTTCCCATTACCATTCTTGGGGCCATTATGATTATGCGAAATTCCTCCTCCATGGGTATGCTGAAAATGTCCTCCCGTTTTCGGGGTAAAACATGGCTTCTGCTGAGCTCCTGAGTTGTACTTCCCTTGTCCATACTTCCTCTTGTGGTTCTCAATCTGCTGCTGCTTCCCTTCAATCATAAGAGCACGATCTACCAGTTCCTGGTAGTTGTTGAAAGTTGCTACCATCAACTGCATGCTCAACTCATCATTCAGTCCTTCTAGAAACTTCTCCTGCTTAGTTGCATCCGTAGCAACGTCATCCGGGGCATAACGTGCTAGCTTACTAAAGTCATCCACGTATTGGCCAACTGTCCGTCCTCCTTGGCGCAAGTTGCGAAACTCATGCTTCTTCATGGCCATAGCTCCTGTTGAAACATGGGCAGTACGGAAACCTGCTGAAATTGGTCCCATGTCACTGTGGCTATAGGGTAGGTGACAGTGTAATTCTCCCGCCATGATGCTGCTGGTCCATCCAACTGGTGTGCAGCAAAACGCACCTTCTCAGCATATGTGCATCCTGTAGTGGTTAACTCCCTTCCAATCTTGCGAAGCTAATCATCTGCTATTATAGGCTCGGTGCTACTGGAGAACACCGGCGGATTTAGTCTAAGGAAACGGGTTAAGTGATCAACAGGTGGTGGTGGTGGGTTGTTGTTGTTGTTCCCCTGATTCTGATTCTGGAGTAGCAACTGCATCAACGTATTCTGCTGCTGGATCAACTGAGTGAGCTCCGGTGGGAAGGCAAATCCATTGTCACGTCTCGGAGGCATCTGATGGGTTTAGAGGGGAGATATTAGAATAGAATGAGGTCTAGTGAGAAAGCACTACCCATATGCACATGAGACAAACACAAACATTTCACTCAATCAATCAATCAAGTCATACAATCGGTCTATCTATCGCAAAAGTGCTCGGACTACTCTATTTACATGGTGGAATACTACTACTGATGTGGTGGTGTACTAGAAATATTCCTCGGTTGCAGACTCCATGATATCTGCTCCAGCTTCGTCTTCATAGTTATCATCGCTCAGGTCAGAGTCGGTGTCGTCAATGACGATGTAGTCTTCCGGGCGAATCTCCTTGGGTTCTTCGTCTTCTTCTACTAGTATCGGGTCTCCCATGAATATTCTAATCTTCTTAATTAGGTCGTCATTCTTCTCCACTAGTACGACGATTTCCTCCTCATAATCTTCACGTGTAGCCTTGAGTTCTTCCTCCATTTTCGTGATTCTTGTCATCGCCTTCTTCAGATCTATCATGCATGCGCACATCTGGTTTTCCTGAGGTCGAATGTGCTGGTTTAACTCCTGGATAAAAGCTGCAATTGATCTATCCTTCTTGGTGTTGATCATCTCCCAGTGCTCAGTGTTGGGGATATAGTTACTGGAGATAAACCGGCTAGGCATGGCCGGATTAGCTCCATGAAGATTGAAGCCCATGAATATGGCAAGATGCTGGTGCTTTAAGAAGGCCCAAGGCCCAAAGATGGATTGTAAGTTAGAGGAATAGAGACCAAGCCGGACACCTCTATGATCCGGCCTCGGGACTCTGTAAACCGCGGGCGTCAACCTGTGTATATAAAGGGACAACCCGACCACGGTTTGAGGACAGGAAACAACAACTCGAGGGCCAGTCAAAGCGGATTCGCTCCCTGGTCATCGAAACCTAGCAATACCAATCACAACTAGACGTAGGCTTTAACTTCATCGAAGGGGCCAAACTAGTATAAACTTTTCGTGTCCCCTTGTCTAGTTTAACCCCTTTAAGCTAACCCGTTGCGATGGCTCCACGACTAAGTCCTTTCATGAGGACATCTGCCGTGACAAACCCACGACAGTTGGCGCCCACCGTGGGGCTATCGCATGATGGTTTCGAGTTCTTAAAGGGCAGCTTTGATGGACTCAAGGGATATGCCGTGGGCCGGATGACGAAGAGTCGTCGCGGCAAGCTCTACATCGACAACGCAGGATGGGGCCCCGAGGCTGATTCAATTGAATACGGGTATCGGGTCCCCTTTGGTGGGATTCACGTCTTCATCGGCAAGATTGGCGAACCGGGCCCTGAGCCGGACACCTGCACCGACATCATCGAGATGGCTCAGTGTGCAAGCCCTTCTCCGGTTCCGCCCATGGCAAAGCATGTTTTCGTAGGTGTCATCCATGGAGTAGAGTATGGGGATGGACCAGCATCCGATGGAGAAACCGTAGTCCGCTCCGATGACGAATCTTCTAGAGAAACCGAATCGCTCTATCAGTTGCAGGATGGCTGGATTAGTGGAGGCTCCGAGGGCAACATTATTCCGGACTCCCTTGATCTGCCAAACCGGGCCGCTATCTTCATGGCGGGTACACAGTCAGCGCCCCACTCATCAACCGCCGCAGCAATGCTCTCCGGTTCAGCAACGGCCATGCCGGCGGGGGGCAGGGAGCTCTGCGCCACCTCCGGCTCAAGTTCTGTCTGACTTGTTCGATGCTTTGGCAACATTGATGGCCATAGAGGTGGACGCAGCAGCCTGAGATCAGCACAACGCGGAGATCGCAAAGGTGAAAGATCAGATAACTCAGGCTAAAGCGGACCTAGCGGCAGAGAACTCTAGGATGACTACAGAACGGGCCGAGTTGGAGGCTCAGGCCTACCAGCTTAGGCTGGATCAGAATGCTTCAGAGGAAGTCATGAGAAGAAGATACCGATCGCATCTCCCGCCGAGTTATGAGCCAAGAAATCTCTTCAATACGCCAGGAGCGGGAACTAGTAACCAGCCAATATTAAACCGGACGGAGGCGCCGGGGACAGGAGCGCTGGTTCAGCAGTGCACGATGGACCCGCCCGTCAGAACAACGTCGTGCCAGAGTATGTTCCAACACCCCCCGGGCATTACTCCAACCCGTTGGACAACATTGTGGCCGCCGCTTCACGGTTGGCAGCCTCCCAACCGACGGCGAATCACCAGTTGCGGTTGAGGCACGACGGGCCAGAGATCTCCTTCAAATAGCTCTAAACCAGCAGCAGGCATATTCGCACAGTCATGAGAGGATTCATTCCACCCCCCGTCCAAGCCGGAGCTACAGCAGGCACGTTGAGGATGAACCGACCGTGTCAAGCAGTGCACGTCGCCGTAACTCGCCGCGAGGGCACAACTCGGCAGGGGGAGGTGCTAATGCGCAGGATGTGGTGGATCATGGTCGCGCACGTCGAGAGGCCGAGTTAGCAGCTCTGCACGGAGCCCGTCAACCCACGCCGGTTCACCCTACCGCTTTTCACCCCCGAGCCAGGTGTGGTATTCAGTTCCTTAGGGGTGCCGTGTCTCACCCCCCGCTTTGCGTAATGTGCGACTGCCCAAGGATTTCAAAGGACCTCATAAGGTACCCAATTATACCGCCGATCTGCAACTAGAGGCATGGGTTGAAAGTTACGAGATGGCAATGGAGATGTTAGATGTGGATGAAGCGGTATGTGCTAAATACTTCACCATGATGTTGGAAGGAACAACTCGTACTTGGCTGAAGAGCTTACCAACTAACTCTGTCAGATCATGGGCCGAATTGAAGCACCGGTTTATCCAGAACTTCAAAGATAATTGTAAGCTGCCCATGTCAATTGTGGATCTGGCCGCTTGTGTCCAAGAGGATGGGGAGTCAATGACCCATTGGGTAAAGCGGGTCTCAGCTATTTTGCATTCATCGGATCGTATCAATGCAGATACCGCAGTGCTAACGTTGGAGGGAAATTGTCGTTTTCTGCCGCTCAAACAGAAGTTAGGAAGGCTCAAACATCACTGTAATGATATGTCAACGATTATGGCCGCTTTGGTTAAATATGCCAATTCAGATAATACCAAAGACCCTGACTCAGAGGAGGACAAACCGGGGAAAGGGAAAAAGAACGGCAACACCAAGGGTCAGCAGCATAATCCGGCAGGCCATGGGAACAATGGTAAGCGCAAGGCCGACAACAGTTTGGACTTTGTGGCTAACACCAATGCTCAGGAGAATGGTCAGCGCCGTAAGGGCAAGCAGCCCAGAGAGGCGGAGGTCTAGGCTCCAATTTGGAGTTCCTATTAAATCAACCCTATCCAAAGCATGGATCAAAGGAGAAGTCAGCATCGCAACTTTGGAAGGATTGTTATATCATGCGAGATTTCAAGAACTCCAATATGTTTCAGTACGATAATGGCCCGCCCGGCGGTTCAGGAGGTGGTTTCCACGGGCTAGGTTACGGAGGCGGCAGCTCCGGTTCAGGGTTTCAAGGCAATCAAACCGGACACAGCAATCAAGGGAATCAGGGCAACCAGGGAGGTTACAACCATCAGGGGAACCACCAGCAGCAGCAGCAGTCGGGTTATCAGAGCAATCCTAAGCAGTTAAATAGTGGGAAATATCATGTATTCACCACTAGCTTGTGTAAGCGTGATCAGAAGCTTCACAAGAGGGCAGTGAACTCTGTTGAACCGGCGGTGCCTCAGTATTTGCGCTGGTCTGAGCAACCCATTTTATGGAGTAGAGAGGATCACCCGCCCCGGGTTGACAATCCGGGTCATCTGGCCTTAGTGGTGGCCCCTCAAGTTGGGGGATATAAGTTCACTAAGGTACTCATGGATGGGGGAAGTAGTATCAACATTCTATATTATGATACCTTCCGTTGTATGGGGTTGACAGATAAGAATCTTAAACAGTCAAACACCGTTTTTCATGGTGTGGTGCCTGGTAAGTCTGCACATCCAGTGGGCAAGATAGCCTTAGAGGTGGCTTTTGGAGATGATCATGATTCAAGATCAGAAACATTGACTTTTGAGGTGGTGAAAATCAAAAGTCCGTATCATGCTTTGTTTGGGCGGCCGGCTTACGCTAAATTCATGGCGAGGCCGTGTTATGTTTATCTATAGCTTAAGATGCTAGGTCATAAGGGGACCATCACAGTACACGGGAGCAGGAAGATCACTTTGGAATGTGAAGAAGGTGATGCGGCTTATGCTGAGTCAGTTTGTGCCACAGAGGAGCTGAAGTTTTATAAAGACCAAGTTAATCCGGCAGATATGACTTCTTTGAAAAAGCCAACTACGGAACACAATCCGGCATTGAAATTTAAATCGGCCGCAGATACTAAGCTGGTTGATTTTGTTCCTGGCGATTCATCCAAGCAGTTCAGCATCAGCGCTAACCTGGATCCCGAATAGGAAAGCGCGCTCATCGAGTTCATCCGTGAGAACCGGGACATCTTTGCATGGAAACCTTCTGACATGCCAGGTGTACCGAGGGAACTCGCTGAGCACACACTTAACATTGATCCTAAGTTTAAACCGGTCCGGCAGTTTCTCCGCCGCTTCAATGAAGAAAGGCGCAAGGCTATTGGTGAAGAGGTAGCTCGGTTGTTGGTCGCGGGTTTATCATGGAGGTCTTTCACCCAGAGTGGTTGGCTAATCCGGTCCTGGTTCTTAAGAAAAACGACACTTGGCGTATGTGTGTAGATTACACAGACTTGAACAAGGCTTGCCCTGCAGATCCCTTTGCCCTCCCTCGTATTGATCAGATTATTGATGCTATGGCAGGTTGTGACCGTTTGTGTTTTCTGGACGCCTATTCTAGCTATCATCAGATCAAAATGGCAGTTAAGGACCAGGAGAAGACAGCTTTTATAACTCCCTTTGGAGCCTTCTGCTATGTCTCCATGCCTTTTGGGCTCAAGAGTGCCCAGGCGACTTATCAACATTGTGTTCAGAATTGTCTTCATAAGCAGATTGGGCGCAATGTTCATGCATATGTAGATGATATTGTGGTAAATTCCAGGAAGGAGGAAACATTGATAGATGATTTGAGAGAGACCTTTAACAACCTCCAGGTTTACAAGATGATGCTCAATCCAGAAAAGTGTGTCTTTGGTGTCCCGGCAGGCAAACTCTTGGGTTTTCTGGTGTCAAACAGAGGCATTGAGGCTAATCCGGAAAAAAATCTCAGCAATTACATCTTTGGCTAAACCGGCGTGTATCAATGATGTTCAACATTTGGCCGACCGGATTGTGGCTTTGAGCTGGTTTATCAGTCGTCTTGGGGAGAAGGCTATCCCTCTATATTAGATGCTAAAGAAAACAGATGATTTTGTGTGGAGTGAGGCTGCTGATAAAGCATTTGAGGATCTGAAGAGGCAGTTAGCTGAACCGCCTATGCTTGCAACTCCGATCGATAAAGAGTCGTTATTGTTGTATGTGGCTGCCAATGCCCGAGCTGTTAGCGTGGCTATTGTGGTGGAGCGCAAGGAAGCTGGAAAGGAGTATCTGGTTCAACGGCCGGTTTATTATATCAGCGAGGTGCTCATTGAATCAAAGCAGAGGTATCCACATTGGCAGAAACTGGTGTACGGAGTGTTTATGGCAAGCCGGAAGCTCAAACATTATTTTCAGGGTCATCCTATCATAGTGGTCATTTCAGCCCCTCTGGGAGATATCATTCAAAACAAAGAAGCAACTAGCCGGATTGCCAAGTGGGCTATTGAGCTTGGACCTCACGGGCTCAAATACATACCTCACACAACAATTAAATCCCAAGCACTCGTGGACTTCATCAATAATTGGACGGAGTTGCAGGCACCAGAGGAAAAGCCAGATAACACGTATTGGACTATTCATTTTGATGGATCCAGACAGTTGGAGGGCTCGGGGCTTGGAGTCATACTAACTTCCCCACGAGGTGACAAGTTTTGTTATGTCCTCCGTTTAATGTTCCCTTGTACTAACAATGTAGCTGTGTATGAGGCCTTACTCCACGGTCTTCGGATGGCTAAGGAGATGAACTTAAGTCGGGTTAAGTGCTTTGGGGATTCAGATCTGGTGGATCAACAGGTGTCTGGCACTTGGGATTCTAAAGACCCACTCATGGCTGCATATCGACGAGAGGTGGACACAGTGGCTGGTCACTTCAAGGGTTATCAGGTGGACCATATAGACCAGCGAAAGAACGAAGCGGCGGACGCTTTAAGCCGCCTTGGTTCTCAGCGTAAACCGGTCCCACCAAATGTCTTTCTTGGCATGCTGCATAATCCGTCGGTCAAGGTACCAATGGAGGAGGAGTTGGCTATTCATGATCCGGAGGCTCAGTTGGTGGCAGCTTTGCATGTCATACCGGATTGGACAATCCCATACCTGGCTTACATGAACCGGGACGAGTTACCGGAGGATGAAACCTCGGCCCGGCAGATAATCCGGCATTCTAAGTCAATGACCATACTCAACGGAGAGTAACATCGTTACAGCGTCTCAGGGGCAATTCAGTGATGTGTCTCTCCTCAAGAGGGTTGTGAGATTTTGCGAGAAATCCATGAAGGGGATTGAGATCACCATGCCGGTTCAAAGTCTTTGGTAGCTAAAGCTTTTCGCCATCGTTTTTATTGGTTAACAGCTCACGCTGATGCGGAGGATTTAGTCAAAAGATGTGACGGTTGTCAAAAGTTCGCACTCCGTGCTTATATTCCGGCTCAGGAGTTGAGGATGATTCCAATAACTTGGCCATTTGTGACTTGGGGGCTTGATATGGTTGGACCTTTCAAGCGATCCAAGGACAAAAAGACCCACTTGTTAGTGGCAGTTGAAAAATTCACCAAATGGGTGGAAGTAGAGCCAGTCAGTAAGTGTGATGCGGCCACGACGGTTCAGTTCATCAAAAAGGTGATATTCCGGTTTGGCTTTCCACACAGTATTATAACTAATAATGGTACTAATCTGTCAAAGGGAGAGATGGAGGAATTTTGCCAACGTGAGCACATCCGGCTTGATATAGCATCGGTGGCTCACCCCCAATCTAATGGTCAAGTGGAGAGGGAAAATCAAGAAATTTTGCGAGGTATTAAACCCCGGCTTATGGTTCCTTTGAAACGGACACCGGGTTGCTGGGTTGAGGAGTTACCTTTTGTGTTATGGAGCATCAACACCACACCCAACAGATCTACGGGTTACACACCTTTCTTCATGGTTTATGGAGCGGAGGCAGTTCTTCCTAGTGACATCCGTCACGACTCGCCCCGTCTGGCAACTTATGTTGAAGCTGATAATGACAAGGCACGTCAGGATTCCCTGGACCTATTAGATGAGGAGCGTGATCTTGCAACAGCACGTTCGGCGATTTATCAACAAGATTTATGACGTTATCATAGCCACCGGGTTAAGACCAGAACTTTTCAAGAGGGCGATCTGGTGCTCCGGCTCATCCAGGATCAGACTGATATGCACAAATTATCCCCACCTTGGGAAGGACCTTTTGTGGTCAGCAAGAATCTACACAACGGGTCATACTACCTTATTGATGTTCGAGAGCACAAAGACTCAAGTAAATTGGAGGAGGAGACCAAGCGGCCATGGAATATAGCTCTTCTTCGGCCTTACTATACTTGAGCCACAGGCTCTTCATATGTACATATTTATGACAATGTATATATTATATAATAAACTAGAGCCTCGAATAAAGCGGGGTCTCTGTTCTTTTTACATCATGTGTGTGCTTACAAGAGTTTCTACTGACAAAGTGGAGTTTTGTTAAACCAGTCTCTGCAGCCGCACGGACATAAAGAAAATCACTAGGGGGCTTGGTCATATCTGAACCATAGCTACACCTCTTGATCGGTTTGAAACCACAAAGGGATGTCACTAGGGGGCTTGGTTGTTATCACACCATAGCTACACCTCTTGATAGGCGTTAGGACAAAAAGGAAATTATGTGGAGCCAAAGAGAGTCTATTGCATTAAGCACAGCTCAAACATAGGTATCCACTGAGCACAGCTCACATATTACCTGGGGGCACTTTGCTTCTCAAAGAACAATGAGTTTTGAACCCTTGTAATAGGCTATCAAGCCAGGCTTGGAAGCCAGGTGTATTCACCTAAAACCCCGGGTTATCCTTCCTCTTTAAGTAAGCCACTCCATCCAGGTAAACCTGGTATGACCCATCGAACATTTGACAAGTCAATCCCATGGACCCTGAACTTGTCAAAGTTAAAATGGTGATTGGTTAAAGATTGAGGTCCATCTTAAAAGGCTTTGCAAAATGGTTTAACTCAGCGGCCTGGCAGCCCATGAAAAGCCTCGATTTAGGGCCTGGCAGCCCATGAAAAGCCTTGCATATTTCTTTTGTATTTGTTGTTTTAACATCTTTTGGTAAGGGATTTATGAATATTTTCTGATAAACCGGTGTTTATTACAAACCGGCTTGACTTTCAATGCTTAGTTGTCAGTACATGATCAGATTCTAAACCGGTAGCAAACTGCTCCGGTCTGGTTTTGACTAACAAGTCGCCAATGTTATAAGGAAAACCCGGTGTTTATTATATCCCGGTATGGTTTATTATCATAATCCGGCAAATTAAGGATGGAGTTATCAATGCTCTGGGTTGGTGTTTTTACCCCTACCATACAAGTAGTTGGTCAGCCAAACGAGGTATGTCACAGATATTACTTATCGAAATATTACAAACATTGGTTATCCATCCAAGTTGTGCATGGCTTTTGGGCATCATAACCAGTCTAGTGGTAAACCACTAGGATGCTTTTTAGTTTTCATATGCAGGAACATAAAGGATTATGCATACATGAATTCCAAAAGTGGAGCAAGAACTCACAATGGCAAAGTACCACAAAACATGCTCGATGGCATGACAGATAAAGGGGTTTTTGCTATCCTATTACAAGAAGCTTCAAAACGGCTCCAATTGAATAACTGTTTCTCAGCAATGGCACACAATAGCTGGTAAACCGGCGGCCGGTTTAAGATGCTTTGTCTAGACGGTTTGACGGTTGAGGATCATTTAGTACAATCACTTCTTCTTCATCCCTCCCCAGACGCTAGAAATCAACCGTTGACCAATCGATTCCGGTTAAAGCTTGAAACACGGCTTCTTCATGGAGAAGGCTGGAGGGGTTAATGTCAGGAGTGTAAGTATATATGCTTATGGATTGGAGGCACAAGTTCTTCGACTTCATGGATTTCGGCGGGCTCTCTCTTCCCTTCAGTGTCATAAGCCGGATGGAAATGAGATAAATCTGTGTCTTCTGCCAGTTTGCTGGCTATTGGCCGCATCTCCTTTGTCAGCCTTCGGAGATCATCTTTGTCGAAATTTGAACCGTCCTCCTTCACACCTGGATATCCTTTAATGATTTCATCCGCTTCAAGATCCGGAATCGGTGCTTTGGCCCGGATTAATGCGGTCAGTGCTCCTGCTCTTGCGGCTACCTTCTTCAGTTCAGTAATCCGGGCTGGTAGCATGGCCAGCTTCTCAAGGGTTTCTTTTATCAGTGTTGGTGCCGGTTTATTGTAGGCTGCAGCGCATATCGCACGATGGGATCCAGAGTAAAGCTGTTCTATTAAGGTGTACGCCGCTTTAAGCTTCATCCGCATATCAGCGCCCAGATGAGTAATGCGAGTGCATGTCATGGTTTAATGTCAGCCAGCCTCGTAAACAATAAGATCTCATGAATTGGACAAACAGCATAAGGGGATACTTACCAAATACAGCGGACGTCATGGCGTTGATTTGCCGCTTCAAACCAGTTAATTCATCTACAACTGGCTCCAGGGCTGCTTCGGCATCCTCAGCTCTTTTGGTTAAACCGGCCTTTTTGGTTTCCCAGTCAGCATGTTCCTTGTTAAAAGATTTTTTTAGCTTTTCCATAGCTGTCAGGGCTTTGGTCAGCTCCTCCTTGTCTTTCACAGCCTCTGCTTGTTGGGACTTCACGTTCTCTTGCAAATCAGCGGTTCGGGCATCTCTATTGTTTAGCTCGGCCTGTAACAGCGAAGATATGTCAACAACAGGATATGTATTTTCTAAGTACTAAGCGTATAACAAGTTATGCACTTTGTACTTGGGGGCTAATGCCTATTTGCTCTATTATCAATACATCCTTTATAAGTCTCCAGAACAATGCAAGCATTATCCTTGACACTTGGGGGCTAATGTACATCTGTTCAAAACGGACGCATGGATTCAAGACCCGGGTTACCTCGCAAAGCTAAACCGACCTTTGGGGGCTACACTGAGGAAAGCTACATAATTACATTGGTAAAGTATCGGTTTTGTTTTCATTAAGGACCTGACATTTTGAGGATCAATAGGAGAGGATTAAAGTATTACAAAAGTCCCGGTTTAAGATTAACATCATAAAATGGCCCTTGGGGTCTACTTGGGTTAGTGTTTCAACTTTGGAATCAAGAGATAAAGGGAGATGAAAATACCTCATAGCGTTCCTTCATCAGGTTCACCAAACCGGCTTCATAGTCACAGTTTGAGTGCAGACGGTTTAAAAAACTGGAGTGAAGTTCTTCAGCACTGAGATGAGCATAGCTTGATAAGTCAGTGCTCCATTTACCCTTTTCCCTGGCAGCACGCTCTTCCTTGGCACTATGTTGGGCCAAGATTACAGGATGGCCAGGAGAGCTGTGGCCCATGCCAGTAATGATAACATCACCTCCTTGGCCTTCAGTAGTTTTTGCGGGTGATGATGGAGTATCAGTACCTCTCACCGGACTAGCCCGGTTTGGAGCTGCTGGTTCAGTGTCAGGCACAACAGGATCAGCTTCTGGTTGTTCATCAATATTCTGGTCTTGAAGGGGTGGTTCATCAAAGGTAGCTTCAGGATGAGGACCCTCTGGTTCATGAGTTTGGTCCGGTTCACCTATTTGCTCTTCCTCAAAAACCGCCTGGTCTTCTGACGGATTGTTGACCCGAGCTTTCTTGCTGGGTCTGGCTTTGGCTCTGCAAACAAAATTAAAAGAAGTTTAGCATCTTATTCAAGATTTGCAATGCATTTGAAGAAAGGGTTTGAATGCTTACCCAGCTACAGTTTTAAGAGGAGGGAGTTGGGTTGTTGTTGACTCGCCAGAAGATGAGGGAGGTGTCACCTGATAATTTGAATCGGGTGGATTAAGAGGTTGTCTGAAATAACCTGCCTTGGGATAAGAATTGTCAGACGTGGGGGAGACCTCAGATCGGCGCTTCCGAACCGGGGTGTCAGGTAAACCGGCCGAAGTGACCTATTGGTCACTATGCCGGGTTGTTCGGCAAGCTTCATGCTGCTGCGTCTTCAAAATAAATGTTGGATCCAAGTAAGCAAGAGGATGAGAAAAACTTACTTTCCAGATTGCTTGACGGGCTTTTTGTGTTGGCATAGAGTCTGAACCGGAGGAAAGGGTAATTACCTCTACATCATTAGCCTGGCTGCCTTCTACGTCCTCCTGATAAAGATCATTGTTAATGAGGTGCATGAAAAGGGAGCCAAGTGAGTCAAGTTCTACCCCAACTTCCGGATCATCTGCGTCTTCATCAAGTTCCATGTTGATCCGGTCAGCTGTTTTCCATTTTGAGGTACGCTTGACGGCTTTGGTTTTGGGACGGGATGGCTTTGCCGCTTTATCTGTGGATTTCCGCTTCCAGAAGGGATCATCACCCTGTTTATACACAAACAGAAGAAAGTTTACAAGTTGAACAATTTAAAGATATTAAAGATAAAAAGGAAGCATAGTGCTTACAACAGGCGGTTTATTTTGAGTGTAGAAGGGGTTCAAGCCGGTTTGGCGATAGACTGACTCTGGTTCATTCAAAATTTTCTTGACGCCTTCAGTGACCTCTTCATCGGTTATCTGAATGTTGATGTGGCGTTGGGGGTCTTCTAATTCACCGGTATACTCACACATTAAACCGGGGCGGCGACTTAGTGGCAATACGCTCCAAGATATCCAGCAACACACAAAATCAACACCTGTTAAACCGTTGGCCATAAAGGCCCGGAGCTTGGCGAGTTGAGGAGCATATTTGGCCCATTCTGTAGAACTTAAACGTTGCGGCATTGGATGAGTGTTGGAAAGCCGGTGATCACTGTAGCCTCGAAGAGGGTTCTCATCTTCAGGAGAGGTATCTACGCAATAGAACCAAGTCTGGTTCCATTCCTTAGGGTGACTATGCAGTTTGGCATGAGGGAATTCCACTTCTTTCCGCTTTTGAATAGAGACACCACCAAGTTCAGTGTTGGGACCATTTACAAATTCCGTACGCCGGTTCAGATGAAAAAAGTCCTGGAGCAGCTCAGCAGTTGGTTCTTCTTGTAAGTACACTTCACAGAAGACTTGAAAGTTGCATAGATTGGACACCGAGTTGGGTCTGATATCTTGAGGATGAAGTTGGAAACTGGCAAGAACATCTCGGAAAAACTTCGACCCGGGCGGTTTGAAACTACGGCCTATGTGGACGACAAAGACCACTACTTCACCCTGCCTAAGGGTAGGAGGATTCTTTGTTCCTAGAACTCGCCACCGAATTTCCATTTTCTTGGGCAAGGTGCCGATACTGACCATTCCGTTCAACTGTTCTTCGGTGATCCGGGAAGGAGCCTAGTTGCAAGCGGCAAACTGTTTGGCCATTGTGAAACGAAAAGTTGAAAAGGAAATGCCGGTTTACAAATAATTCATGGTGGTGCGCAGGATGCAATGGAATAAAGATATACAGATGTGTGAAATTGCGTAAACCGGAGACTGATACAATAATGAATGACAAGGTCATATCAAGGGCATACATGTGTTGTTAAACCGGACTGTTATAATGAATGTAAAGGGGGTTTGCCGGTTTACCAGGGGACTAATGGTATGAGATAGATTGTTTTTACAAGGGTAAACCGCCTACATGGTAAAGAGGATACAGATCTAAGGCGAAAAAGGCTAAGTAAGGTAAAACAGATTTCATAGTTTGGCATGGGAATTTCAGATCTGCCATGGTTGGATAATCAAAATATATTCTGTTCTAATCTCAAGTGCTCAAAAGGTTCAGTAAGTTCAGATGAGTTTGATATCAAGCAGATGCCTTAACAAGAAGAAAGGAGTTTAAGCTACAAAGGGCGCTGAAAACAATCAGATCTAACTGGCCATTGGTGTTACTAAAGGAGGAACAGCTTCAGGTTATGAGGAACACTGAATCCTAATGGCGGATCTGGGGTGAGGAGAAGAGGAACTTACTGGTGCAGGAAGAAGCAGCGGAGGGTCACCGCGTGTCTCTTGTAACGGTCAGGTTGATGCAGCGGCCTTTGTCAAAGCAGAGGTGAAGCTCGGTGACGGCGGCGGCACTCAGGAGTATAGATGTCACGAGGAGGAAGAAGAAGTGAAGGAGACGAAGGGGAAAAAGGAGAAGGACCCGTGGTCCTATTTATAAGGCGAAGCGATAAAGCGACAAGTGCAGAAATCGAGGAGCTGGAAATGGATAAGTATTAGAGATGACGCCTCGAGGGTTGAAACGATCATTAATGCAGGGCATCTTCGGCTTCAACGGGTAGATGACATCATACCGATTGGCTATGGATTTAAAGGATGACGTCACGGCGATTTACCAGATTTATACAAAGATGCGAGAGCAAGAATTTTTCTAAGTATTGGAGATTGACATGAATATGTTCAAATCAATTTGGGCCTAATGTTGGGGATATAGTTACTGGAGATAAACCGGCTAGGCATGGCCGGATTAGCTCCATGAAGATTGAAGCCCATGAAGATGTCAAGATACTGGCGCTTTAAGAAAGCCCAAGGCCCAAAGATGGATTATAGCATGTAGTTGTGAACCGACTTTATCATGTAAACTTGTATTGTAAGTTAGAGGAATAGAGACCGAGCCGGACACCTCTATGATCCGGCCTCGGGACTCTGTAAACCGGCGGGCGTCAACCTGTGTATATAAAGGGACGACCCGGCCACAGTTTGAGGACAGGAAACAACAACTCGAGGGCCAGTCAAAGCGGATTCACTCCCCGGTCATCAAAACCCTAGCAATACCAATCACAACTAGACGTAGGCTTTTACCTTCATCGAAGGGACCGAACTAGTATAAACTCCCCGTGTCCCCTTGTCCGGTTTAACCCCTTTAAGCTAACCCGTTGTGATGGCTCCACGACTAAGTCCTTTCACGAGGACATCTGTCGTGACAAACCCACGACACTCATCTCGGCGCCCACAAATCTGGTAGATAGTATCCTTGAGATCACTCGGTAAACTTCTCCAATACGTCCCATGGTGATGTGGGTTACCATGCTCTTTCCTAGACTCCAGGTTGGTGCATCAAAGGAAAAATCTATGGACTCGATGACTGGTGCGAACATCCTTCCTGGAACTTGAACTTGAATCATTCAGCGCTCCTTCTCGGGTAAAGTGGCATTGTAGGTCCCGGTGAAGCTTGGTACTCTGATGTTCAGGTACTTAGTGACTTCCTTCAGGTGGCGTCCAAAGGGTGTATCTTCATCCAGTTGCGTGAACTTATTCCTTGCTTCTGCCATCCTAAAAGAGTAGAAAAGATGAGGAGTCAGAAATGAGAAGAGTGAGTAGTGATCTAGGGCTTTAGCTTAGTGGTCATGTCCTACAGTTAGCATGTGCTATGATACCATCTTGTAGCGACCAGACCTCAAACAGTGTGATCTCTGTGCTTCAGTGTCATCACTGGATCAGTAATGCTGACACGCACAGTAATTGAAGGATTTATAACAGAGTAGCAATCACACACTTATTACAACGAGTGTCTCAAAAGAGAACTTATTACAAATAATATGGCTTAACGCCATCTAATTATGATAACAGCGGAAGGCTTTGAAGATAAGTGAGTCCATCAACTCCAATGGCATCACTGAGTATAGAACCACGACCTAAAGCTCCTTACTCGTCGTCTGAAAAGTTTGCAACATGAACGTTGCAGCCCAAAAATGGGTCAGCACATGGAATATGCTGGCAATGTAACACACAGAGAGTAATGAACAGAATAATGCTATCACTACATGCATATTTGGCTGGTGGAAAGCTCTATGGTTACAGTTTTGCGTAAAGCCAGTTTTTCCCTACTGCAAAGGAATAAATTTTATTTAACTATCATGGTAGTTGTTAAGCATTGAGAGTGTAGACACCCTCTCAATCCCAATTAAAAATCATCATTAAAACCCAACAAAATTAATTAAAGTCACATGATGAGATTCACATGATAATCCAAGTACTAGATACTCAAGTTGTCCATAACTGGGGACACGGCTAACCATGATTAGTTTATACACTCTGTAGAGGTTTGCGCACTTTTCCCCAGAAGACTCGATCTCCTCCCTTGGAATTCTCGCACTACATGGTGTTTGAGAAACGGATGACCGAGACATAGTCATTCAGAAGCGCTAGCACCTTACGATCGGGTAGACCATTACACCTACTTTCCCCTACATCTTCTAGTCTACCACTGTAAGAGTTCGCAGGACTTAATCAACTATGCTAGAGCCCATAGTAGCTTGTGGCTGCACACGGAAGTTTCTAGTATGAAATAATCTCATGACCTCTTTGAGCCTAGGTGGCGGTCCATAAAGAAAAACAGGCAATCGTTGGAATACCCAGGTGCCTCAATCCACCCAGATGTGTATTAAAGTTGCCACCTTAAATAAACCATTAATTAACAATCTCACATCTGTCATGGATACACTCACCCAATCCACGTCTACTAGCATAGCATGGCAATATAAGTAAACGTAGAAGTAACTCCCAAGTCCGAAGGGTTTGATAATAAACAGGTAATGGGTACTACCTCATCTACTTTCCCAAAACCCACAATTTAATTAGATCCTAATCATGCAATGTTTGAGGATTGATCTAATGCAATAAAACTGGGTAGTAAGAGGTATGATTGAAGTGTTACTTGCCTTGCTGATGATCTGTGAAACCTAGAGATTCGAAGTAGCAAGCGGCGCACTCCGGGTACTTTATCGCAAACAAACAAGCACATAATAAGCACTCATCTAATGCACAGGTAAAACTCAAATAAGAGATCTAACCAGAAAGTTCAACTTAAGAACTCCGGTTTGCAAAAAGAATCAAATCAAACAAAGCAACGAAGGTCAAACAGAGAAAGAAACAAGCTTCGTTTACTAATTTGGATCTAAGTCATATTTTACACAAGAAAAAACTTGTTTGAGTTGGTTAAACGGAAATAGGGTTTCGAGACGAAATTCTAGGCGCTTGAATCGCTTGATTCCGATAAACGAGCGAAAAGTTAAACTAAAACAAAAATCGGATCAGAAATCACGATCAGAAATAATCGCGGAAAATCCGAGAAAAAGAAAAAACAACGAACAGGCTAACGAGCGAACATTCGCTGTCTGCGGCTAAACGAATAAAACCGTTCGTTAAAACGAACATACGGACGAACGTCCGCTAAATAAACTAAACCGGGAAAAAAATAAACCGATCTAAAAAACGACCGCGGTCTTTATAGAAAAACGGGTGGTTAACCGGTGAAGACGGCGGCGGCGGCGGCGAACTCCGGTGGGGCAGCGGCGGTCGGCGGCGAGGCGGCGGCGGCGTTTGTAGCGGGCAGCGGCGGCGGCGGCTCGGGGCGACGGTGGCTAGGGGCAGCGGCGGCTAGGGTTAGGGCGGGGCTGGGTGGCTCAGGCTGGGCTCCCCCAGCTTATAAAGGCCGGCCGGGCTAGAGTCCGGGTCGGGTACGGCCCGGCTAGGTCGATTCGTTTTTTTAAATAGTTTCACGCAAAAAAGCAAATAAAAGAAATACCAAACGGACTCCAGAAATTCCGAAATAAATTTTCCCCGACTTCTAAAATCAAGCCAGACAAGGTGAACATTTATTTGGGGCCTAAATGCAATTTTGAAAAACGCGCATTTTTTCTAAATTCAAATAAAACAGCGAAAAACTCCAAAAAAATCTTATTTAATTTTTTATTAAATCCTCAATATTCCATTAATTTGGGAAAGTCATTTTATTCCCTCTCACTTATTTTTATAGTTGGAATTATTTAAGATAAAATAATTAAATCAAATGATCCTATTTTCAAAAATTGAGAAAACCCCAAATATGAAAATAACGAAATCCCAAATCTCTCCATGGGTCCTTGAGTTGCGTAGGATTTCTAGGATCAAGCCAAAATGCAAATAAATATGATATGCAATGATGATCTATGTATAATATTCCAAATTGAAAATTTGGGATGTTACAAGTTTTTATGCATTAGTTCCAATCCTCAAACATTGCACAATTAGGATGTCATTAACTTGTGGGTTGGGAAGTAGTTGATGAGGTAGAACCTATTGCCCTATTATATTCAAACCCTTGGGAGTTACTTCTATGCGTTACTTATATTGATATGCTATGCTTGTAGACGTGGTATGGGTGAGTGAAATCCATGACAGATGTGAGATTGTTAAATAATGGTTTACCTTAAGGTGGCAACTTAAATAAACATCTGGGTGGATTGAGGCACTTGGAGTACCCAGTGTTGCCTGTATTTTTTTGGAAATCCCGGAGCACCCATGTGATCTTCCTATGGACCGCCGCCTAGACTCAAAGGGAACTGAGATTATTCATGCTAGAAACTTCCGTGTGCAGCCACAAGCTATTATAGGCTCTAGCATAATTGAGTAAGTTACGTGAAACTCTTGAAGAGGCAGATCAGCAGGTAGAGGGATGTAGGTTTGGTATGGTCTGTCCGGAGTAGAGAGTTAATGTTTCTGAAAGACTGTGTCTCAGTCATCCGTTTCTCAAGCACCATGTAGTGCGAGAAATCCAACGGAGGCAATCGAGTCTTGTGGGGAAAAGTGCGCAAACCTCTGCAGAGTGTACAATCTAATCATGGTTAGCCGTGTCCCCGGTTATGGACAATTTTGAATATCTAGTACTTGGAGTATCTTAAGTATCTCATCACTCTTAATTAATGTTGTTGGGTTGTTAATCACTTTAATTAGGATTGAGTTGGAGGAACCTTCTCAATGATGTTTCAACTACCATGATAGTTAAATTAAAATCTATTCCTTTGTTGTAGGAAAAAATTGGCTTTTCGCAAAAATTATAACCATAGAGCTTTCCACCAGCCATATATGCATGTAGTGATAACATTATTCTGTTCTTGCTCTACTATGTTATATTGCCAGCATATTCCATGTGCTGACCCGTTTTCGGGCTGCAACGTATTATGTTGCAGACTTTTCGAATGAGGAGTAAGGTTCGTTAGGTCGTTGCCGTGCAGCTCAGCTATGCCGTTGGAGTTGATGGACTCACTTTATCTTCCAAACCTTCCGTTGTTATTGTATTAGATGGCCTTAAGCCATATTTATTGTAATAAGTTCTCTTTTGAGACATCCGATGTAATAAGTGTGTGATTTCTACTCTGTTATAAATCCTTCGAGTACTGTGTGTTAGCATTACCGATCCAGGGATGACACTGAAGCATAGAGACTTGACCGTTTGAGGTTGGGTCGCTACAGTCAATTTGCTTGGCAGGGGCAGTACAAGGGACATGTGAAAGGTGCCACTGTCATACTTGAGGGTGTGGCTTCACAAGATCTGTGGATATGGAATTCTTTCTTCGGCATTGCTGGTTCTCACAATGATATTAGCGTTCTTCAGCATTCTCCAGTGTGTTGCAAGGCTTGCAAAAGGCCACTGCCCGGAGGTCAACTTTGAGATCAATGGCCACCATTACAACAAGAGATATTACTTAGCTGGGGGTATATATCCCCAGTAGTCCAAATGTAGGAGAGTGCTAGGAAAGATGTGGAGCATGCATTTGGTGTGCTTCAGTTTCGATGGGGTACTGTTCGAAACCCTGCATTGACATGGAGCACTCAGAAGCTTTGGGAGGTGATGACTACTTGTGTGACCATGCACAACATGATCGTTGAGAATGAGCGTGATGGCAACATCTACGACCAAGGGTTTGATTTCCAGGGTGAGAATGTTGAGCCTCAGGACCCACCTCCTACAACCTTTGAACAGTTTGTCCAATTTCATCGTGAGATGCATGATCCGAACACTCATACGCAGCTGTAAGATGACTTGGTTGAGCAAATTTGGGAGCACATTGGCAATCAGTAGATCTATCAGTTTAATCTATTTGTTGAATAATTAGGCATTTTCCCATTTAGTCTAATCCAGAAAATAGTGGATAAAACATGAATAGCAATATACTGGTGAAACTAGAAACTAGCAACAATTCGTTGAGACTAGTCATGCAAGCCAAATCATAATCAAAATGCATCATATCCATGTCAATCGCTACTAGCAACAAACCAAATGCTAGCCCTAACAGTGAGGATAAGATGGCATACGGCGCAGTAGCAGAAGGAGCATATGTCCCGATCGTCATGTCACTGAATAGGTCATTAACGTTGGGGAAGAAGTCGTCGTTGGGGAACTCGTCGTTAGTGATGTGGTCGTTCGCAGTCACGATGAACAAGATTCCAGCATTCGCGCAAGGACGCTCCCGAAAAAACTGGTTGCCCCTCTCCCGTACCGGATCACAAGAGGCGGGGTTTCGGAGGCATGCTGTCTCACTTCCCGGTGCACGCCGGGAAGAGGGATGGGAAAGAGATAGGTGGCTCAATGCTTTGGAATGAGACGATATGTTGTTGTGCTATTTTAAACAATAGAAGAGCGACCTCTTATATACGTGAGAAGAGGTGAAATTGGGGCTTCATTAGTAGAAGAGAAACCGGTGCAATAAACACCATTAAACGGACACACTAAAAACCATTAAGGAGAGAAGAAACAAGCGCACTAAAACTCACACGAAGTGTTCAGTTTCTTCTCCCATTTATGTGTCAATTGTTTCAACTTTCTTCTCGTGTGATAAAATAGCGCATACACGTGGCATGGGTCAATTTTCCACACAACCTTGTCATGCGTGGATGGGCCACATGAGCCTCTGGGATTTACTTTTAATTATTGACAGAAAATATGAATTATTATATGGGCTATGCCAAATAATTCCAATAATCCCCCACTAGATCTCACAGGCACATAAAATTTGCCTAGGTTCCAAAACATTGTTTATATACTGATGTTTCGGTGGAGAATGTTAAGTTGAACTTCCACCTAGAACTCCATGCTACACTCCTTCACAACTTGAACAGTGGACTATGCCTTCAACTGCATGTTTTGTGCAAACAAGTTTCACGTAAAAGCCTTGACCTATACTAGACCGCTGCAAACTTTCCCGCGGGTAGGAGCATACACGTCATACTTCGGGGCCTCTTCATGAGTTTATTAGAGAACACCCAACTCTCACAGACCGCGACGTTTAATAGTCTAACTCATATAGGTGTGTTCTTTCTAGATGTTCTGTAGGACAACATCTTTGCCTACCCAAGCCATTCAGAACACATTAAGATAAATATCAGCCTACCATACAGATTAGGCGAGAACTGCGTCAAAACGGAGTGGATTTTTATCAAATAAATATTCTCCTCTCAGTTATCCAATAGCTTGTCTCGCCAATTCTAATTCACGGGATCTCCGATCACAAAGAATGGGTTACCACCATGAACAACTTATGTAGTGGGTCTCAATCCCATCTCCTTTGATGCATTGTCTATCACATTTCATGATAAACCCTTTGTGAAGGGATCTGCCAGATTCTTCGATGTGTTTATATAGTCTTACGCTATAACTCCGGAGTTTCTCATGAACCTGACAGATTTCAGTCTCCTTCTCACGTGTCTTGATGACTTCTTATTATCCTTAGAACTGTTTACCTTGACGATCACTATTTGATTATCACAGTTCATTAGAATATATGGTATTGGTTTTTCAACCACCAGCAAGTCCATCAAAAGTTCTTGAAGCCATTCTGATTCAACTGTTGCCATGTCTAATGTTATGAGTTCTGCCTCCATTGTTGACCTTGTTAAGATGGTCTGCTTGCAAGACTTCTAGGAAATAGCAGCACCACCAAGTGTAAACACGTAACCACTTGTTGTTTTAAGCTCATCAACATCATATATCCAATTTGCATCACTATAACCTTCAAGTACTCTTGGATACCCAGTATAGTGAAGTCCATAACTCGCAGTACCTTTCAGATAGCGCATTATTCTCTCAAGTGCATGCCAATGAACATCTCCCGGGTTTGAAACAAACCGGCTTAGTTTACTCACAGCAAACGAAATGCCAGGCCTCATAGCACTAGCTAAATACTTAAGCGAGCCAATGATTTGAGAATATCTCAATTGATCCTTTGTTTCTCCTTCGTTCTTCTGAATCAAAACACTCGAATCATAAGGTGTTGGAGAATGCTTGCAATCTGAATATACAAAGCGATCCAGAACCTTTGCCACATAGTGAGACTGCAACAGAGTAGTCCCACCATCACCACCTCTTAAAAGCATGATGTTCAAGATAACATCAGTTACTCCAAGGTCTTTCATCTCAAAGTTTTGATTCAGAAAATCTTTCACTTCCTCAATGACCTTGAGATTTTTTCCAAATATAAGTATGTCATCAACATACAAACATAATATAACTCCCTCGCCCCCACCATGGCGATAGTACACACACTTTTCAACTTCGTTTGCAACAAAGCCCGTAGATGTCAAAGTTCTTTCGAACTTCTCGTGCCATTGCTTAGGTGCTTGTCTCAAACCATACAAAGATTTCAACAATTAGCACACTTTTCCTTCATGGCCGTCTACTACAAAACCATCAGGTTGTTCCATGTAAATTTCCTCCTCCAACTCTCCATTTAGGAAAGTTGTCTTAACATCCATTTGATGGACAAGACTATTGTGTGAGGCGGCCAATGAGAGTAGTACTCAAATGGTGGTCAATTTGGCCACAGGCACATAAGTATCAAAGAAATCTTCACCTTCTTTTTGGGTATATCCCTTGGCTACAAGCCACGCCTTGTACTTTTCAATTTTACCATCGGGCCTAACATTTTTCTTAAACACTCACTTACACCCTACAGGTTTACACCCATAAGGACGATCAGTGATCTCCCATGTCCCGTTAGCCATGATGGAATCCATCTCACTATGCACAGCTTCTTTCTAGTATTCAGCATCACAAGATGAATAAGCTTTTGAAATAGAAGTGGGAGTATCATTCACGAGATACACAATGAAATCTTCACCAAATGACTTTGCGGTCCTTTGTCTCTTGCCCCTTCTAGGAGCTTCATTGCCATCCTCCTCAGGAATATCTGTGTATTTCTTCTCAGAATATTCCAATGGAATAGTAGGTGCGGGAGTTGTTTCTGACCTCTGACTAGATGAGCTAGGCATATCCTTCATAGGAAAAATACCCTCAAAGAAAGTTGCATCATTCGACTCCATGATTGTACCAACATTCATGTCAAGTACCTCAGATTTCACCACTAGAAATCTATAGCCAATGCTATGGAAAGCATAACCCACAAAAACACAATCAACTATTTTTGGCCCAAGCTTATGCTTCTTGGTAATTGGTACATTGACCTTCGCCAAACAACCCCAAGTTCGTAAGTAGGAAAGTTTAAGGCTTTTCCTTTCCCATTATTCAAACAGGGTAATCTCTTTATTCTTTATGGGAACTCTATTTAGGACATGACTTGCAGTCATCAAAGCCTCCCCCCGGCATTCCTTGGAAAGTCCCGTTGTATCTAACATGGCGTTAACCAAATCAGTTAGAGTTCGATTCTTTCGTTTGGCAACCCCATTTGACTGGGGAGAATAGGGAGGCATCCTCTCATGTATTATACCATGTTCCTCACAAAATAAATTGAACTCGTTGGAAAAATACTCTCCATCACGATCCGACCTAAGCCTTTTGATCTTTCGATCGAGTTGATTCTTTGCTCCGGCTTTATAGATTTTAAAGTAGTGTAAAGCCTCATATTTTGTTTTCAAAAAATATATCATGCAATATCTATTAGAGTCATCGTTTAGAGTCATGAAATATCTTTTTCCACCTTATGACAACACACCATTCATCTCGCAAAGATCTGAATGTATGAGTTCAAGTGGTGCCAAATTCCTCGCCTCAACAGTCGTATGGGACTTGCGAGGTTGCTTTGCTTGCACACAAACTTGACACTTAGAGCCTTTGACAATTGTAAATTTCGGGATTAAGCTCAAATTTGCTAGCCGCGTCATGACATCAAAGTTAATATGACAAAGTCGTGAATGCCAAACATTTGATTTGGCTTCACTGCAAACATGATTAATAACTTTAGTGCAAAAGTCTGACGAAGATAAGCGGAACAAGCCTCCGCTCTCATAGCCTTTCCCAACAAATTGTCCACACTTAGATACTACAACCTTATTGGACTCAAATACCAATTTATAACCATCTCGACACAAATGAGAACCGCTGATGAGATTTCTATTTATAGCAGGGACATGTTGCACGTTCTTCAGTCGCACGATCTTTCCCAAAGTAAACTTCAGATCGACCGTACCAACACCATGAACAGAAGCATGTGTCCCATTTCCCATCCGCACGGGTGAAGTTCTTGCGACCTAATAAGAAGAAAATATGTTTATGTCAGAACACACATGTACATTGGCACCGGTGTCAATCCACCAATCAGGAGAATGACATACTGAAAGAATGGTAGGAAATTTACCATACCCGACATCTTTCATGTCAACATCGCCAATAACAACATTAGCGATCTTGCTATTGTTCTCATTCTGACGCATGTCCCAATGGTCCTTACAGGATGAAGCCCAATGTTCTTCACTGCCACATACATGGCACTTTCCTTTCTTCTTATAAGTCTCCTTCTTCTTCTTGAAGTTGACAGTTTGTGGAGCTTTGTACTTGCCATCAAATTTTCCTTTGCCCGCATAGTTGTTTCTGTTCTTGGGTTTGTGGGTTTGGAAATTTCTCTTTTGTACCAAATTGGCACTGGAATTCCCCTCATGGAAACAAGCACGTGTGTCTTTTGCCCTCGCCTTCTCTTCTACATCAAGAGTGCCAATTAGATTGACAACAGTAAACTCTTGCCTCTTATGCTTCAGAGAGGTAGCAAATTCCTCCATGAAGGAGGAAGTTTGGCAATGATGCCTCCGGCAATGAATTTGTCCGGTAACACACAATTAAGATGCTCGAGTTTTTCTTTGAGCGATTGAATCTCATGAGCCTGCTCTACAACGGAGAGGTCATCAGTCATTTTGTAATCATGCTATTGCTCCATGACGTACAACTCACTTCCTGCGTCTGAGACTCCAAGTTTGGCCTCAAGCGCATCACACATATTCTTACTGACCATGATGGTCATGAAGGGGTCGACAATCTTGTCACCAAGAACACTCAGAACAGCACCTCAAAAGAAGGTGTCCGTAGCCTGGAAATCTTGCTCCTGTTCATCAGTTAGCTCTCCCTCTGCCTTGCCCTTAGAGGCGTGAAAACAGTTCATGGTGGTAAGCCAAAGAACTGCCCTCGCATGCCACCTCTTATAGTTCACACTCTTGAACACAGAAGGCTTAAGAGTAGCAACAAATGCAGTTGGAGAAAATTGCCTACACACATCAGGTTTTTGGATTGTTGAATAACTAGGCATTTTCTCGTTTAGTTTAATCCAGAAAAATAGTGGATAAACCATGAATAGCAATATATTGATGAAACTAGAAACTAGCAACAATTCGTTGAGACTAGTCATGAAATCATAAGAAAAATTGCAGCATATCCATGTCAATCGCTACTAGCAACGAACCAAATGCTAGCCTAACAGTGAGCATAAGATGGCATACGGCGCAGTAGCAAAAGGTGCAGATGTCCCGATCGTCATGTCGCTGAAGAGGTTGTTGACGTCGGGGAAGAAGTCGTCGTTGGGGAACTCGTCGTTGGTGATGTCGCCGTTTGCAGCCACGATGAACAAGATTCCAGCAGTCACGCAAGGACGCTCCCTAAAAACCTGATTGCCCCTCTCCCGTACCGGATCACAAGAGAGGGGTTTCAGAGGCCTACTGTCTCACTTCCCGGTGCACACGGAAAAGAGAGATGGGAAAAAGATAGGCGGCTCAATGCTTTGGAATGAGATGAAATGTTGTTGTGCTATTTTAAACAACAGAGGAGCGACCTCTTATATACGTGAGAAGAGTTGAAACTGGGCCGTCATTCGTAGAAGAGAAACCGGTGCAATAAACACCATTAAACAGATGCACTAAAAACCATTAAGGAGAGAAGAAACGAGCGCACTAAAACTCACACGAAGTGTTCGGTTTCTTCTTCCATTTATGCGTCAATTGTTTCAACTTTCTTCTCGTGTGATAAAACAACGCATACACGTGTCATGGGTCAAATTTCCACACAACCTTGTCATGGATGGGCCACATGAGCCTCTGGGATTTACTTTGAATTATTGGCAGAAAATATGAATTATTATATGGGTTATGCCCAATAATTCCAACACTCTTTTCGTGTGCACAAACTTTGAGTGGTTTTGTAAGATTATTTGTTATTTTTAAAATTTTAATTGGATTGTAATAAAAGACTATTTTGAACATGTTGTTATGTTTGATTTAAACTATTTTTGCTATACTTGATTTTGTTGTACTTGGCCTCCGATGGACGAGATGGGGTAGAAGATGCGGCACGCCCGGCCGACGCAAACACAAATCCAGACGGACACGGCGCAGTTCCCACCCTAAACGGATGAATTCAGGACAAAACGGAAGGTCCGTACGAGGTCGTCCGTTGAAGTTGGTCTTAAGTAAACGGGTCAAAACAGTGAAAAGGTCGTAGGTTTGGGGGAGCCGTGACCCCTGCTTCCTGCCTGCCCTTTCTACATCACACGGATGTCATACAGCCGTAAGTATGGACTGTACCCTGCATGCGGTAGAGAGCAGTCACACTGACGCGTGTATATAACCCCGACGCTGCCGTTTGTTGCTTTCGTCTAAGCATTGCCTCAAGAGAAAGTTAGGGTAAGTTCATTTCAGATTAATTTCAGTGGTGTGTGGCGGCCCCACGCACCACACCACCACATTCTTCCTTTTGCCGCTCTTCCTCCCAAGATGCAACACATTGCTGAATCCACGGCCACCACACCACGCCATGCATGCATGCATGTAGTATTACTGAATGCATGAATCTCTTTACCCTGACCGGCCTTCGTCATCTTCTTTCCAGTTCCAGATTCAAGACGCACCAGAACCAGAATCAGAACCAGATGGCGCGCTCGTACGTTGACACCCCCACCCCGCTGCAAAAAGTTACACAAGTGTTGGATGGATGGATGGATGGAGGGAAGAGTGCCGGTGAATTAATGATGACGAGGAGAAAGAAAGAACCAACGGTGACCGAGGGTAGGGATGCATTCTTTTGTCCAGTTCTTCTTGTCACCTGAAACTCTAATCTTTCCGTTCACGCCCTACGCCCCTACCTGTCCCCATGAACCAGCCACCTCCACAACCGCTTGCTCAATTTTCGAACTGGTAGCGCCGCGCCACTAAACCACTATCAACTTTTTTTCTCACCTCTCTCTCTCTCTCAGTCTCTGTTTCTCTTTTCTGGCCTAGCTGGTACCACCACTGGGCATTATGAATCTATTAGCTAGTCCTGCTAATTCTTCTTTCTGATCCTACTTTTAAAGTTGATTTAGGGCACTGCTTTTGGCTGCCCGGCATGAACTTTGGCAGGGAGATCTTAGAGCATGTACAACTGAATCCCATACGCGCCTCAAACATTTGAACAGTCTGTCCGATCAGTGACCGCAAGCAGAAACGTCATCAACTGCCTTCTCCATAGCCGGCCCAAAGGCCCGGACTGACCATCATATAGGTCTGGCCCGCTAGGACCCATGCCGTCCTCACTGATGCCCCCACAAAAATTCCACTCCGTTAGACGAAACTATAATCAAACCCACTTTCTCAGTCTACACTCGTCTCATCCGCTTCCCTCGGCTCCGCCGACCCTCCCATCCGCCATGGCCAACTCCGGTTAGGACTCCGGCAGCGAGGCCGATCCCATGGACTGGGACAGTCACATCAAGGAAGAATCCAACGGATCTAGCAGCGCCGCGGCGGATGAGAAGGAGCTCACGCGTGGACGCAGGTAGGAGCTCGAGTTCCATCGCGTACGCAACGAGCTCCTCCACGTATCGCCGGCGGAATGCGGGCCGCACCCGCCCTTCTAGCTCCATGCCGCTCCAGATCCGGAGCTCGGGCGTCTCCGCTTCCCCTCTAGCGCGCGCACCACCCGGGCAGCGATAGGTGCTTGTGCCCGTGGTTCTAGTGCGGGTGCGCATGCCGGAGTCATAGGCGAAGGCGGCCCGATGCGAGCGGTAGCGGGCGCGACGGAGCCCGGTGTCGGTGTCAAAACCGGGGATCTCGGATAGGGGGTCCCGAACTGTGCGTCTAAGGTCGATGGTAACAGGAGACAGGGGACACGAAGTTTTACCCAGGTTCGGGCCCTCTTGATGGAGGTAATAGACTACGTCCTGCTCGATTGATATTGATGAGTATGAGGATTACAAGAATTGATCTACCACGAGATCGTAATGGCTAAAACCCCTGTTCAAGAATTCATCCGATTAACCAGTTAACTTGCCGATTAATCCCTACTCATAGGGTCACCGAGTAGCCGATAAACTGATAAATCATCTGATTAATTGATTAAATGGCCGATTAACTTGCCAATTAGCCTATTACTCCCCTACTCGCTAGCCAACCAAGCAGTTACCAGTTAACGATTTCCTCAATAATGGCTAAAACCCTAGAAGTCTAGCCTGTATGATTATGATTGCCTCTACGGACTAAACCCTCCGGTTTATATAGGCACCGAAGGGGACTAGGGTTGTACAAAGTTGGTTACAGAGAAAGTAATCTTCATATCCGAACGTCAGGCTTGTCATCCACGCTAAGGAGAGTCCCATCCAGACACGGGAGAGAGTCTTCTGTCTTGTATCTTCACGGCCCATCAGTCCGGCCCATGTCCAACAGGTCGGACGCCCAAGGACCCTTTAATCCAGAACTCCCTCAGTAGCCCCTGAACCAGGCTTCAATGACGAGGTGTCCGGCGCGCAGATTGTTTTCGGCATTGCAAGGCGGGTTCCTCCTCCGAATACTCCAAAACAGCCTTCGAACACAAAAAACGTGTCCGGCTCTGCAAAACGAGTACCACACACATACGCAGAGAGTATAATATTTTATGAGTCCAATCCACTAAGAACTTTGTAGTGTGACATCACGCCACAGCTCGGTCATTATTTCGAACCGTTTTTTCTTTAGCCTCCCGCTCCACGTTTCAAGATGCAGTTTTATTGGCACGTCTTGTCAAAGAAGAGATCGTGTCCCCTCATTGCAGGATTATCATCAATACGGACGTGGGTAATCCAACTGCGCCGCATGCACGACCCTTGGAGAATAAGCGAGTTTTAAGGCGAGTTGGGAGGCGCTTGATATTCACTGCCTTCATAAAGGGATAAGGATTCACTTTTTTCACCCACGCCTTCCTTCTCTCTGCCCATCCATTCTCGAGCTCCAGCACCCAAGCTTCCATCCTTTCCACCTCAAACAAGCACTCCAGCGATGTACGGATCCAGAGCACAAGGCAAGTGGATGATTTCCTCCGTCAAGGAGAAGGACATCACCAAGCTCCAGGAGGCCGGGTACTTAGCCAAGGAAATCGCCCACCGGCTTCCGGCCAAGGGACAGATTGTCCCCAATCCGGAGCCCCATGAGAGGGTCATGTTCATCCCCCACTTCGTCCGCGGGTTGGGATTTCCTCTCCACCCATTTGTCCGCGGACTCATGTTCTACTACGGGCTGGATTTCCACGATCTGGCCCCCAACTCCTTCCTCAACATCTCAGCATTTATTGTCGTGTGCGAGGTCTTCCTCCATATCCCACCGCACTTCGGACTGTGGTTGAAGATCTTCAACGTGAAGCCGAAGGTGGTGGACGGCCAACATGCAGAGTTCGGGGGTGCCATGGTGAGCAAGCTGCCCAATGTCACATGGCCCAAAGGTACCTTCGTGGAGACCGTCAAAGGGTGGCAACAGCAGTGGTTCTACGTCATAGAGCCTCGCGACGCCACCTGGGCCGCGGCCCCTGAATTCTAGTTCTGCGCCCCGATGCGGCTCACCTCCTGGCTAGAGAAGGGCCTGGACTGGCCTTCGTCGGACGAGCTGACAGCGCTTCAGACGCGCATCAGGAGCATGGTAGACAAGAACGTCAAGCTTGTCAATGTGATCCAGGTGATGCTCGCTCGTTGGATCCTTCCGTGCCAAAGCCGGACTTGCCACTTGTGGGAGTTCGATCCGACCAAGCATTAGACCTTGCAACAGTTATTTGGCACTACGCACGAAGACATCTGGAAGGTTCTCTTCAATGCCAACGAGACGTGGACCGCGAGCACGACCTGGCCCATCTCGCTAGTGCGGTAAGTTTTTCGTATTTCAAGGTGTGTCCTTTACTTGCTTACTCAAGGAAGATGTCTAAGCTTCCCTATTTGTTTTTTCAGGGCTGGACAGAGAAGGCGGAGCGGATTCGGTATCCGGCTCCGCTGCCCGAAGAACCAGCTATCCCGCTTCTGACGAAGATGCTAGTTCCGGCGCCCTATCAAGCGCCGGAGAAGAAGGCCAAAAAGAAGGCCAGGGGGACCAGAGGTGGCCTCCGCCATAAGGGCACTTCGGATGTGATGTCCGAAGATGCCGAAACCCACTCCCCTCCCGCCATCGACGAGGAAGAGGAGGAAAGCAATTATCCCCCTAAGAGGGGAAGGAAGAAAAGGGCGGCCTCCACGCATCTGGAGGCAGAGGCGTCCAAGAAGGGGAAGGCCTGCACCACGGATAACTCCGCGTGGGAGATTGATAGCAACTCCGAGTGGCGCCCCAGGGATAAGCCCCTGGCCGAATCGTAAGTACCCAAAGATGCACACAAATACCCAGCATGTTTACTTCATAATTTTAACATGTTGAATCATGCACTTGCAGTCTAGCTCGTTCCGACCTTGAGCGAACCTCATCTTTGGGAAATTCGCTGGATTCGAAGGTGATGGACAGTGGGTCCCTTCTGGCGGCCTTTTCTCCCAAGACTACGGAGGATGCTGAAGTGTTGTCCCGAAGGACCCTCTCGGCTCAGGGGGAGGCACAGGAGGCCGTCACGGTGGCGCCAGAGGATGATACCTCGGCCGCCGGACACATGGGGGAGTAGATCCCCATGGAGACTAGCGATGGGGGGCATATCCAATTACGCACCCAGCCGAATACGATCCCGGAGACCTATACGACTCCGGAATCCGGCAAGCAGCCTCCTTCGAAAGAAGGAGGTGCACCAATTCCATCGGTGACCTTTGTCCATCCAGAGGCACCGGATACTCTACTGGAAGCGCTGCAAAGCTCTTCCATTGTTGAGGAACACCGTATCCTTATGGGTGCAGTGATTGAGAGGGTTCAATCCGTTAATAGCGGACTGAACGAAGCCTACACCAGCCTCCTAACAAGCTTTGAGGTACGTGACGCAATTGTATAAAAAGAATGTCATAGTATAGACAGTATCCCCTGACACTCTGTCCGATGTTCGGAAAGAAAAGACGGACAAAGGATCAAGTAATTTTCGCAGGAGACTAACCAAATATGTCTTACGTGAATAAGCAGGCGTCGTTGCTGGCTATGACCTCTAATGCTGCTGAGGTCTCCAGACTAAAGCAGAGTCTAGAGCAGGCCGAGGAAGAGCTCGGCCGTGTAAAAAAGCAGCTAGAAGACAAGCAAGGTATGCAACGACCTTTTGTATATCTGGAAAGGATGAATGATTTGTGTTGACCGTAATGCCATGATATTTGCTAGGAGCGGCAACCGAGGTGGAGGCCCTCAAGAAAGCGCTGGCCGAGGCCAAAAAGAAAGCGGCAGAGGAGCAAGCCGCACGTGAAAAACACGAGGCCAGAGTTGGTGAGGTACAGCAGGAGCTCCAGGACACCATGAAGAAATGCGAATCCTTGGAGCGCAATATTGCGAATGAAGAGACCGAACTCGCCAAGGCTCACGAAAGCACACATGATGCTTGGATTGAAGCCCAGGGCACCCTCCAGGAAATCTAGGAGGCCAGAAAAATCGCGGCGGGTAAGGCCTTTATTATGCAGAGCAAGTATGTGAAGAAAAGGTTCCTCTTACTGACCCGGATTTGGAGTTCTCCAGGGGCGTTTGTAGATTAACTGAGCAGTGTTGCCGACGCTGCGGAGTTCTTCCGAGCCGACGAGGGGAGCTTAACGGAGAAGCTGTTCTGATCACAATACCTTGCGCCAGAACATCCGGTGCCCTTTAGCGATCAGCTAAAACAGCTGATCGAACTGCATAGGGTGGCCGAACTAGCCATGAAGGATTTAATAATCCGGCTATGGCCTGCCAAAGTCATACCCAGCAGCTACTTCAGGCTCGTGAAGCGGCTGGTCAATGCCTGCCCTTGGCTTGACGTCATCAAGCGGTCAGTCTGCATCGAGGGTGCGCGGATGGCCTCCACCCGTGTCAAGGTACAGTGGGCGAAGATGGACGCAGTCAAGCTCGCGACCAAGGGACCGCCCGCTGGCAAGGAGAACCGCACGCCGGGGTGATATTTTGATGATGTCCTGAAGGGGTCCCGCATTGTAGAGGGCCAGTGTTCAAAAGACATTATCTTCAAATGAATACATTCATGTTATCTTGTCTTGTATGATGAAACAAAGCCGTTATGTACTATAATGCTTATTTATTATTTAAAAATTTTCCTCCTGTGCAGCCGTTTTTATTGAATCTGAGAGTTGGTCAGTCGTCGGCTTCAGCCCCCACGTAGGTAGCACGGGGGTGTTCGGGATGGAATCTAAACACTCTTGATCCAAGATTTTGGTCCTTGAAGGAGGTGTTTAGCGCAACAAATCAGGCAACCGGACTATGTGGCTTTATCACCCTCACTTAGCCATAGGAGTTTGACAATAAAAATGTAGGCGCAGCCCCTAGTTAGCATTTAATCTGGACTAGGGTGTTGTAAACGCCTGATCGGATGAAGGCCTATTCATCACATAATGCGAAAAAAATCGCAAAAGATTTTGAACCTCCGAAGAGCTGACCGGCTCACGCCACATCATGACAGTCAGTTTTCGGCTTTCTCTTCTGAGGTGCTCATCCGGATAAATCAGGACACAATCGCAGTAGTTCTCCCTTTACTACCCTAGCCGATAGAGCGGAACGTAAGGTAGTAAGCACAGGAGCCGGGCAACCCAACTATTGACCAAAGACAGGATTCGGAGCCGATGCATATAATGCTAAATTCGGGGGCCGAACCATACTGTAAAAGTGTTCAGACTTGTTGCCGTAGTATGGAGCGCAATAAAGCCCCTGGCGAACTACAGTGTACCAAAGTGTATGGATGCAATCGATAAAAATAGCAAAATAAAATGAAGTAGTAAGCTAGTGCCACATAAGTTGGGCCGCAAACTGTTTCCATTATGATTTTGATTAGTACGTCAAAGCGTATTTGTACAAATAGTGCGATAAGCAACAGTGGCTGTTTAACATGCCAAGATCAAGGGGGAGCTATGTACGGGTCGTGAAAATAGGTAGAATGATCGTTAAGAAGAACATCTAGAGATTCCCCCACACGTCTGTGCTACTTCCACCTTGGTATGTCCGTCCTTTGAAAGGGCCGATTATCAGGCCGTCGAGAGGGGCCTGTGACAAAGAAACCTGAAAAGGATAAAAAGAAAAGTAAGAGTATGTGTGTCCAGGGAAGGTCGAGCCGTATTGTGGACCACAGTCTGGTTATGCCTCCGTCTTTGTCCATGGTATTTTTAGTGCATAGTTACGTACGCGCAGTACGTATGCCGCCACTTGGTCGGGACTGAGACGGAGTTCGAATTGCTAGTGTAACTCCTGACAAGTCGGACTGTCATGCTGCGGAGTAGTCTGGACTCGTTTGGCAGTGTCCGGGAGCTTGGATGCTGAATTTAAAGTTCTGCCTTAAAAGGCTGCTCTGTACTTCCGCTGCCAGGGTCGTGGTGTGTTCCTCGGTACGGAGGGAGCGCTCTGTGTTTCCATTGACTGTTATGACACCGCGTGGTCCGGACATCTTGATCTTGAGATAAGCATAGTGCGGCACCGCATTGAATTGAGCAAACGTGGTTTGTCCGAGCAGTGCATGATAGCCACTGTGGAAAGGAACGATATTGAAGATTAACTCTTCGCTTTGGAAGTTGTCCGAAGATCCGAAGACGACCTCCAATGTAATTGAGCCCGTGCAATGGGCCTCTACACCTAGTATAACTCATTTTAAGGTAGTTTTAGTGGGCTTGATCCTTGATGGATCGATGCCCATGTTGTGCATTGTATCCTGATAGAGCAGGTTGAGGTTGCTGTCACCGTCCATGAGGACTCGGGTGAGTTGGAATCCATCAATTATTGGGTCGAGAACCAGTGCGGCTGAACCGCCATGACAGGTACTGGTCGGATGGTCCCTGCGATCAAAGGTGATCGGGCAGGATGACCACGGGTTGAATTTTGGGGCGACTGGCTCAATCACATAGACGTCCCTGAGCGTACGTTTTTGCTCCCTCTTGGGGATATGGGTAACGTATATCATGTTCACCGTTTTGACCTGGGGGGAAACTTCTTATGTCCCCCTGTGTTCGACGGACGGGGCTCCTCGTCGTCATTCTTGCTTTGCAACCCCTTCTCCTTGTCCTCGACATTTAACTTGTCGGCCTGTTTGAAGACCCAACAGCTCCGGTGGGTATGATTGGCTGGTTTATCAGGGGTGCTGTGGATCTGACATGAATGATCGAGTATGCGGTCCAAGCTGAAAGAGCCCTGATTATTCCTTTTATATGGTATCTTCCGCTGACTAGACTTGGAGCCACTGAATCCGACGTTGACCGCCATGTCATCAGTATTGTCACCATTATTTCGACGCTTATGTCGGTTGCATCGGGTCTTGCCATTTCTATTCTTGGTTTCGGCGGTGCCAGGTTTGCCTGCATTATTATTGCTACAGGCTAGCCAACTATCTTCGCCCGCACAGAAGCGGGTCATAAGTGCCGTGAGGGCCGCCATGGACTTCGGCTTTTCTTGGACGAGGTGTCAGGCGAGCCATTCATCGCGGATGCTATGCTTAAAGGCCGCTAGGGCTTCGACATCCGGGCAGTCAACGATCTAGTTCTTTTTAGTTAAGAACCTGGTCCAGAATTTCCTGGCTGACTCTCCGGGCTATTAAACTATATGACTTAAGTCATCGGCATCCGGAGGTCTTACGTATGTGCCTTGGAAGTTGTCGCGGAAGGCGTCTTCTAGGTCTTCCCAAGCTGCCAATAGAGTTCTCAGGCAAGCTGTTCAGCCAGTGTCTGGTCGGTCCCTTGAGTTTTAGGGGGAGGTATTTGATGGCATGAAGATCATCACCGCGGGACATATGAATATGGAGAATAAAGTCTTCAATCCATACCCCGGGATCTGTTGTTCCATCATATGATTCGATATTCACGGATTTGAACCCTTCTGGGAATTCATGTTCCATTACTTCATCAGTGAAGCAGAGGGGGTGTGCGGCGCCTCTATATCGGGCCAGATCGCGACGTAGTTCGGATGGAGCCCGTCTGCGGTTTTCAGCTCGGACGTGATTGTGCTTGTCATGTTCGGCTTGATAGCCGTCGTCGCGCATCGAGGCACGCCCCCGCGATCCGTCGATCGATCTGGCCGGACCTGCTTTATTCTTTAGGTCATGTCGTCGGTCACATGTGTATCCCTGAATGGTTGTGTCTCTGCCTTTACGGCGAGATACTATGGGCCGGTGTTCGGCTTGAGTTGCCGTTTTGTCCCGGCCACACGATGGTCAGTCAGCCGCATTACATGCTGCTGGTACGGGCTCACGTGCCTCGTCGTCGAATTGAGGTAGCATTTTACGCTTCGGGTAACTTTTGGTTGGGCGCATGAGGCCATATTCCTCGGCTGTCAGGACATTAGTCCATCTATCGTTGAGTAGATCTTGATCATCCTGAAGCTGATGTTGTTTCTTTTTCAGGCTCCTTGAAGTGGCTATTAACCATTGCTTAAAGCGCTCCTGCTCGAGAGGTTCCTTGGTCACGATAAAGTCTTCATCGCCGAGGCTCACCTAATCCTCGGAGGGTGGAAGGTAATTACTGTCCTCCGAGTCTTCGTTTGCAGCTTGTTCATCAGGGCTAACTTGCCCATCCTCCCGATCATCTTGTTCAGAGTTTTGCTCGACGGGGTTTTCTTGGTCTTCGGCATCATCCGGAGTATTGTTGTCTCTCGTGCCGGTATTGCTGTCTTTCATGCGCCGTGATTTAGAGCAGCGCCGTCGGTGCTTTGGTTGTATCTCAGGAGGTTTATTCTTGACTGGGTTTTCTTTGTCATCGTCGTTAGCTTCTTTGGGTGTATCCACCATGTACACGTCATACGAAGAGGTGGCCTTCCAGCGTCCGGTAAACGGCGGGTTTTGGGCCTCCTCTTCTCCGGCATCGTCGTCCATACCGTCGATGTTTTCGGAGTCGTAATCGAGCATGTCTGTTAAGTCCTCGATAGTGGCTATAAATGGGTGGTGGGTGGGACGTAAAATTCCCCGCTCTCAGCCCCTAGTCCGGGTTGTGCGTAGTTCTGTAATGCCCTCGATGCGGCTATATCTCCCACGTGTCGAAGCATGACTTAGAGGCATAACCGCATTGAAAGCAATGTCGCAAGTGAGGTAATCTTCACACAACCCATGTAATACATAAGGGAAAGAGATACATAGTTGGCTTACAATCGCCACTTCACACAATACATGAATAAACCATTACATCATCCAGATACAATCAAGGTCTGACTACAGAACCAAAATAAAAGAAGACTACCCCAAATGCTACACAGATCCCCGATCGACCCCAACTGGGCTCCACTACTGATCAACTGGAAACGGAACAACACAAAGGACAAGATCTTCATCGAACTCCTCCTTGAGCTTGGTTGCGTCACCTGCTCGGTAACATCGGCACCTGCAAACTGGTTTTAGAAATATCTGTGAGTCACAAGGACTCAGCAATCTCACACCCTCGCGATCAAGACTATTTAAGCTTATAGGGAGGGTAAAACTTATGTGGTGGAGCTACGGCAAGCGACTAGCATATTTGGTGGCTAACATACGCAAATGGGAGCGAGAAGAGAAGGCAAAAGCACGGTCGAGAAACTATGATCAAGAAGTGATCCTAGAACAACCTACGTCCAGCATAACTCCAACACCGTGTTCACTTCCCGGACTCCGCCGAGAAGAGACGGCGAAAAACTGGAAGATACCTGGCGCAACGGTGTCGGGGCGTCACAACACTCCACCACTACGAGAGGATCTCGTCCCGAGATCTAGAATGGCACCAGAGAGAAAACGGAAGAGAAAGAGAAGAGGTAAAACTAAGTTGCTTCTTGACAAACGAGTTAAACCAAAGAACCTTACGAGGTTGAACAAATTCGAGAAAAGAATACAACGAAGGTGAACAAAGTCGAAAACACTCCGTTAGAAAAGAGGGACAAAGAACATTGCGAAAAACCTTGAGGTTGAATGGCAAGATATATATTGAAACCACCCCGGTAAAGTCAAGATAGAGAAGGATTAAGAATAATATAATTTGGACAGCACTCCGACTGAAAGAAAAGGAATTGAATAAGAACTTGACAAGATGAGAGTATGCTTGATGAAATCAACAAGACACTGCCTCCGAAACTATTGAAAGAATGGCACAAGGGTAGAACGATTTCAAACAACACTCCGGTTGAGAAGGGATGGAAAACTTGATAAGATGGGAGGACTAGAATAGAGGGCATGACACTCCGGTCAAAAGATAAGCATGAAAGAAGACGATCCTCACAATTCGAGATGATGAGAGAAAAGAGAAACATCACAATGCCTCCGGATGAAGGAATAGAAGGTAGATCATTGGAATTAAATTATGGAGAAGAAAATGATAACTCTTCCCATAGATGAATTTGAAATAAAACATCCTTACGAATAAGGCTTGAACGGAGTTGTTGAAAAATCAACAACGAAAACAATAAGCTGCTCGTGGGCTTATGAAAACATCTGAAAACTTGAGGTGAAATTCCGCCATAAATGGAAACAAGATTGGATTGATATGAACAAGGAGACAAGAAACTTATTTCACTGGGAGGGTAAATGAAGAACTTGGATCATTTATAAGCACCATAAATAGCAAGAATCCTTAGGGAAAAGCTTTTAGGTGAAATATAACCCAAGATAATTCCAATGACGAGATTGATGGATTTAATATATCTCATTCTTAACAACATGTGAATCATGAAACATGAACTCAGATTATCAAGAGTGACATAATACCACCTCCAATGATACGGAAGAGAGAATTGCACTCCGGAATGCCAAATGAAGAATGATAGAGCTCCTCTAAAAAGAATCTTGATGAATGCTTCAAGAAGGAAATAAATCCTTGATGAACCATCATGTATAGCCTCCATGAAGAACTCCGGTAACAAAACAATAATCACACGAAAGGAAAGAGAAGTTGAAAACACAAGGTGAAGACTTGCAATGATTAGATGGATCTCCGTGGTGAAATAATTGAAAGAGGTTGGAACTCTGGGAAAAAGAGAAGATGCAACAGTTGAAATCAGGAATTTGATGAGCCTCGGGAATAAAGAATTAATCACTTGGAAGAAGCAAGAATAAGAATTACATTATGCGTATCCCTCACCAATTAAATTGGTGACAATCGATGGCTTTGGCATACTACTTATTCTCATAGAAAGGAATTAAGATAGATATAGCGTCAACTTGAGAAGGTCTTCAACGAACCACCGAAATGCTTGAAACAATGAATAAATTGATATGATAAAGACGGAAGAGAAATCTTGAACGAACCACCGTAAGAATTGAAAACGATTGAAGAAAAGATAAAGAAGCACCGGGAAGAATTATAAAAAGAACGAAGATACTTGAGACAATCTAGATACATGAGAACGAAGGGATCACGAACTAATTATAGATCATTTGAACGATGCACCGGTAAGATTGGAGAATGACAACTGAAAGCTCAGAATGAATAAACCTGAACTGATGGACTCCGGATAACAAACTGAGAAGACTCTTGAATTGCTCCGGATAGGTGAAAAGAATTCTCACAATCAAAACAAATTATGAGAGGATGGTAACAAGCTAGAATCACAAATCTTGAAGAGAATGCAGCAAGATTGAGAGAAAAATCTTCTTCAGTCTTCAAATGCAGAGAATGACAACGAGAAACACCACCAAGAATTGTTCAGGCACTCCGGAATGGAAAATTAGAATGGTTGAACTAATGACGAAAAGAATTTGACATATCTTGGAGAAAACCATCTGACTGATGAAAATTCATACTTACGTCAAACTTCAAAAGAATTTAGGATAACTCCGGTAAAATAAGAAGAGTCAGGTAAGATCCTGGGAAAAGACCTGTGGGTTAGGGCCCACTCAAAAGAAACACCGTTGAAATGATTACTTGAAAAGGAGAATGCACCAGTTGAATTAAATGGCTTGAAAGAGATAACCACCTCGAAATAGGTTGAACGGATCTTGAATAACAAGAAGAGCCTTCTGAGATATCTTCAGCACTCTGGAACAATAGAATAGCAAGCGGGGAATGATTATGAGGTGCACCGACATGTGAATAGCATTAGAAACAAAGAAAAGAATATGATCAACACTGAAAACTCGAATTGAATCCACCGGAGAAGGAAAAGCACGAAGGATGATGAACTTGAACCTCCGTTAGAATCTTCCTGTGAATCACCGGATAAAAACATTGACGGAAAGAACGAAAAAACTTCACATCCATAAGATGGATACTTGATAAAGAAATCCGAGACCTTGAAGTAACAAGGGTGGGAGGGCGGGAAAAACAAAGGCAGCTTGGGGGCGAATGAAATGATCACCGTTGACGAAAACTGAGAGGTGATCTTGTGAATGTTGACATGATCGGATCCACTTGAAGAGGAGCACACCGGTTGAGAAGAAATTTAGATGACAAGCTCGATGATCGAGAAGGATTGGTATTCACATACAAATATGAGAACAGTGCTTAGGAAAGGTATGGAATCAACATTTGACATTGAAGCAACTCGAATACCACAACTGAAAACAAAACAAAGGATTGGCTTGCGAAATAAGCCGAAACAAACAGATGATAGAGATTTCGTCCGAAGTTTTCGTGGTGGGGCCTACACGGGCTCGATCGTACAGCACCATCATGTACAAGGCAGTGCACATGACATACGAAGCGTCCCCGAGTCGGCATAGCCAAGGACTCTTTAAGACACAACGAGACCACTGTAAAACCAACCGTGGATAGGCGGACCACTAGACGTCGAACCCCAATTTTATATCATACATCTGTCGGAAAGATATCCTTGGAGCTACTTGAATTCCCACTTATAAACTCCCGAAACTTTCCGGTTATGCAATCAGGTGTTGGGGATACAGGGGAAGCATAATATCTCACCCAAAACTAGCAAATCCTACATCCAGCTGTATCCATCCTTCAAAACATAACCAAGAAAACTTTCGGAAATCATTTACCTCAACCTTCGAAAAGCATCCGTTATACGAGTTATGGCAATACTCCCGAACTCCCGCCCCAGTACTGGGTGGCGTTGAGGTTATCTCACCAACAACTGCATAAAAGAGATTTTCGATGTCGGCGAAACTCAGGTATTCTAGAACTGCAACGATAAAATTGTGACGACAACACCTCGGAGCTCAACTCCCCGGGACACTGCCACAACCCCTAAATATCAGGAGGCACCAAGAACAATGTTCTCGTCACAAAACCATCGGAACAATTCCAAGATACCCGCGTGATCCTTAAAAAAATTTAGTGAAATTTGAGAAGAGAAGAGTCAAAACTCTGTCAGGATGCCTCACCAGAGTGACGAAGGGACTGAGGAGTAAAAAGAATCCTACTCTCCGATATATATATATATATATATATATATATATATATATATATATATATAATCCTATAAGACTCAAAACTTTTTTTCTAGACTCGACAACACCAGCGATTCGATCAAGCAGGGGGCTCCTAAGTCAGGGAAGGCTCTGATACCAACTTGTAACGTCCTCGATGTGGCTATATCTCCCACGTGTCGAAGCACGACTTAGAGGCATAACCGCATTGAAAGGAATGTCGCAAGTGAGGTAATCTTCACACAACCCATGTAATACATAAGGGAAAGAGATACATAGTTGGCTTACAATCGCCACTTCACACAATACATGAATAAACCATTACATCATCCAGATACAATCAAGGTCCGACTATGGAACCAAAATAAAAGAAGACTACCCCAAATGCTACACAGATCCCCGATCGACCCCAACTGGGCTCCACTACTGATCAACTGGAAACGGAACAACACAAAGGACAAGATCTTCATCGAACTCCTCCTTGAGCTTGGTTGCGTCACCTGCTCGGTAACATCGGCACCTGCAAACTAGTTTTGGAAGTATCTGTGAGTCACGGGGACTCAGCAATCTCACACCCTCGCGATCAAGACTATTTAAACTTATAGGAAGGGTAAAAGTTATGTGGTGGAGCTGCAGCAAGCGACTAGCATATTTGGTGGCTAACATACGCAAATGAGAGCGAGAAGAGAAGGCAAAAGCACGGTCGATAAACTATGATCAAGAAGTGATCCTAGAACAACCTATGTCAAGCATAACTCCAACACCGTGTTCACTTCCCGGACTCCGCCGAGAAGAGATCGTCATGGTTACACACGCGGTTGGTGCATTTAATTTAAGTTCAACTTCAGGTTTTCTACTACCGGACATTAACAAATTCCCATATGCCCATAACCGCGGGCACGGCTTTCGAAAGTTCAAACCCTGCAGGGGTGTCCCAACTTAGCCCATCACAAGCTCTCACGGTCAACGAAGGATATTCCTTCTCCCAAGACAATCCGATCAGACTCGGCATCCTGGTTACAAGACATCCTCGACAATGGTAAAACAAGTCCAGCAAAGCCGCCCGAATGTGCCGACAAATCCCGATAGGAGCTGCACATATCTCGTTCTCAGGGCACACTCAGATGAGACTAGCTACGAGTAAAACCAACCCTCAAGTTTCCCCGAGGTGGCCCCGCAGGCAGCTCAGTTCGGATCAACACTTAGAGAAGCACTGGCCCGGGGGGTTAAAATAAAGATGACCCTTGAGTCTGCAGAACCCAAGGGAAGGTGGTAGGTTGTCAGTGCAAATGGTAAAACCAAGGTTAGGCCTTGCTGGAGGAGTTTTATTCAAGGCGGACTATCAAGGGGTTCCCATTATAACCCAACCGTGTAAGGAACGCAAAATCCGGGAACATAACACCGATATGACGGAAACTAGGGCGGCAAGAGTGGAACAAAACACCAGGCATAAGGCCGGGCCTTCCACCCTTTACCAAGTGTATAGATGCATTAATTGAATAAGAGATATTGTGATATCCCAACACAATATCCATGTTCCAATCATGGAGCAAACTCCAATCTTCACATGCAACTAACAACGCTATAAGAGGGGCTGAGCAAAGCGGAAACATAGCCAAACACGGTTTGCTAGGACAAGGTGGTTAGAGGCTTGGCTTAACAATATGGGAGGCATGATAAGCAAGTGGTAGGTATCGCAGCATAGGCATAGAAAAAGAGCAAGCATCTAGCAAGCAAAGATAGAAGTGATTTCGAGGGTATGGTCATCTTGCCTGAAATCCCGCAAGGAAGAAGAATGAGTCCATGAAGAAGACAAACGGGCGTAGTCGAACGAATCCTCACAACACGACGATATCGGAACCAACCCGAAGAAGCAACACCAGAAAGGAGCAAACAACATACTAAACAACCAACACATGAACATGGCATGATGCACAATCAAGTATGATGCATGTCCGGTATAATGAAGCATGGCATGGCAAAGTGCACAAACAATCCTACAAATTAGGTGGAGCTCAACATGCAACTCCGTTGCATATTGATGAAACACCACATGACTTATTTAGTTCTCTCTTGTTTATGTACCCAACAAGATTAAATGTTGTTAGCATGGCAAGAGGTGATGCATAATGAAACTATCTATCTAGGCAAGTTTAAATGAGGCCGGAACAACAAAACCACAAGTCCGGAAACTCCTCATGTGCATATTTTAGGTTTGGTACTGATCTGCCCTAAACACAATTTTAGAGTTGTTAAACATGCAAAGCAAGTACACCATGTTAAACTAGGCATTTTTCTACCCCATTTACATATAAAGTTTGTTAGGTTTGGAACTACGGTTATTTAGTTATGGAATAAATCATTTTAGCATGGCAATAGGCAAAATTTAAACAAACAACATTTTAAACATTTTAAATATAGATGAAAGTTGCACAATATGAATATACACAAAATTCTAAGCATCTTTCATATATAAAGTTTTTACAAAAGATGCATGGTTAGTGAGATATGATATGCATGGAGCTTAGGGGTTTTTCTGCAAATCTGTAAATCCTGGGAAAAGAACAAATTCACTGATAGGAAAAAATAAAGCAGGCTGAAACTGAGATCTGGCCCAGGGCGTGGGGAAGCTGCTCACACCGGGCCCTTGAGGCCTTTGGCCCGGGTTGTGGAAGAGGCAGGCTAGAAGGGGGGTGTTGGGCCTGCCGACGGGGTCAACGCCAGACTGAACCGAGCGAGCCACTGATGCTCTCGTTTTTGAAGAAATAGAAACAGCAACAGGAGGAAGGAAACGACGGCGCTGAAGTGTCCTGGCGGCCGGATCTGGCGATGCAGCGGAGCAGACGAGGTCCGGCGGCCTTGGGGATGGAGCCAATCCTGCGCATGGAGACGGTTTTGGGCACGCATCCGAGTTCCATGGCTGGCGAGCTGCAAGAAGATGGCGGCGACTCTCTGGTAAGAAGGAGAGGGAAACAGAAGAGGAAGGGAGACCACGAGCGGCAGAGGAGGCGCCCACCGGCGAGCAGCAGGCCCCGGTCCTGCGAGGAAGAGATGGAGCTGGCACGGTGAGGTCCTGAATGACCCACGACGAGCCTCGGGTAGCCATGGCCGTGGTTTTCCTGGCGAGCGGGGTCGATAGCAGAGTGGTTGAGCACCTGGAGAGAGAGAGGTGAGAAAGAGAGAGAAAAGAAGGAAGAAAGAGAGCCAGGGAAGGGAAAGAGCGGGACGAGGCCGGCGGCATGACCTACTATTACTGTTGTCGCCGGCGGCGTGGACGCGCAAGGTGGCGGGGAGGCGCTGGAGCTCACGATCCACTCGGGATCGAATAGAGGAGGGAAAAAAGAGGCACCGCCTCGGCCGTCCATGAGCATGCGGGCGGGCGACGAGGCATGGCAGTGGTGCCTGCAGGCGAAGGACGACGGGGGCTGCTCCGGGCGCTTGAGCGGTGGCGGCCGCGGCCAGGAGCGCGAGGACAGAGACGGAGGTGGATGGGTGGATCGAGGGGAGGAGGCTGGATGGATCGGGAGGAGCTGGTTGATTTGCTCGGGGAAATTAGTGGAGGCGCTGGGTTGGTTGGTGGGTCGGGCAAGATCCCGATGTAGATGGTGGGAAAAGTGGCGGCGACGGTGAGGGGATGGATGGGACAAGTGCCCTAGGTTTTAGGGTTTTGTCCAGATTTAGACTAGGGAGTATATATAAGGAAAAAGGGAGAGTTTAGGGGCTAATCCGTCCCTCCAATTAAAATCGAGCGGTCAAGAAAAATACACTAGGACGTCCAAATAAGAAAACGGTGATATTTTGAAGACGTTTGGGGATGATCCGGACCCAACGGTGACGACTACTCGGGTCGGGTCCGGGATAATTTTCGGACGCGCGCGTGAGGAGGGCCGTGGGCTGACGAGAGAGGTTAGGTAGGGCCTGACCGTGAGTGGTAGTGGGCTGTGCAGAAGGCCTCAGGCTGAGAGAAGATAAAAGAGAGAGGCCCGGCGACGGTTTTCGGAGACCGAAAACGTCCGACGATAGACCGGCTATACTGCCGCTATAGTTTAACGGTTAGGCTATCAAATGAACTCCGAATGCGATGAAACATGACAGGCGGTCTATCTACACTATAAAAAGACCGCACGCCAACTTTCCACCCATTCCGAGAACATTTTCCGGCCGCTTATAAAATAATATTTCGGACGTGCTGCGGGCACGTGCAAATGTGTCTGGACTCAGAACGGACAACAGAGAGAACAAGGAGACCGGGACGGATGCAAGTTTTGAAAACATGATGATGCAATGCACATGATGCAATAACAAGATGCACACGCAAGCGAAAGACATGGCAACGACGGCGAAAAACTGGAAGACACCTGGCGCAACGGTCTCGGGGCGTCACAAGTTCGGACATTGCTCCCCTGTAATCACGAGGGATCGCATCAAGTCCAGAGCCTCGCTTAACGACGAGGTTTGTCGAGGGAGAAAAGAATCCGTGGAGCATGCCGGGAAGGGAATTACTTGGCCGGGCCCACACGATACTGACTCTGAGAGTTCGGAGCCAGTGTCCGGGGAAGAGTCCGGCTTTGTGATGGTTGCCGGCGACACTGCTTCCTCCGGCTCTCCAGTACTGGGCCTAGTGGCCACAGATAGTCCCGCGGGTTTAGAAATCCCGTCTTCGGTCCTGGCGAGGCGCTCCGGCTCTAAGGCCAGAGCGGAGGTTGGGGTCATGAATCCTTGGAATATCAAGTCTCCTTGGATATCAGCGACATAATCTAGGTTTCCAAAACTAATCTGGTGACCCGGGGCGTAGCTGTCGATCTGCTCTAGATGGCCAAGCGAGTTGGCCTGCAGTGCGAAGCCGTCGAATATGAAAATCTGGCTGGGGAGAAAAACCTCCCCTAGGGCAGCATCGTTGTAGATGATGGATGGAACCATCGAACCTTCTGAGGCGACACAGTGGAACTCTCAATGAAAGCACCAATGTCGGTGTCAAAACCGACGGATCTCGAGTAGGGGGTCCCGAACTGTGCGTCTAAGGTCGATGGTAACAGGAGACAGGGGACACGAAGTTATACCCAGGTTCGGGCCCTCTTGATGAAGGTAATACCCTACGTCCTGCTCGATTGATATTGATGAGTATGAGGATTACAAGAATCGATCTACCACGAGATCATAATGGCTAAAACCCTAGAAGTCTAGCATGTATAATTATGATTGCTAATATGTACTAAACCCTCTGGTTTATATAGGCACCGGAGGGGACTAGGGTTGTACAAAGTCGGTTACAGAGAAAGGAATCTTCATATTCGAACGCCAGGCTTGCCATCCACACCAAGAAGAGTCCCATCCGGACACGGGAGAGAGTCTTCTATCTTGTATCTTCACGGCCCATCAGTCCGGCCCATGTCCAACAGGTCGGACGCCCGAGGACCCTTTAATCCAGGACTCCCTCACACGGCTCTTCCCGCCAGCGTATGCGCTTCGTCCCCATTGATCCGGAGGAGGCTCTCCTACGCGAGGTCATGTAGTGGTCGGTGACCACGGCGGAGACCGACGCGTGATGCCTCCGGTGCAAGAACACGAAGGCGCTCCACCTCGGTGTAAGTGCATCTAGTGCCACTTAGTGATTTTAGTGTATTGGAGACTTATAGGTTAATGGACTAATGCGCTTTTGAGTGTACACAGGTCTATAAGTCTATGAGGAGTTTGATATTTACAGAGAAAGTCGACCCCTAAAAATGAAGTTCTTCGACTGAAGACTTTGGATTTCTAAAGACTTTCTGAAGACTTTGAAAGTGAAGAAATTGGTGTGACCTTGAAGACTTGGTATTCATTTGAGGAATATGAAGCGTGAAGACTTTTGTTTTCGTAGTTTCATTTTCTCTTTCTTAAGTCATAGGAAACACCATACTGTTAAAGGGGGTCGAGGAAATACTAAACTCAAAATCCTACACCTACCAATCCCTTCGAGTGAAGCCATTAGAAATCTCATATAGTTTAGTCATATTCTTCAGTGACAGAGACGGAGTTCTTCTATTCTCTGAGAAATTTGTTCTGACTGAGGAGTTAGGAATTCGCCAGTGCGGATTGCCTAAATAGTGAGGAACATGATAGCCCTAAGGATTTTGATACTCAAAATTCCGACCGTTACTGTGCTATGCGCCAGCTGTCCCAAAATATCTACCCACCTAACGGTCATATCATTGAAGGGCATTTATGTCTTATCATGTCAGGCTTCTCCCTAGGCTATAAATAGCTGCCCCCTACAACAACTAGCTGGTTGGCTGCTCCGAGAGAAACTGACACTTGTCATTTGAGAGCATCCCATCCTCCGAGGACTTTGACCGAAAATCATCAAGTGAGGAAAACCAAAACCCAAACCCAAACACCTACAAACCCAAAGTGATTGAGCATCACTGAAGAGATTGATGCTGCGTGGATCTGACGCTTGTTACCTTTGAATACTATGCTTCTTCCAGACGGTTAGGCGTCAAGGTCTAGAGCATCCAAGAGGAATTGTAGATTGCTGAGTGACCAAGTTTGTGAAGGTTCAGAAGTCACCTGAAGACTTACCACGAGTAATTGGGCGAGGTCTGTGTGACCTTAGCTCAAGGAGAATATGGTGAGGACTGTGTGTCCGGGACTGGGTGTCCTCAGGTTTAAATACCTAGCCGCTCCAACCAGACGTACAACTGAGACGGCAGTTGGAACTGGTCTACCAAATCATTGTCTTCACCAAGCTTACTGGTTCTATTTCCTCAACTCTTTCATTTCCTCATAGCTGTGTTGAGTGCTTGTTCATATCTGTGCTTGAAGACTTTGACTGAAGACTTTCTTAACTTCCTTAGTTCAATTTCTTCAGTTTGTTTGTCTTCATCTTGTGTTATCATGTGCTTACGTTTCCTGTACTCTGTGCTTGTCTTCATTTCATCATGATGACTATGCTTGTGCTCTATTATGTTTACTTTTGAGTACTTATTCCGGTACTAGTAGTTCTTCGCTAAGGAATTTCCTCACCTGCAAATTCCTCAGTGAAGAATTCATAAAAATCTCCTATTCACCCCCCCTAGTCGATATAACGCACTTTTAATTGGTATCAGAGAAAGGTACTCCCTTGTTCTGTGTGATTTTGGTTTAACTGCATGGAGTTTTAGTTATGTCGACCGCAGGTATGAAAAAAGTGACATGCCCCATCTTTGACGGTCATGAGTATCCCAAGTGAAAGGACATGATGAAGAAGCGCCTCATGGCGATGAACAGCGAGCTATGGACCGTCACTGAGATTGGTCTGACCGATCTATGCAAGATGGCGGAAGCTGATGACATTCGCAAGTACACTCTTCTCAACCTCACGACGAAGGATGTCATCTGCTCCTGTCTGTCTCAAAATCAGTTCAGGAATATCATGCATCTTGATCATGCGAAGCTTATCTGGGACCGTCTCTCTGAGGTCTATGAAGGTCATCGAAGCTGTCATGATCCTTGGTTTGAGGACTTCAAGGAATCTCTCAAAGCGATGACACTCAAACCAGAATCATCATCTTCTGCATCATACCTTATGGCAAAAGATGCTAAGGTAACTGAATGCTACCTATCCGAGTCTAGTGATGATGAATCTGGTGATGAATTTGGACCCAGCTACGTCAAACTTGCTTCCCTTGCCACTAAACAACAAAGAGCTTTGGAAAAAGTTTAATACATGCTAAATAAGAGCGATGATATGTTGGGTGAAGAAATGGATCAGTCAAAAGCTTTGGCTGAAAGTCTTCAGAGACTTCATACTAAGTATGACACCCTTCAAGATCAACATGACACTCTCTTATCTGATCATGAGAAGCTTTCTTATGAGTTTCTTCAAAGAAAGCAAGACCTTGAGAAGCTAAGAGTGAGTTATGAAGATCTTCAAAAGGAGCGCGATTCATTACTTGCTCAACAAATCAGCGCTTCTCAGGAAGAATTTGTTCCTCCATGCTTGAAGTGCATTGAACGTGAATCTGCTAATTCTTCACCTGAATGTTCAAATGTTGCTAATGTTTCAAATTCTTCACATACCTCTGCTACCACTAATTCCTCATCTGAGGACATTTCTAGTATCACTGACGATGCAGGGCTGAAGGAATTGTACATGACAAGCATGTACAAAAGCCTTAAAGGGCATCAGACTCTTTGTGATGTGCTTAAAAGCACATCCTCAATAGGAACCCTAGGAAACAGGGTATTGCCTTTGAGAGGAAACTCAATGCTGATGGTACATATTGGAAGCCTGAGCAGTACCCCAAAACCTCATGGGTTGCTGCAAAGGGACCTCCAGTTGATCCATCTAATCTATCAGGCTTTTCATGTGAATCTCCTCATTCTTCTGATGAGTCATTTGACTCCAACTATAAATTGTTCAAGAATCAGAATGGTGAAGTATTTGCTAGATATGTTGGCACTAACTGCAGGAACGGTCCCCTATGAAGAAAATCGGGGTTCCCAAAAAGTGCCTTGAAAGTCTTCAGGTGAATGTGCTCAGGACACCACCTGTGAAGAATAGGAACCCCAGATCAAATTCTTCATATGGACCAAATTCCTCAAAAGGATCAAAGTCCTCACATGAATATCATCGTTCTAACAACTCTGTTTTGCAGGGAAGAGCTAAGGGCTATGAATATGAGCATTATTCTTCTAATCATCATGTTCATAAGTCCTTGAAGAATTTCTCTGGTTATTCATATGCTTATCCTAACTCCTCTTATCTGAAACGAAATGGACTGGCTTCTATGCCACCTTTCTCGTATGGAGCTCGCAGAGTGATGAACTCTTTGCTACCCCTTCAGATGTGGGTGGTGAAGAAAACGAACTAATCTCTTCTGCAGGGTCAGGTCTCCAGACGTACGTAATCGTCTGAAAAATTTGCTGGAGACCTGAATATGCCTGATAGGACGCAGGCTAACCATGAAGAAATGAACTTTCATTTCTCACATCCTCATACTGCTTTATATGTTCTATTGCTCGATGAAACTGATCTGATGAATTGATGTCATATTCTTCACTGAAGATGTATATGAGTTCGTAAGTTGCACTAATTCATCTGCAGGATGATCAACCCAAAGCCACTGAGTGGGTCCTCGATAGTGGATGTACAAATCACATGACTGGTGACAAGAATCTATTGATGGATGCTCCATTATCTCCGTCGCATCTGAAGCATATCATCTTTGCTGACAAAGGCAAAAGTCAGTTATTGGGTCTAGGTAAGGTTGCGATCCCAAAGGATCGACACATGGACAAAGTCATGCTTGTCGAATCCTTAGGATACAACCTCATGTCTGTCTCAATGCTTTGCGATCTTGATATGGTTGTTGTCTTTGGCAAGTACCGTTGTGTGTTGGTTATGGAAGCTGACAATTCCAAAGTCTTCGAAGGCTTTAGGAGAGGAGACCTGTATATTGTTGATTTCTCTACAGGACCACAACCAGCCGTGTGCCTACTTGCAAAAGCTTCAGAAGGCTGGCTCTGGCATCGACGACTTGGTCATGCAGGCATGAGGAATTTGCACACGCTTGAGAAGAAGAAGCATGTCATAGGCATCGAGAATGTCAAATTCCTCAAGGATCACTTATGTGGAGTCTGTGAAGCTGGGAAGATGACAAAGGCTAAGCATCCAGCGAAGACTATCATGACCACTACTCGTCCATTTGAATTGCTTCACATGGATCTCTTCGGTCCTAACCATTATTCTGCAGTCCCAAATGAGGCATCTCAATATGGCTTTGTTATTGTTGATGATTACTCTCGATACACATGGGTACACATTGTTACTTACTGATACGTCTCCAACGTATCTATAATTTTTGATTGCTCCATGCTATATTATCTACTGTTTTGGACTATATTGGGCTTTATTTTCCACTTATATTATTTTTGGGACTAACCTATTAACCGGAGGCCCAGCCCAGAATTGATGTTTTTTTTTTGCCTATTTCAGTGTTTCGAAGAAACGGAATATCAAACGAAGTCCAAACGGAATAAACCTTTCTGGAACGTGATTTTCTTCCCGAATATGACCCAGGAGACTTGGACCCTACGCCAAGGAAGCTTCGAGGTGGGCACGAGGTAGGGGGCGCGCCCTATACCCCCAGGCGCGCCCTCCACCCTCGTGGGCCCATCGAAGCTCCACCGACGTACTTCTTCCTCCTATATATACCTATGAGGGAGTCCTGGATTAGGGGGTGTTCGGGTAGCCGGACTATACCTTCAGCCGGACTCCAGGACTATGAAGATACAAGATTGAAGACTTCGTCCCGTGTCCGGATGGGACTTTCCTTGGCGTGGAAGGCAAGCTTGGTGATGCGGATATTTAGATCTCCTACCATTGTAACCGACTTTGTGTAACCCTAACCCTCTCCGGTGTCTATATAAACCGGAGGGTTTTAGTCCGTAGGACAACTTCATCATACAACAATCATACCATAGGCTAGCTTTTAGGGTTTAGCCTCCTTGATCTCGTGGTAGATCTACTCTTGTACTACCCATATCATCAATATTAATCAAGCAGGACGTAGGGTTTTACCTCCATCAAGAGGGACCGAACCTGGGTAAAACATCGTGTTCCTTGCCTCTTGTTACCATCCGGCCTAGACGCACAGTTCGGGACCCCCTACCCGAGATCCGCCGGTTTTGACACCGACATTGGTGCTTTCATTGAGAGTTCCTCTGTGTCGTTGCCTTTAGGCCCGATGGCTCCTTCGATCATCAACAACGATGCAGTCCAGGGTGAGACTTTTCTCCCCGGACAGATCTTTGTCTTCGGTGGCTTCGCACTGCGGGCCAAGTCGCTTGGCCACCTTGAGCAGATCAAAAGCTATGCCCCTGGCCATCAGGTCAGGTTTGGAAGCCTAAACTACACGGCTGACATCCGCGGGGACTTGATCTTCGACGGATTCAAGCCACATCCAAGCGCGCCGCACTGTCTCGATGGGCATGATATAGCTCTGCCGCCGAACAGCGCCTTGGAGGCCGCACACACGTCGGTTCCGAGCATTGATTCGAAGCCTACTGCGCCGATCGAGGATCAGCGGTTGGACGCTGCCTCAGGGGCTGCGATCTCAGAGGCGATGGGGCCAAACTCCAGCCCTGCACTATGCATGGCCCGTGACTCCGAGGAGCCGGATTCCTTTCCGAACTCCGAGCTCCCCGCGCCCCTGCCGATCGAATCCGATTGGGCGCCGATAATGGAGTTCACCGCCACAGACATCTTTCAGCACTCGCCCTTCGGCGACATCCTGAATTCGCTAAAGTCTCTCCCTATCAGGAGAGCCCTGGCCGGACTACGGTCAACAAGGATGGGATTCGGATGATGAAGAAATTCAAAACCCACCCACCACCCACTTCATAGCCATTGTCGACGACTTAACCGACATGCTCGACTTTGACTCCGAAGACATCGACGGTATGGACCACGATGCAGGAGACAACCAAAAACCAACGCCTATAGGGCATTGGACAGCCACCTCATCTCACGATGTGTACATGGTGGATACCCCTAAAGGAAGCAACAACGAGGAAAACGGGGATGGAAAGAGGGATCGATCTCTCGAAAAACAATCAAAGCGTCGGCGTAAACGCCGACCCAAGCCCCGCCTCGATAAAGACCCAGCCATAGAGCAGGATGAGCCGGTAGACGACGAGCATGCCTTAGAGCAACCGTCCCAACAGGACAACCCGGATAGAGAAACCGAACATCCCTCCCCCGGCGAAAATGGCATTCTGGACGACCCTATGCCGGACAAGCCCACGAAGCAGAAGAACCTCCACAAACGGCTCGTTGCAACCGCACGCAGCCTGAAAAAGCAGAAGTGGAAGCTAAAAACTACGGAAGATGCACTCAGGATCAGATGGAGTAAAGTAATCAATACCACAGACAAATACAGCGACAGTCGCCGCACTAAAAGCTATCCGAAGAGAAAGCTCCTGCCTAAATTTGACGAGGAGGCCTTAGAGCCCTCGCATTCCAAAAGTGAGAAAGCCACACGGTCGGATAGATGACCCCATGGCCAGCATAAAGCGGCAAGCAGCGCCGCACTTAAGCCGGCATGCGACCCACTTAAGGATTCGCATTATGGCCCAGCCAGGTCCATTTACGGGCCAAGAAAGCAAGCTCTCATAAGCAATGCAATAAAGCCATTATCAGAATCCGGCACACCCAAATACAGGGGTGCCGCACACCCCCTATGTTTCACCGATGAGGTCCTGGATTATGAATTTCCAGCGGGATTCAAACCCGTAAACATAGAGGCATATGATGGAACAACAGACCCTGGAGTCTGGATCGAGGATTATATCCTCCACATACATATGGCTAGAGGAGATGACCTCCACGCCATAAAATACTTAGCCCTCAAGCTTAAAGGGCCAGCCCGGTATTGGCTCAAAAGCCTTCCTGAAAACACAATCGGAAGTTGGGAAGAGCTCGAGGACGCTTTCAGGCATAATGTCCGAGACGAATGGCTCGCCAGACACCTCGGCCAAGAAAAGCCAAGAACAATGGCCGCACTAACAAGCCTCATGACCCGCTTTTGCGCAGAAGAGGACAGCTGGTTGGCAAGATGCAGCACCAGTGACCCAAGTACATCTGAAACTAGGGATGGAAACGGAAAACCACGACGCAATAAGGACCGTCGCCGGACTAAGGAAAAAAGTCCGAAGAGCACGGCAGTCAACGCCGGATTCAAAAGCTCATGACAGAATCAGAAAAAGCCGCCCCTCCAAGATAACAGGGACGACCTATCCAACCTAAACAAAATCTTGGATAGGATATGTCAAATACACAGCACTCCCGGAAAGCCTGCTAACTATACCCACAGAGATTGTTGGGTTTTCAAACAATCCGGCAGACTCAACGCCGAACACAAGGGGCTCGACACACCAAGCGAAGACGAGGACGAACCCCAAAAGCAGAGTACCAGGAAACAAAAGAATTTCCCACAAGAAGTAAAAACAGTAAACTTACTCCACATAACAAAACGTGCGGCACCCATAAAGGTACGCGCCCCACGGCCTATCCCAAAGGAATCCCGCCACTGGTTGTCAAAACCAATCATCTTTGATCATCTGGATTATTCTAGAAGTGTCAGGAACCCAGGATGGACTGCCCTGGTACTCGATCCAATAATTGGCGGACTCCAGTTTTCAAATGTCCTTATGGACGGTGGCAGCGGACTCAACCTGATATATCAGGACTCAATCCGCCACATGGGGATCGACCCAAAAAGAATTCGCCACAACAAAACCTCCTTTCAAGGAGTAACGCCAGGTCCGGACACCCATTGCATGGGTTTTCTCCGGCTCGAGGTTATTTTGGGCTCTGCCGATAACTTCCATCGCGAAAAGCTGACTTTCCACATCGTCCCATTCTCAAGTCGCTATCAAGCACTACTGGGACGCGAAGCTTTCGCCCGCTTTAACGCAATACCGCATTATGCATCTCTTACGCTTAAGATGCCCGGTCCACGCGGCATCATCTCCTTAAAGGGGAAGCAGTGAAAACACCTCCCCCAAGCGGAGGATTGTGCGGCCGCTTTAACAGCCCCACAATACAATGGCTTCACCAGCCAGAACATCGGAACAGGTCATTAAGACCACGGACACGGATAGACGAGTCCGGCACAAAAGTATCATTGATAAAGGCTTAGTGGCCATATACCCCTGCACTAGGGGCTTCACACATGAACGTCGTGCTGCGCCCGTCCAGGATACGGCACAACGGAGACACAGGAGCAGACGTGCAGTAGGGACCCGTTCCAAGGATTCTTTTCAGATTAAGACCCTGCGTAAACCTTTTTTACTGTCTCTTATTGATACACAAACCCTGGTTCTATGACCAAGGAGGAGGCTGGCGTCTTGGCATGTGGCCACGTTAGAATTCTCGCGCGTACCTGGACACTTGGGGTTTATAGCTCAGAGCGTTACCTCGCCCGCTCTCATAAAGACCGAATACCTTAGGGAGTGTTCGGCGTCGCGAGTTTGGCCTTATATGCATCAGCTCCGAGTCATGATTTTGGTCAAAATGTTGGGTTGCCCGGCTCCTGTGTTCGGCCGCCTTATGTTCCTCTCTATCGGCTAAGGCGGCACCAGGAGAACTACTGCGATTGTGCCCTGGTTCGGCCAGGCGAGCACCTTAGTAGAGAAAGCCAAAAACCGACTGTCATGATATGGCATGAGACTGGTCAACCACTCGATGACTCTCCGGAATCTGTAGGATTCCTCCGCATTAACGAAGGGTCGTTTCCCGGCCAGGCACATACGCGGCCCGAATTCGGGCGAGCGCAGTCGCCACCAGGGGCTACCTAAATAGTCCCATTGTCAAGCTCCTATGGCTAAGTGAAAGTGTTAAAGCATTATAGTCCGGTTGCCTAGCTCGCTGCGCTATCACCTCCTTTGTAGGACCAAGACGTTGGATTAAGTGTGAAAATGCGCCTTCTGCGAGCACCCCCGCACTATGTGCGTGGGGGCTGAAGCCAACGACCGCAATCTTTCAGATTTTGTATATATATCTTAAAACACCCGCACAGGAGGTGTTCCAGATACTTGAAGGCACAAGTATAAAAGGCTACTACAATTCATCAAAATATTGCTTTATAATTACATATGCTATCAGAACATAGCATCCTTTACTGCGTCTCTATTACACGAGCGCCTTCAAGGACTTCCTGAAAATAGTGCTCGGAGGGTACTCGGCTTTTGTCCGAATCTCGGGATGCAACAACGGTGGTCTCCATCTCTGCCCAGTATGTCTTGACATGGGCAAGAGCCATCCGTGCGCCCTCTATGCATGATGACCTCTTCATCGCATTGATACGTGGCACCGCGTTAAGGAATTGCTGCACCAAGTTGAAATAACTCTTCGGCTCCGATCTCCCCGGCCACAGATGACCCATGACGTACTTCATGGCGAGTCCAGACAATCTATTCAGTTCGGCCCATTGAGCCAGACGATCGTCCACTACCAGTGGACGCTCTGGATTCTGGAACTGCAACCAGAAAAGCCTTTCCACTTCGCGATCTTCTTGATCTCGAAAGTATTCGGTCGCATCAGCAGCACTCGCTGCCAAATCCAGATAGGTGTCCTCCGCACTCCACATCCGGTCCAACGGAGCAAACTTCGGATCGCAAAACTTCCTCCGCAGCATAAAGGGCTTTCCAGCCGCAATCTGTCCGGCCTGATGCAGCTCCTCCTTCGCAGCTCTCATCGCAGAGCGAGCGTCCTTGGCATCAGCAACGGCCTTCTCTAAGTCCGTCTGTCTCGCCCGGTCTTCTTTCTCAAGAAACTTGCAACGGTCAGCAGCACTTTTTAACTTCACGGCCATCTCCTTCTTGCTTCGGCAGTGAGCAGCCTGTTCGGCTCTCAGCTCTTCAAGGGCCTTCTCGGCAGCTGCTTCACTTTTCCTGGCTTGTTCCTTAGCTCGGGCAAGTTCCGCCCGAAGACTCTCCACGGCGGCTGCACCGTCTGCGTCAAGCACACACATTGTAAGATACTGGCATAAAGCTCCTCTTACCAGATGCCGCCCGAGGAATTACATACCTTGAGCCTCATCAAGCCGCTCGTTGACGAGCGCGATGTCGGCATCTGCCACATCAAGTTGCCGCTTTAGTTCGGCAAAATCATCAGTTCGGCTCGATTCCGGACACTTCGCCACCTGTATACAAAGGTGACATTTTAGACCTGGGATTATGATCCTCTGCGCGCCGTCAATTTTGACAACGCACAGAGTCTTAGGGGCTACTATCTACACAGGGCGCATCTTGTTTATGCACAACTGACAAAGAAGTACATTATCAAACGTACCTCAAAACCCCTCAGCAAACTTCTAACGGCCTCATGCAATCCGCTTTCCGCGGACGAAATCCTTCCAATCACCATACCCATCAATGCACGGTGCTCCTCTGAGATAGAAGCTCGCCCCAGCAGAATCATCAGCTCCTCCGACCGCGCATCAGACGGTGCCGGACTCGTCCTATGACCTCCATCGAAGGCCGAACACGGAGAACCTTGGGGGGACATATGGCTACCTTCCACCCCTGCCGGATTCGGAGAAACCCTCCGCGACGACACCTCAGGGTCGCCCGCCTCGCCAGGCGGTACAGCAGGGGGAGGCGTTCCACTCTCCATCATCTCCGGAAGAAGATCCCCCGAAGACGAGCTCTGCTGAGAAGGGTTGAGGTCCGATCTACAAGGTAAAATTTCGGTTAATCTTCTCAGATAAAAAGCAAGGATTTCTCTCATCCCTCTAAAGGAAAATCTTTCTCTACTTACGGCTCGCTGGAGGGCTGATCCCTTTGAGGGCGTAGTTCGGCCGAGGATCTCCCCGGCGTCGGACCCTCTGATGAGGACTTTTTCCCCCGCTTTGACGCCATGGTCTCCGGGTCGTCAGAGGCGTCCCTCTTCTTCCCCTTAGGAGAGGAATTGCTGGTTCTTCCCTTCGGAGCAGCCTCCTTCGAGAAGGCCATAGTTTCCTTGTCCTCCCCCTCACTTCCCTCCAAAGGCACGATCTTCAACATCCTGACTAGCACGGGATCCGGCCTTGTCTCAGGAAGGGGAGCCGGACACCTGATCAGCTTTTCCTTCTCTATCCACTCCTGTTTAAAAGGATAGCTCTTTTAGGGGCGAATTTATGACAATTTTACGGATAGCGAGTCCGGGCACAAGGTTACTTACTTGAGTATCCGGGCGATTGCAGCTTAAACCTGCGCCCTCGGTCAAATCCGGACACATTGCTTGTGATCCGAAGAACATTTTATACATCTCCATGGGCGTTGCGCCCATAAAATGCTGGAGAGCTCGTGGTCCCTCCGGATTAAACTCCCACAGACGAAGGGAGCGACGTTTGCCGGGCAGTGTTCGGCGAATCAGCATGACCTGCGTCACCTTGACCAGGTTGAGGTCTCTTTCTCAGAGATCCCTAATGCGGCCCTGCAATAAGGGCACGTCTTTGGATAACCCCCAATCTAATCCTTTGTTGACCCATGACGCTAGCTGTGGTGGGGGACCCGAGCGAAAGGCAGGAGGCGCCACCCACTTGGTGCTCCTGGGAGCGGTGATATAGAACCACTCTCGTTGACACAAGCTGAGCTCCTCTTGAAAGGAGCCCTCGGGCCATGGAGCATCAGCATTCTTACTTATGACAGCGCCTCCGCACTCTGCGTGCCGTCCCTCGATCATCTTCGGCTCCACTCCAAAAGTCTTGAGCCATAATCCGAAGTGAGGAGTAACACGGAGAAACGCTTCGCACACAATGATGAATGAGGAAATGTGGAGGATGGACTCCGGAGCTAAGTCATGAAATTCCAGCCCATAATAGAACATCAGCCCCCTCACGAAGGGATCCATCAGGAAGCCTAACCCCCGAAGGAAGTGAGACATGAACACTACGCTCTCACCGGGCTGGGGACTGGGAATAGTCTGCCTTTGAGCAGGCAACCTATGCAAAATTTCGGCGGTCAAGAACTTAGCCTCTCTCAACTTTAGCACGTCCTCCTCCATGACGGAGGAGGGCATCCATCGGCCTTGAAGGTCGGAACCGGACATTGTCGAAGGTCCGAAGCGCCTGGAATCTGGAGCCTAGGGTGTTGGAACTCGAGGCGACGGGCGAACTTGTTTTGAGACTGGAGAAAAGGAGTAAGGCCTTGGTCTCTTTATAAGAGGTTGAATACCAGGAGCCCTCCCCGTACCCGTTTGGGACTCACCTTTAATCGAGAAGACATGCTAACGGGCACGATTGGGTTACCCACGTCCGTATTCATGAGAATCCCGTAAATAAAGGGGACACGATCTCTGCTTTGACAAGACGTGCCAAGGAAACCGCCTCGCAAAACACGCTGAGGTGGAAAAGTGAAAACGATTCGAATAAAGGCTTGGCCGTAGTGTGATGTCATGCTGCGGAATACGTCAGCGGATTAGATTTGTCTTAATATTATTCTCTCTGTGGCAATACATGGAAACTTATTTTGCAGAGCCAGACACTACTCTTGGTGTTTACAAACTTTTATGAAGAATTTGGAGGAGGAACCCACCTTGCAATGCTGAAGACAATCTACGCGCCAGACTCGTCATCATTGAAGCCTGGTTCAGGGGCTACTGAGGGAGTCCTGGATTAGGGGGTGTTCAGGTAGCCGGACTATACCTTCAGCCGGACTCCAGGACTATGAAGATACAAGATTGAAGACTTCGTCCCGTGTCCGGATGGCACTTTCCTACCTCCATCAAGCTTGGCAATGCGGATATTTAGATCTCCTACCATTGTAACCGACTTTGTGTAACCCTAACCCTCTCTAGTGTCTATATAAACCAGAGGGTTTTAGTCCATAGGACAACTTCATCATATAACAATCATACCATAGGCTAGCTTTTAGGGTTTAGCCTCCTTGATCTCGTGGTAGATCTACTCTTGTACTACCCATATCATCAATATTAATCAAGCAGGACATAGGGTTTTACCTCCATCAAGAGGGACCGAACCTGGGTAAAACATCGTGTTCCTTGCCTCCTGTTACCATCCGGCCTAGACGCACAGTTCGGGACCCCCTACCCGAGATCCGCCGGTTTTGACACCGACAACCTACGTACCCCCAAACGAACAGGGACGGTGCCAAAAACCTAATTCCACTGCTGCAACTTTCTGTATCCACGAGATCCCATCTTGGGGCCTGTTCTGGAGCTCCGCCGGAGAGGGTCGTCATCACGGAGGGCTTCTACATCATCATAGCCTCTTCGATGAAGTGTGAGTAGTTTACCTCAGACATTCGGGTCCATAGTTATTAGCTAGATGGCTTCTTCTCTCTTTTTGGATCTCAATACAAAGTTCTCCCCCTCTCTCGTGGAGATCTATTCGATGTAATCTTCTTCTTTTTGCGGTGTGTTTGTTGAGATCGATGAATTGTGGGTTTATGATCAAGTCTATCTATGAATAATATTTGAATCTTCTCTGAATTATTTTATGTATGATTGGCTATCTTTGCAAGTCTCTTCGAATTATCCGTTTGGTTTGGCCAACTAGATTGGTAGTTCTTGCCATGGGAGAAGTGCTTAGCTTTGGGTTCAATCTTGCGTTGTCCTTTCCCAGTGACAGAAGGGGAAGCAAGGCAAGTATTGTATCGTTGCCATCGAGGATAACAAGAAGGGGTTTATTTCATATTGCATGAATTTATCTCTCTACATCATGTCATCTTGCTTAAAGCGTTACTCTGTTTTTAACTTAATACTCTAGATGCATGCTGGATAGCGGTCGATGAGTGGAGTAATAGTAGTAGATGCAGAATCGTTTCGGTCTACTTGTCACGGACGTGATGCCTATATACATGATCATGCCTAGATATTCTCATAACTATGCTCAATTCTGTTAATTGCTCAACATTAATTTGTTCACCCACCGTAGAATACTTATGCTCTTGAGAGAAGCCACTAGTGAAACCTATGTCCCCCGGGTCTATTCTCATCATATTAATCTCCATCACTTTAATCTTGCTTTCCTTTTTACTTTGCCTTTTACTTTTCACTTTGCATCTCTATACCAAAAATACCAAAAATATTATATCTATCAGATCTCACTCTCGTAAGTGACCGTGAAGAGATTGACAACCCCTAATCGCGTTGGTTGCGAGTAGCTATCGTTTTGTGCAGGTACGAGGGACTTGAGTGTGGCCTCCTACTGGATTGATACATTGGTTCTCAAAAACTGAGGGAAATACTTACGCTACTCTGTTGCATCATCCTTTCCTCTTCGGGGAAATCCAACGCAAGCTCAAGAGGTAGCAAGAAGAATTTCTGGCGCCATTGCCGGGGAGTCTACACAAAAAGTCAACATACCAAGTACCCATCACAATCCCTATCTCTCGCATTACATTAGTTGCCATTTGCCTCTCATTTTCCTCTCCCCCACTTCACCCTTGCCATTTTATTCGCCCTCTCTTTCTCAATCTCCTTCTCCGCCTCTCTTTTCCGTTTGCCTTTTTCTCGCTTGCCTTGTCGCCATGGCTAATCTTATCTCTTCTCTGTTATCTCCCGAGAATGAAGTCCTAAATTTTAAACAAAAGGGAGGGAGAAAATCTAAAAGATGCTTGGTATAGAATTTGCAATGCTCAAAATAGATCTACCAGGAAGCAATCTACTTCAGTCCTTCTTCGCAATTTTTATGTAGGTGCTAGTCCTTGGTATAGATATATCCTTGATACCATTACCGGGGGGAATTTCTTGGGTAGCCACACTTTTGATTCTTATAATGCTATGATAGATTCATCTGGCTCACCATCTCTTTTGGTTAATGGAACTATGTTAACTTTGGAGCATGCAAAGGCTTGAAATTATTGAAAACAAAGTAGCTACCATTGAATCAATTGATAATCTAGATAAAAAGATCCATAATCAAATTACCCAATATGGATCTAAGGTAGGAATGACTTTGAAAAATATTAAGGAAAAGGAACTCATGGTTAATGAGAAAATAAATCTAGATTCCACTAGAATCGATAAACTTGAGGGTATCATTACCAACTTAGGAACCGCTTTTTCTTCCATAAAGAATACTTCTAGTCCTCCCACTAAAATTACCAAGCTTATGTATGTTCCTAAGAATAAGGGTGAATCATCTAGTAAGGAAACTGCGGATCTTAAATCTATAAGCATTCATCCCGATATTTTTCCTATCATTAAGGAACCTTATGCTATGAATGAATTTTTTGATCTTGTGCCTAAAAGTTTGATAAATACTAGAAAGGAAGAAATTTCTAAGAAAGATAGATGCTTCATTGAAGAATTGCTTACCAAAGATGGCAATACCTAGATCTATCCTCGCTTTTATGCCTAGCTAGGGGCGTTAAACGATAGCGCTTGTTGGGAGGCAACCCAATTTTAGTTTTATTCCTTGCTTTTTGATCCTGTTTAGTAATAAATAATTTATTTAGCCTCTATTTTGGTTGTGTTTTTTGTGTTTAATTAGTGTTTGTGCCAAGTAGAACCGTTGGGAAGACTTGGGGAAAGTCTTGTCGAACTTGCTGTTAAAAACAAAAACTTTAGCGCTCACGAGAATTGCCGTCATTTTTAGTTGGAGAGTGATATTTAGTTAAATTTTTTTTGAAGATGATTAATAGATAAATTCCTAACGTCCAGCAATTTATTTTAGAATTTTTGGGGTTCCAGATCTTGCGCTAGCTACAGATTACTACAGACTGTTCTGTTTTTGACAGATTCTGTTTTTCGTGTGTTGTTTGCTTATTTTGATGAATCTATGGCTAGTAAAATAGTTTAAAATCCATAGAGAAGTTGTAATACACTAGGTTTAACATAAATATAAATAAAGAATGAGTTCATTACAGTACCTTGAAGTGGTATTTTGTTTTCTTTCTCTAACGGAGCTCACGAGATTTCTATTGAGTTTTGTGTTGTGAAGTTTTCAAGTTTTGGGTGAATTCTTTTGATGGATTATGGAACAAGGTGTGGCAAGAGCCTAAGCTTGGGGATTCCCATGGCACCCCCAAGATAATCCAAGGACGCCAAAAAGTCAAAGCGTGCGAGGCATCCCCTCTTTCGTCCACTTCCATCGGTAATTTACTTGGAGCAATATTTTTATTCACCAACATGATATTTGTTTTGCTTGGAGCGTCTTGTATTATTTGTGTATTTGTGTTTTAGTGTGCCACAATCATCCTTTCTGTACACACCTTTTGAGATAGCCATACATGAATTAAAATTTGATAGGATACTCTATGTGCTTCACTTATATCTTTTGAGCTATGTAGTTTTGCTCTATGTGCTTCACTTATATCTTTTGAGCTATATAATTTTGCTCTATGTGCTTCACTTATATCTTTTGAGCGTTATAATTTTTCTCTATGTGCTTCACTTAGATCTTTTAAGAGCACGGTGGTGGATTTGTTTTAAACAAACTATTGATCTCTCATGCTTCACTTAAAATTATTTTGAGAGTCTCTTAATAGCATGGTAATTTGCTTAATAATAATATGCTTGGTATTCAAGATTTGTGAAACTTTCTTTTGATTGCATTGAATACTAAGAAAAGATTGAAGCATGATAATTGTTTTGCGATATGGAGGTGATAATATTAGAGTCATGCTAGTTGAGTAGTTGTGAATTTAAAGAATACTTGTGTTAAAGTTTGTGATTCCCGTAGCATGCACGTATGGTGAACCGTGATGTGATGAAGTCGGAGCATGATTTATTTATTGATTATCTTCCTTATGAGTGGCGGTCGGGGATGAGCGATGGTCTTTTCCTACCAATCTATCCCCGTAGGAGCATGCGCGTAATACTTTGCTTTGATAACTTCTAGATTTTTGCAATAAGTATATGAGTTCTTTATGACTAATGTTGAGTCCATGGATTATATGCACTTTTTCCCATCCTTCCACCATTGCTAGCCTCTCTAATACCGCGCACTTTTCGCCGGTATCATACACCTACCATATACCTTCCTCAAAACAGCCACCATACCTACCTATCATGGCATTTCCATAGCCATTCCGAGATATATTGGCATGCAACTTTCCACCGTTCCGTTTATTATGGCACGCTCCATCATTGTCATATTGCTAGCATGATCATGTAGTTGACATCGTATTTGTGGCAAATCCACCATTCATAATTCTTTCATACATGTCACTCTTGATTCATTGCATATCCCGGTACACCGCTGGAGGCATTCATATAGAGTCATATTTTGTTCTAACTATCGAGTTGTTGAGTTGTAAGAAAAATAAAAGTGTGATGATCATCATTTTTAGAGCATTGTCCCAAGTGAGGAAAGAATGATGGAGACTATGATTCTCCCATAAGTCGGGATGAGACTCCGAACGAAAAATAAAAAAGGAGAAAAAAAGAGGCCATAAAAAAAAGAGAAAAGGCCCAAATAAAAAAAATGAGAGAAAAAGAGAGAAGGGACAATGTTACTATCCTTTTACCACACTTGTGCTTCAAATTAGCACCATGATCTACATGGTAGAGAGACTCTCGTTATGTCACTTTCATATACTAGTGGGAATTTTACATTATAGAACTTGGCTTGTATATTCCAATGATGGGATTCCTCAAAATGCCCTAGGTCTTCGTGAGCAAGCAAGTTGGATGCACACCCACTTAGTTTCTTTTGATGAGCTTTCATATACTTATAGCTCTAGTGCATCCGTTGCATGGCAATCCCTACTCACTCACATTGATATCTATTGATGGGCATCTCCATAGCCCGTTGATACGCCTAGTTGATGTGAGACTATCTTCCCCTCTTTTTGTCTTCTCCACAACCACCATTCTATTCCACAAATAGTGCTATATCCATGGCTCACCCTCATGTATTGTGTGAAGATTGAAAAAGTTTTGAAAAAGTTAGGGTATGAAACAATTGCTTGGCTTGTCATCGGGGTTGTGCATGATTTAAATACTTTGTGTGGTGAAGATAGAGCATAGCCAGACTATATGATTTTGTAGGGATAACTTTCTTTGGCCATGTTATTTTGAGAAGACATAATTGCTTTGTTAGTATGCTTGAAGTATTATTATTTTTATGTCAATATAAACTTTTGTCTTGAATCTTTCGAATCTGAATATTCATATCACAATTAAGAAGATTTGCATTGAAATTATGCCAAGTAGCACTCCGCATCAAAAATTCTCTTTTTATCATTACCTACTCGAGGACGAGCAGGAATTAAGCTTGGGGATGCCTGATACGTCTCCAACATATCTATAATTTTTGATTGCTCCATGCTATATTATCTACTGTTTTGGACTATATTGGGCTTTATTTTCCACTTTTATATTATTTTTGGGACTAACCTATTAACCGGAGGCCCAGCCCAGAATTGTTGTTTTTTGCCTATTTCAGTGTTTCGAAGAAACGGAATATCAAACGAAGTCCAAACGGAATAAACCTTTCTGGAACGTGATTTTCTTCCCGGATATGACCCAGGAGACTTGGACCCTACGCCAAGGAAGCTTCGAGGTGGGCATGAGGTAGGGGGGCGCGCCCTATACCCCCAGGCACGCACCCCACCCTCGTGGGCCCACCGAAGCTCCACCGACGTACTTCTTCCTCCTATATATACCTACGTACCCCCAAACGAACAGGGACAGAGCCAAAAACCTAATTCCACCGCCGCAACTTTCTGTATCCACAAGATCCCATCTTGGGCCTGTTCCGGAGCTCCGTCGGAGAGGGCTGTCATCACGGAGGTCTTCTACATCATCATAGCCTCTCCGATGAAGTGTGAGTAGTTTACCTCAGACCTTCGGGTCCATAGTTATTAGCTAGATGGCTTCTACTCTCTTTTTGGATCTCAATACAAAGTTCTCCCCCTCTCTCGTGGAGATCTATTAGATGTAATCTTCTTCTTTTTGCGGTGTGTTTGTTGAGACCGATGAATTGTGGGTTTATGATCAAGTCTATCTATGAATAATATTTGAATCTTCTCTGAATTCTTTTATGTATGATTGGTTATCTTAGCAAGTGTCTTCGAATTATCCATTTGGTTTGGCCAACTAGATTGGTAGTTCTTGCCATGGGAGAAGTGCTTAGCTTTGGGTTCGATCTTGCGATGTCCTTTCCCAGTGACAGAAGGGGCAGCAAGGCACGTACTGTATCATTTCCATCGAGGATAACAAGAAGGGGTTTATTTCATATTGCATGAATTTATCTCTCTACATCATGTCATCTTGCTTAAAGCGTTACTCTGTTTTTAACTTAATACTCTAGATGCATGTTGGATAGCGGTCGATGAGTGCAGTAATAGTAGTAGATGCAGAATCATTTCGGTCTACTTGTCACGGACGTGATGCCTATATACATGATCATGCCTAGATATTCTCATAACTCTGCTCAATTCTGTCAATTGCTCAACAGTAATTTGTTAACCCACCGTAGAATACTTATGCTCTTGAGAGAAGCCACTAGTGAAACCTATGGCCCCGGGTCTATTGTCATCATATTAATCTCCATCACTTTAATCTTGCTTTCCTTTTTACTTTGCCTTTTACTTTTCACTTTGCATCTCTATACCAAAAATACCAAAAATATTATATCTATCAGATCTCACTCTCGTAAGTGACCGTGAAGGCATTGACAACCCCTAATCGCGTTGGTTGCGAGTAGCTATCGTTTTGTGCTGGTACGAGGGACTTGAGCGAGGCCTCCTACTGGATTGATACCTTGGTTCTCAAAAACTGAGGGAAATACTTACGCTACTCTGCTGCATCATCCTTTCCTCTTCGGGGAAATCCAACACAAGCTCAAGAGGTAGCAAGAAGAATTTCTGGCGCCGTTGCCGGGGAGTCTACGCAAAAAGTCAACATACCAACTACCCATCACAATCCCTATCTCTCGCATTACATTAGTGTCCATTTGCCTCTTGTTTTCCTCTCCCCACTTCACCCTTGCCATTTTATTCGCCCTCTCTTTCTCAATCTCCTTCTCCTTCTCCGCCTCTCTTTTCCGTTTGCCTTTTTCTCGCTTGCCTTGTCGCCATGGCTAATCTTATCTCTTCTCTGTTATCTCCCGAGAATGAAGTCCTAAATTTTAAACAAAGGGAGGGAGAAAATCTGAAAGACGCTTGGTATAGAATTTGCAATGCTCAAAATAGATCTACCAGGAAGCAATCTACTTCAGTCCTTCTTCGCAATTTTTATGTAGGTGCTAGTCCTTGGTATAGATATATCCTTGATACCATTACCGGGGGGAATTTCTTGGGTAGCCACACTTTTGATTGTTATAATGCTATGATAGATTTATCTGGCTCACCACCTCTTTTGGTTAATGGAACTATGTTAACTTTGGAGCATGTTATGCAAAGGCTTGAAATTATTGAAAACAAAGTAGCTACCATTGAATCAATTGATAATCTAGATAAAAAGATACATAATCAAATTATCCAATATGGATCTAAGGTAGGAATGACTTTGAAAAATATTAAGGAAAAGGAACTCATGGTTAATGAGAAAATAAATCTAGATTCCACTAGAATCGATAAACTTGAGGTTATCATTACCAACTTAGGAACCGCTTTTTCTTCCGTAAAGAATACTTCTAGTCCTCCCACTAAAATTACCAAGCTTATGTATGTTCCTAAGAATAAGGGTGAATCATCTAGTAAGGAAACTGCGGATCTTAAATCTATAAGCATTCATCCCAATATTTTTGCTATCATTAAGGAACCTTATGCTACGAATGAATTTTTTGATCTTGTGCCTAAAAGTTTGATAAATACTAGAAAGGAAGAAATTTCTAAGAAAGATAGATGCCTCATTGAATAATTTCCTACCAAAGATGGCAATACCTAGATCTATCCTTGCTTTTATGCCTAGCTAGGGGCGTTAAACGATAGCGCTTGTTGGGAGGCAACCCAATTTTATTTTTATTCCTTACTTTTTGCTCCTGTTTAGTACTAAATAATTTATTTAGCCTCTGTTTTGGTTGTATTTTTTGTGTTTAATTAGTGTCTGTGCCAAGTAGAACTGTTGGGAAGACTTGGGGAAAGTCTTGTTGAACTTGCTGTAAAAAACAGAAACTTTAGCACTCACGAGAACTGCTGTCATTTTTACTTGGAGAGTGATATTTAGTTAATTATTTTTGAATATGATTAATAGATGAATTCCTCACGTCCAGCAATTTATTTTAGAATTTTTGGGGTTCCAGATCTTGCTCTAGCTACAGATTACTACAGACTGTTCTGTTTTTGACAGATTCTGTTTTTCGTGTGTTGTTTGCTTATTTTGATGAATCTACGGCTAGTAAAATAGTTTATAATCCATAGAGAAGTTGGAATACAGTAGGTCTAACATCAATATAAATAAAGAATGAGTTCATTACAGTACCTTGATGTGGTGTTTTGTTTTCTTTCTCTAACGGAGCTCACGAGATTTCTATTGAGTTTTGTGTTGTGAAGTTTTCAAGTTTTGGGTGAATTCTTTTGATGGATTATGGAACAAGGAGTGGCAAGAGCCTAAGCTTGGGGATGACCATGGCACCCCCAAGATAATACAAAGACACCAAAAAGTCAAAGCTTGGGGATGCCCCGGAAGGCATCCCCTCTTTCGTCCACTTCCATCGGTAATTTACTTGGTGCTATATTTTTATTCACCAACATGATATGTGTTTTGCTTGGAGCATCTTGTATTATTTGTGTCTTTTTGTTTTAGTGTGCCACAATCATCCTTGCTGTACACACCTTTTGAGAGAGCCATACATGAATTAAAATTTGATAGGATACTCTATGTGCTTCACTTATATCTTTTGAGCTATGTAGTTTTGCTCTATGTGCTTCACTTATATCTTTTGAGCTATATAGTTTTGCTCTATGTGCTTCACTTAGATCTTTTAAGAGCATGTTGGTGGATTTGTTTTAAAGAAACTATTGATCTCTCATGCTTCACTTAAATTATCTTGAGAGTCTCTTAATAGCATGGTAATTTGCTTAATAATAATATGCTTGGTATTCAAGATTTGTGAAACTTTCTTTTGAGTGCATTGAATACTAAGAAAAGATTGAAGCATGATAATTGTTTTGAGATATGGAGGTGATAATATTAGAGTCATGCTAGTTGAGTAGTTGTGAATTTAAATAATACTTGTGTTAAAGTTTGTGATTCCCGTAGCATGCACGTATGGTGAACCGTTACGTGATGAAGTCGGAGCATGATTTATTTATTGATTGTCTTCCTTATGAGTGGCAGTCGAGGACAAGCGATGGTCTTTTCCTACAAATCTATCCCCCTAGGAGCATGCGCGTAATACTTTGCTTTGACAACTTCTAGATTTTTGCAATAAGTATATGAGTTCTTTATGACTAATGTTGAGTCCATGGATTATATGCACTTTTTCCCATCCTTCCACCATTGCTAGCCTCTCTAATACCGCACACTTTTCGTCGGTATCATACACAGACCATATACCTTCCTCAAAACAGCCAACATACCTACCTATCATGGCATTTGCATAGCCATTCCGAGATATATTGCTATGCAACTTTCCACCGTTCCGTTTATTATGGCACGCTCCATCATTGTCATATTGCTAGCATGATCATGTAGTTGACATCATATTTATGGTAAAGCCATCATTCCTAATTCTTTCATACATGTCACTCTTGATTCATTGCATATCCCGGTACACCGCCGGAGGCATTCATATAGAGTCATATTTTGCTCTAAGTATCGAGTTGTTGAGTTGTAAGAAAAATAAAAGTGTGATGATCATCATTTTTAGAGCATTGTCCCAAGTGAGGAAAGAATGATGGAGACTATGATTCTCCCATAAGTCGGGATGAGACTCCGGACGAAAAATAAAAAAAAGAGAACAAAAAGAGGCCATAAAAAAAGAGAAAAGGCCCAAATAAAAAATGAGAGAAAAGAGAGAAGGGACAATGTTACTATCCTTTTACCACACTTGTGCTTCAAAGTAGCACCATGATCTACATGATAGAGAGTCTCTCGTTATGTCACTTTCATGTACTAGTGGGAATTTTACATTATAGAACTTGGCTTGTATATTCCAATGATGGGCTTCCTCAAAATGCCCTAGGTCTTTGTGAGCAAGCAAGTTGGATGCACACCCACTTAGTTTCTTTTGATGAGCTTTCATATACTTATAGCTCTAGTGCATCTGTTGCATGGCAATCCCTACTCACTCACATTGATATCTATTGATGGGCATCTCCATAGCCCGTTGATACACCTAGTTGATGTGAGACTATCTTCCCCTCTTTTTGTCTTCTCCACAACCACCATTCTATTCTACATATAGTGCTATATCCATGGCTCATGCTCATTTATTGCGTGAAGATTGAAAAAGTTTTGAAAAAGTTAGAGTATGAAACAATTGCTTGGCTTGTCATCGGGGTTGTGCATGATTTAAATACTTTGTGTGGTGAAGATAGAGCATAGCCAGACTATATGATTTTGTAGGGATAACTTTCTTTGGCCATGTTATTTTGAGAAGACATAATTGCTTTGTTAGTATGCTTGAAGTATTATTATTTTTATGTCAATATAAACTTTTGTCTTGAATCTTTCGAATCTGAATATTCATATCACAATTAAGAAGATTTGCATTGAAATTATGCCCAGTAGCACTCCGCATCAAAAATTCTCTTTTTACCATTTACCTACTCGAGGACGGGCAGGAATTAAGCTTGGGGATGCCTGATACGTCTCCAACGTATCTATAATTTTTGATTGCTCCATGCTATATTATCTACTGTTTTGGACTATATTGGGCTTTATTTTCCACTTTTATATTATTTTTGGGACTAACCTATTAACCGGAGGCCCAGCCCAGAATTGCTGTTTTTTGCCTATTTCAGTGTTTCGAAGAAACGGAATATCAAATGAAGTCCAAACGGAATTAACCTTTCTGGAACGTGATTTTCTTCCCGAATATGACCCAGGAGACTTGGACCCTACGCCAAGGAAGCTTCGAGGTGGGCACGAGGTAGGGGGCGCGCCCTATACCCCCAGGAGCGCCCCCCACCCTCGTGGGCCCACGGAAGCTCCACCAACGTACTTCTTCCTCCTATATATACCTACGTACCCCCAAACGAACAGGGACGGAGCCAAAAACCTAATTCCACTGCCGCAACTTTCTGTATCCACGAGATCCCATCTTGGGGCCTGTTCCGGAGCTCCACCGAAGAGGGCCATCATCACGGAGGGCTTCTACATCATCATAGCCTCTCCGATGAAGTGTGAGTAGTTTACCTTAGACCTTCGGGTCCATAGTTATTAGCTAGATGGCTTCTTCTCTCTTTTTGGATCTCAATACAAAGTTCTCCCCCTCTCTCGTGGAGATCTATTGGATGTAATCTTCTTCTTTTTGCAGTGTGTTTGTTGAGACCGATGAATTGTGGGTTTATGATCAAGTCTATCTATGAATAATATTTGAATCTTCTCTGAATTCTTTTATGTATGATTGGTTATCTTTGCAAGTCTCTTCGAATTATCCGTTTGGTTTGGCCAACTAGATTGGTAGTTCTTTCCATGGGAGAAGTGCTTAGCTTTGGGTTCAATCTTGCGGTGTCCTTTCCCAGTGACAGAAGGGGCAGCAAGGCACATATTGTATCGTTGCCATCGAGGATAACAAGAAGGGGTTTATTTCATATTCCATGAATTTATCTCTCTACATCATGTCATCTTGCTTAAAGCGTTACTCTGTTTTTAACTTAATACTCTAGATGCATGCTGGATAGCGGTCGATGAGTGGAGTAATAGTAGTAGATGCAGAATTGTTTCGGTCTACTTGTCACGGACGTGATGCCTATATACATGATCATGCATAGATATTCTCATAACTATACTCAATTCTGTCAATTTCTCAACAGTAATTTGTTCACCCACCATAGAATACTTATGCTCTTGAGAGAAGCCACTAGTGAAACCTATGGCCCCCCGGGTCTATTCTCATCATATTAATCTCCATCACTTTAATCGTGCTTTGCTTTTTACTTTGCCTTTTACTTTTCACTTTGCATCTCTATACAAAAAATACCAAAAATATTATATCTATCAGATCTCACTCTCGTAAGTGACCGTGAAGGGATTGACAACCCCTAATCGCGTTGGTTGCGAGTAGCTATCGTTTTGTGCAGGTACGAGGGACTTGAGCGTGGCCTCCTACTGGATTGATACCTTGGTTCTCAAAAACCGAGGGAAATACTTACGCTACTCTGATGCATCATCCTTTCCTCTTCGGGGAAATCCAACGCAAGCTCAAGAGGTAGCAAGAAGAATTTCTGGCGCCGTTGCCGGGGAGTCTATGCAAAAAGTCAACATATCACAATCCCTATCTCTCGCATTACATTAGTGGCCATTTGCCTCTCGTTTTCCTCTCCCCCACTTCACCCTTACTGTTTTATTCGCCCTCTCTTTCTCAATCTCCTTCTCCGCCTCTCTTTTCTGTTTGCCTTTTTCTCGCTTGCCTTGTCGCCCTGGCTAATCTTATCTCTGCTCCGTTATCTCCCGAGAATGAAGTCCTAAATTTTAAACAAAGGGAGGGAGAAAATCTGAAAGACGCTTGGTGTAGAATTTGCAATGCTCAAAATAGATCTACCAGGAAGCAATCTACTTCAGTCCTTCTTTGCAATTTTTATGTAGGTGCTAGTCCTTGGTATAGATATATCCTTGATACCATTACCGGGGGGAATTTCTTGGGTAGCCACACTTTTGATTCTTATAATGCTATGATAGATTTATCTGGCTCACCACCTCTTTTGGTTAATGGAACTATGTTAACTTTGGAGCATGTTATGCAAAGGCTTGAAATTATTGAAAACAAAGTTGCTACCGTTGAATCAATTGATAATCTAGATAAAAAGATCCATAATCAAATTACCCAATATGGATCTAAGGTAGGAATGACTTTGAAAAATATTAAGGAAAAGGAACCCATGGTTAATGAGAAAATAAATCTAGATTCCACTAGAATCGATAAACTTGAGGGTATCATTACCAACTTAGGAACCGCTTTTTCTTCCGTAATGAATACTTCTAGTCCTCCCACTAAAATTACCAAGCTTATGTATGTTCCTAAGAATAAGGGTGAATCATCTAGTAAGGAAACTGCGGATCTTAAATCTATAAGCATTCATCCCGATATTTTTGCTATCATTAAGGAACCTTATGCTACGAATGAATTTTTTGATCTTGTGCCTAAAAGTTTGATAAATACTAGAAAGGAAGAAATTTTTAAGAAAGATAGATGCCTCATTGAAGAATTGCCTACCAAAGATGGCAATACCTAGATCTATGCTTGCTTTTATGCCTAGCTAGGGGCGTTAAACGATAGCGCTTGTTGGGAGGCAACCCAATTTTATTTGTATTCCTTGCTTTTTGCTCCTGTTTAGTAATAAATAATTTATTTAGCCTCTGTTTTGGTTGTGTTTTTTGTGTTTAATTAGTGTTTGTGCCAAGTAGAACCGTTGGGAAGACTTGGGGAAAGTCTTGTTGAACTTGCTGTAAAAATCAGAAACTTTAGCGCTCATGAGAACTACTGTCATTTTTATTTGGAGAGTGCTATTTAGTTAATTCTTTTTGCAGATGATTAATAGATAAATTCCTCATGTCCAGTAATTTATTTTAGAATTTTTGGGGTTCCATATCTTTCGCTAGCTACAGATTACTACAGACTGTTCTATTTTTGATAGATTCTGTTTTTCGTGTGTTGTTTGTTTATTTTGATGAATCTATGGCTAGTAAAATAGTTTATAATCCATAGAGAAGTTGGAATACAGTAGGTTTAACACCAATATAAATAAAGAATGAGTTCATTACAGTACCTTGAAGTGGTCTTTTGTTTTATTTCTCTAACGGAGCTCACGAGATTTCTATTGAGTTTTGTGTTGTAAAGTTTTCAAGTTTTAGGTGAATTCTTTTGATGGATTATGGAACAAGGAGTGGCAAGAGCCTAAGCTTGGGGATGCCCATGGCACCCCCAAGATAATTCAAGGACACCAAAAAGTCAAAGCTTGGGGATGCCCCGGAAGGCATCCCCTCTTTCGTCCACTTTCATCGGTAATTTACTTGGAGCTATATTTGTATTCACCAACATGATATGTGTTTTGCTTGGAGCGTCTTGTATTATTTGTGTCTTTGTGTTTTAGTGTGCCACAATCATCCTTGCTGTACACACCTTTTGAGAGAGCCATACATGAATTAAAATTTGATAGGATACTCTATGTGCTTCACTTATATCTTTTGAGCTATGTAGTTTTGCTCTATGTGCTTCACTTACATGAATTAAAATGTTGATCAAATTCCTCGACGACAACCCGCTCATCCTCGCGTTGCAAAAGAAGTGCAAGTTGAAAAGATCATCAATGACATTAAAGCGCCAGGTCCTCTCACACGCTCAAAAGCTTCATATTTATCTAACTTTTGTGGGCACTATGCTTTTGTCTCTATCACAGAGCCCATTAAGGTAGGTGAAGCATTTCCGGAGCCTGAGTGGATTCAGGCCATGCAAGAAGAATTACATCAGTTCGAGCTCAACAACGTCTGGGAACTGGTCAAACGTCCAGATCCTCGCAAACACAATATCATTGGCACAAAATGGATCTATTGCAACAAGCAAGATGAAAATGGCCTTGTGGTGAGGAATAAGGCACGGCTTGTAGCTCAAGGCTACACACAGGTTGAAGGAATTGATTTCGATGAAACTTTTGCACCTGTTGCTAGACTTGAGGCTATTCGCATATTACTTGCTTATGCTAATCATCGTGATATCACTCTATATCAAATGGATGTGAAAAGTGCATTCCTCAATGGTAAGCTTGAGGAAGAAGTATATGTTGCTCAACCCCCAAGTTTTGAAGATCTAAAGAATCCTGACAAAGTCTTCAGACTCAACAAGGCCCTCTATGGCCTCAAGCAGGCCCCTCGGGCGTGGTATGATACTTTGAAGGAATTCCTCATGAAGAAAGGCTTCAAACCCGGTTCACTCAACCCTACTCTTTTCACTAAATCTTATGATGGTGAATTGTTTGTGTGCCAAATATATGTTGATGATATTATCTTTGGCTGTACTGACCAACGTTATAGTGATGAATTTGCCTATATGATGAGTGAAGAATATCAAATGTCTATGATGGGAGAGTTGAAATTCTTCTTAGGTCTTCAAATTCGTCAACAATGCAATGGCACATTCGTATCTCAGGAGAAATACCTCAAGGATGTACTGAGGAAATGTGACGCCCCCAATTCAATCGTACACTAATCATACACGCAAACGTGTACGATCAAGATCAAGGACTCACGGGAAGATATCACAACACAACTCTACAAATAAAAATAAGTCATACAAACTTCATAATACAAGCCAGGGGCCTCGAAGGCTCGAATACAAGAGCTCGATCATAGACGAGTCAGCGGAAGCAACAATATCTGAGTACAGACATAAGTTAAACAAGTCTGCCTTAAGAGGGCTAGCACAAACTGGGATACAGATCGAAAGAGGCGCAGGCCTCCTGCCTGGGATCCTCCTAACTACTCCTGGTCGTCGTCAGCGGGCAGCACGTAGTAGTAGGCACCTCCGGTGTAGTAGGAGTCGTCGTCGACGGTGGTGTCTGGATCCTGGGCTCCAACATCTGGTTGCGACAACCAGGTAGAAGGGATAGAGGAAAAAGAAGGAGAAGCAACCGTGAGTACTCATCCAAAGTACTCGCAAGCAAGGAGCTACACTACATATGCATGGGTATATGTGTAAAGGCCATATCGGTGGACTGAACTGCAGAATGCCAGAATAAGAGGGGGATAGCTAATCCTGTCGAAGACTACGCTTCTGGCAGCCTCCGTCTTGCATCATGTAAAAGAGAGTAGACTGAAGTCCTCCAAGTAGCATCGCATAGCATAACCCTACCCGGCGATCCTCTCCTCGTCGCCCTGTTAGAGAGCGACCACCGGGTTGTATCTGGCACTTGGAAGGGTGTGTTTTATTAAGTATCCGGTTCTAGTTGTCATAAGGTCAAGGTACAACTCCAAGTCGTCCTGTTACCGAAGATCACGGCTATTCGAATAGATTAACTTCCCTGCAGGGGTGCACCACATAACCCAACACGCTCGATCCCATTTGGCCGGACACACTTTTCTGGGTCATGCCCGGCCTCGGAAGATCAACACGTCGCAGCCCTACCTAGACACAACAGAGAGGTCAGCACGCCGGTCTAAATCCTATGGCGCAGGGGTCTGGGCCCATCGCCCTTTGCACACCTGCACGTTGCGAACACGGCCGGAAGCAAAACTAGCCCCCTTAATACAAGAGCAGGCTTACGGTCCAATCCGGCGCGCGCCATTCAATCGCTGACGTCACGAAGGCTTCGGCTGATACCACGACGTCGAGTGCCCATAACTGTCCCCGCGTAGATGGTTAGTGCGTATAGGCCAGTAGCTAGACTCGGATCAAATACCAAGATCTCGTTAAGCGTGTTAAGTATCCGCGAACGCCGACCAGGGCCAGGCCCACCTCTCTCCTAGGTGGTCTCAACCTGCCCTGTCGCTCCGCCTCAAAGTAACAGTCGGGGGCCGTTGGGAACCCAGGCCCACCTCTACCGGGATGGAGCCACCTGCCCCTTCAGCCCCCATCTCCGAACAGTATCATAAGTAATGTAACAGTATAAGTATATATCATATGCCCGTGATCACCTCCCGAGTGATCACGGCCCAGTAGTATAGCATGGTAGACGGACAAGAGTGTAGGGCCACTGATGGAACACTTGCATTCTATACTAAGCATTTAGGATTGCAGGTAAAGGTAACAACAGTAGTAGCAAGGACAGGCTATGCATCGGGATAGGATAACGAAAAGCAGTAACATGCTACACTACTCTAATGCAAGAAGTAGAGAGAAGAGTAGGCGATATCTGGTGATCAAAGGGGGGGCTTGCCTGGTTGCTCTGGCAAGAGAGGGGTCGTCAACACCGTAGTCGTACTGGGTAGCAGCGGCGTCGGTCTCGGTGTCTAGCGAGAGAAGAGGGGGAAGAAACAATAAATATAATGCAAACAAATGCATGACGATGCATGACATGTCAAAGCGTGATGCTAGGTGTGCCCTAACGCGGTATGAGGTGGTACCGGTGAAGGGGGAAGACATCCGGGAAAGTATTCCCGGTGTTTCGCGTTTTCGGATAGATGTATCGAAGGGGGAAAATTGTGTGTTCGCTATGCTAGGGGTCCGTGGCAGACGAACGGGCTGCGTATCCGGATTCGTCTCGCCGTTCTGAGCAACTTTCATGTATAAAACTTTTTCATCTGAGTTACGGGTTATTTTATATGAATTTTCGAAGTTTAAAACAATTTCTGTAATTATTTTAAAAACTAAAATAGAGTTATTGCATCAGCATGATGTCATCATGACATCGGCAGGGTCAACAGTCAACTCTAACCAGGTTGACTGGTCAAAGGGGCAGCAAGGCTCAATCGTCATTGTCTATTTAATTAGTTAACAGTTAATTAGCTAACTAATCAGACTAATTAAGTTAGGTTAATTAACAGGATTCATTAAATTAATTAATTACTAATTAATTATTTAAGTAATTATTTTTTAATTATATTTTTTAGAAAAAAGGGCGTGGGGCCCCGCTGTCATAGGCCCAACTAAAACTAAGCCTAATATAAATTAGTCTAACAAAAAGGCTTGTTTTAACTGGGGATTGGTTCCTAAGCTAGCAAAGGGCCGGCCACACATGGCTGTGGCAAAAGCCAGCCATACACACAACTCACGCACACAGACGGCGCACACACATAACTCACGCACACACACGCCACACTGAGGCACTTGGCCATGGCTAGCTTCAGTGTATAGCAGCAGGTAAGCAACGAACAGTGGTAGCGTAGCGCAGCAGCAACGCAGCAGCGAAGAGCAGTAGCAGCAAGCTCGCGGGCAAAGGCGCGCACGCACGAAACGGTCCTGGTGCCAGCGGAGGCGGGCAGCAGCGGCAGCAAGCAGCATTAGCAAAAGGTTCCAGGCGCGCACGGCGCACGGACGCAGCAGCAGCCGGCAGCACACAGCGGCGAGCGGGGGCGTGTGAACAGGCGCCGGCCACGGCGGGGCTAGGAGGACGGCTGCACGGCGAGCAGCCGCCGGCGGCGGCGGCAAGCGGCAGTACCTGGCAGCAGCACCAACAGCAGCTGCACGGTAATAGCAATAGAAGCACAACCACGAGCAGCAGGAGCACATGAGCAAGCATACGCGGACGAGTTCCGGCCATGGTGAGCGGCCGCGCGCGTGGGACGGCGTCTACGACGATGGATTTGAAGGGGGAAAATAGGGGGAATCGGAGGAGAAGCTCACTGCGAGCCTGTAGAGGTGCTAAGTGGGCTCGACGACGCCGGAATCGAAGACGAACGGCGTCGGGTCCGAGTTGAAGGCGAGGTCAATGGCGGAGCTCGGGGCCGGCCTAGCTTGATTCCGTGCACGAGGAGGAGGAAGCAGACGATGGCGGATCCGCGGGACATCCCAGCTCGGCGTGGGGGCGACGGTGGCCGCGAGGTCGACGGCAACAGCGGCGACGGAGGCGTTCGGGAGTGGGCGGATCTGGCGAGGGGAAAGGGAAGGGGTGCGCTAGGGTTCGGCAAGGGAGGGAGGAGGACGAGGGCGTCCTCTTAACCACAGGGAGGGAGCGGGGATGGCCTCCACGGACCAGGGGCGCCATGGGATGGCCGCCACGATCCCCCCGCCTCCTGTAGCGAGGTTGGGGATGAGATGTGGGCTGGGCCAATGTTGTTAGACGGGCCAAATTGCATAATGGCACTAGAGCCCATTAGCACATAGTAGTTAGGCCTTTTTTATATTTTTTACTCTGTTGCAGAATATGTTTGGGATATTTTGAGCTGCCAATTGATCTTTGTAAAAATGTGGAACTTGGCCACATAAATACATTACAATAATTGGCACTACCACAAAAAGTTTGGGAGGAGTTTGAATTGATTTGGATTTTTCACAAATGAAAAAGTATAAGAAAAAACTGATTTGGAACTGTTTTAATTTCCAAGGGAAATTAAATATCTCAAATGATTTTGAACCATTCATGACAATTGGTTAGTGAATATTTTTAACCCATCGAACATTTTTACTTGACAGTTTGAAGAAATAAGAATTTGACTTGTTTTCGGAATTTGAATTTGACCTGTGTTTAAAACAAGTGAGGTTTAGCAAGAGTAACAGTGGTGACATGGCATCATTAACTGAGGATTATTGTAGCTTAATTATCCGGCGTCACAGGAAATTCGGCATGCAAGATTGCAAAGGCGTCAAAATTCCCATGCCCACAAATGGCCATCTGTGCACTGATGAAAATGGTATTGACTTCGATCATAAGGTATACCGCTCCATGATTGGTTCTTTATTATACTTATGTGCATCTAGGCCATATATAATGCTTAGTGTTTGCATGTGTGCCCGATTTCAAACTACACCGAAGGAATCACACCATAAGGCTGTGAAGCATATTCTTCGATATCTAGCTCACACACCAACACTTGGATTATGGTACCCCAAGGGCTCGGCTTTTGATCTCATTGGATATTCTGACTCTGACTATGCTGGTGATCGTGTGGACCGCAAGTCAACGTCTGGTGCATGTCATTTTCTCGGATGATCTTTGGTTTATTGGTCCTCGAAGAAGCAGAACTGTGTGTCGCTATCTACTGCTGAAGCTGAGTACATTGAGCTGGCTCTTGCTGTGCTTAATTGCTATGGATGAAGCAAACTCTCAAGGAATACGGCGTCAACATGAAAAATGTGCCTCTCTTCTGTGGCAATGAGAGTTCCATCAAGATTGCTCACAACCCAGTTCAGCACTCGAAGACAAAGCACATTCAGATTCGTCATCATTTTTTTCGTGATCATGTGTTGGAGGGCGACATTTCTATTGAGCATGTGAAGACTGAAGAACAGCTAGCCGATATCTTTACAAAGCCCTTGGATGAGAAGAGATTTAGCAAGTTGCGGTGTGAGCTAAATATCCTAGAATCTTCGAATGTTCTCTCAAAAGGACACTCATCCTAACACTTATGCAAAATTGATGACTTAGATGTGCAACACATGAAGAAACGTTTTTCTTCAATCAATGAAGAATAACACTCTAAGTGTGAAGAAATTAACGAAGAATTTGATTCTCAGAACCCTACGACAATTGTACGCGGTGTCTGAAGTCATCATTTTTATACGGTGAGTCCCGCCACCACCAAAAGTTAAAATTCCTCAGTTGTTCAAATTCCTCAACTTTGCATTGTCTTCATTGTTTCCGTCATTTTTCTTCATTGGCTATATATATATATATATATATATATATGTGTGTGTGTGTGTGTGTGTGTGTGTGTGTGTGTGTGTGTGTGTGTGTGTGTGTGTGTGTGTCCTCTACAACATTCATTTATAGCTATTTCTTCAAGTTGGCTTTTCTGCTAAGTGAATGTGATCAGACCCTTCCCCCTCTATGCTATACTCAACCCAATCTATTCACAAATTCTTCATGTGCGTTCTATTTGAAACTCGTTTAAAATCTTCATTGTGTCCTTGTCAGCTGAAGAATTTGCGAACGGAAAGTTAAAACTTATCTTATCCAAATTTTCGGCTTTGCCACTCAAACCATTCCGCATCCCACGATATACTTATCTATTCACCCACGATCTAACACGATCTCCACTTCTCAGTACGTGGGTGACACATGTCATGCGAATGAGAAAGGTCAGGGGCACGTTCTTCCAAATTCTTCGGGCGAACGGTTTTTCACCGTGACTATAAATACCCCCTTCCCCTTCCTCACTTTCTTTACTCCGCTCGACCTCTCTCCAGCTCAAGCTTCTCAAACCCTAGCGCCGCCACTACTTCATCTTCGCCGGTGAGGAAGAGCTTCACTGCCTCGACCTCGTCGCCGCCGTACTCGTGCCGGCCGCGAAAATCATCACTCCGCCGCCGCCGTAGCTGTCTTCCTCCGCCAAGTTAGGGTGTGGAAGATCCGCACTGACGAACTTCACATCTCCACACTCCAGTTCGTCGTGTTCTTCGTCCAGGGTAATTAAAAGTTACTTTTACTGCCCTCGTTGATTCAAATGATTTCTATAAAATCCTCAAAGGTGTTTTTTTCTTCATATCTTCACACACTAAAACACCTCACATATCATTTGTTCTTGATTCGTTTCTCTAAGCTATGTTTTTCTTCAAGATTCCTCAAATGTGTGGACTTTTGATCTACACATCTCTGGAACCTAAGACAAAGAACGCTTAGTGAAATTCTTCAAGACTCATCTTGTCGGGGATATACCCCGCGGTATGACCCGGCCGGATATATGACCCGGCTGAGACTTGGCGTTTCATTGGTAACCCGCTAGAGGATTGGCGACTTACGAGACTGGCGGTTCACTGGTCTGACGACTCACGAGCCTGGCGACTCATGGATGGCCCCGACGGTGGGTCAGATAAAGGACTAGGCCCAAGGCCAAAAGGTCGTCTCATATTATGGTGGGCCGGCTTAAGAGGAAAGGGATGACGAATATTTTCTTTACAAGGAAGCAAGACCCGGACTTGTATTCAACTTGTAAGAAAGTATAGAGTAGTCCTAGTCATACTAGGACTCCGCATGTAACCCGCACCTTCAACATATATAAGGAGGGGCAGGGCTCCCCAAAGAGGGACAAAAAATAATCTCTAGGGCTCGACACAAAGAGCTGTCTTACCGGAGACTCCCTAATGATCATAATGAGACCTAGCCACAAACAGCATGTAGGGTTACTACTGGATGATGTTTCCCGGAGCCTGAAGCTGTCTAAACCCTTGTCTTGTGTTGCGTCTCTCGATTCCGCTCAACCCCTCTCAAGCTACCACATAGATGCGCTGGCCTCGTGACTAAGTCCTCACACTAAGGACATCTGTCGTGACAATTCTACGACAGTTGGCGCCCACCGTGGGGCCTGCGCACGATGGTGTTGTGTTCTTAGAGGGATCTCCTTCAAGGATCGAGAAGCTCGCAAACTTTTCGGATGAAGAAGAATCGTTGCGGAAGGATTTACATTATTTAGAAGACACGCAGTCAGATTTGATACCCATCCGAGATTGAAGAAAATTAAGGTGATGATCTCTTCGTAGCCACGAGTTGCCGATACAACTAGCCAAGATCGAAAGTTTGGTGGCCGAATCGGATTATTACTGCATCCACAAACAGCGGTCCAATCGGCCAAGTTGTTGTTGTTCTACGCAAAGAAGTCCTAGGATACAAGTCCCGATGGAATCAATTGTGTCTCCTGCTGCTATTTTGGGCGTGGAGGATAGATCAACTCCAAATACTTTCACTAAGAGAGCGACTAGCACTACTAGTTCGACTCATATACAGATTGGAAGAGATTTATTCAAAGAGATATGGAAAGAAAAAGCTATCAAGTGGCGGGGTCCTTACGTGAAACAACAAAAAAGAAAGAAAGATGGAGGAAGAAAAATTGGCAGCAGCGATTGCTGTCCCTAGTACGATATCAATTGAGGTACGCATCATTAAAAAAAAGCAAATCAATCATGATCTGGAAGTGGATACAAGCACGATCCGGAAGTGGATACAACACTTACCCGGCTTCCGCGCTGCCGTCCTTGGCCGGCGTGGTCTCTGAGCCATCGTCAACCCCCCGTGGCCTCCTCGCCCCGCCCGCCACCGGGGCATCGCCGGTCCGCCCCTCCATCGTAGACTCGCCAGGGTCCGACGAGCCGTTTCTGCTGCTGACTTACACCATGGCCGCCTCAAACTCCATGCGCGTCAGGGCGCCCCTATTTTATCAAGTCGCCGCCTGGCCCGTCGCTCCCCACGCAGCTTCATCCTTACATCTAACAGCAGTGCGAGCCGCCTACCGCTGCCTGGGTTAACGTCTGCGCCTTGAGAGTCGCCATCAGTAACGTCGAGCTGCCTAGAATACCCTTGTCATGTGTGCCGCTCAGACCGTTGCAGAGCCGTCCCCGGAGATTCGCCCCATGTTTCCAGACCACCCCGTGTTGAGCTACCGCCGGAGAGTCGCTCCTCGCCGTTGAGCCGCCCTGGAGCAGGCTCCTGCGACTTCACCTGCGCCGCTCCGTCACTCTCCCTGTCCACCTGCAGCTTCAAGACCCGAAGGAATTGGTGCTGTTGTTATTTTTCTTGTGGTGGAGACTAGTCAAATCCAAGGAAACATCAAGTACTACTAGTACTCGGTCATGTGATTACGTGAAGCTGAAATCAATTTAAGGCGAATACCACTGAACGAAGGCGTTTAAAAAAACAATCAGGTGCTATTTTTCTAAACTTTTACTGGTATAATTAAGTATCATCCAAAGCTTTTTTCACGGTATGTTATGCTGTACACAGGTCAATTGACTTATGGCCAAAGTATGATCCAGTCCTCGTGTGCCGGCGTCAGGAGACGACGTATACATCTGCACTGCCTGTGCCGGGTGTTCAAAGACCCGGAGAATAACCCGGAGGGTTTCTGCTTGAACCGCCGGGACCATATTGAGTTGCCGACCAGCTTAAATCGCCTCTGTCGCGATGAACAGATCATCCGTTGTCTGAATAAAAAACATCAGGTGATATTCATCTGAGTTTATTTTATTAACACATGTTGTTTCCATCAGAGAACAATTACTTTGGTCTGTATATTTTTATGTGCAGGACAATGATTCATTATAAAGGTGGTGCCATGCTATGTCTATGAAGTGTGCTTTAGCCTCATCATGCACTGGCATCCACGCCCGCGTTCTGTTGAACGGGTGTGAGCAAGCCGCCGCTCGTGCAGCTCGGTTTACATCAACTCACCAAGACCGCACCCATGATTGACTGACCCGTCTGCACTGGCTTACAACGCCACAACTGGTTCGTCTTTCTGTGCCACCTAAGATGTTTCGGTCGTCTTTACCGCCCGTCTCTCGCGGCCTGGTCTACATCGCATCGCCAATGATATACACCTTTCTGCTTTGGTCAAATATGGAGAATTTCGAGCCAACTCCTCGAGTCGTCTTGAAACTCGGGGGCTACAATGGTATGACTCGACAAAATTAGCCGGTTTCAATGAATTCAAGAACTCCGGGTTATTGAAGGGAAAAATAACCCGGCCCCGGAGATTACTGCTTGATCGATGAAAATTTAAGGGCCGTCAGAAGATTTCCGGCTCAAAAATAAGGATTCCGGTTCAAAATCCAGTTCAAGGACAATCTCTCTCCCACAAGGCTTTGAAGCTCTTAATATCCGATTTAAAAACCGGTTCAAGGGAAATTTATTTACCACAAGGATTTGAAGCTCTCAAATCCAGTTCAAAATCCGGCTAAAGGTAAGTTTATCTTTCACAAAGTTTTGAAGCTTTCAAATCTGATTTAAAGTTCCGGTTTAAAAAGAATTAATCTCTCGCAAATTTGAGCTCTCAGAAAGATTAGAGGGTGCCAAAAAGAGCTTGCTGCCATGATGCACGGTTCAAACATGGGTATCCCGCCTTACGGCTTATCTTATTATGGTCACTTGTGGGCTTCCTGTTCAAACATTGGTCGTATTCGAACCAAAGAGAACACAGCTGTCGTAACCCTCTTGATCGGCTCAAAGCCAAACTCACTAGGGGGCTTCTTGATCGTATTTGAATCATAGCTCAACCCCTTTTGGGTCCGACGTGGATCGTATTCGAATTAGCATCGTTAAACAACTCTCAAGGTCATTTGGGGGCTTCCTGTTCAAACATAGGTCGTATTCGAACCAAAGAGAACATAGCTGTCGGTACCCTCTTGATCAGGCAACGCCAAAGCCACTGGGGGCTACATGATCATATTCGAATCCTAGCTTAACCCCTTTGGAACGGTTTACTGATTGTATTCAAATCAGAAGCCTTGATTTTCTTTTTGTCTGGATTAAGTTTTCTGGAACACAATCTTTTGGGTTTTGAGAATTTTTGCTCATCTCTGAAGCATATATATGTGATTTCTATTAACCCGCCCTAGCTTTCGACGAACAAGTTGCCAGCATATGACAATATTAATACTTGGAAGGTTTAACTTCTAAGTTTTGGGTTATCACCCTTACTGCACAAGTATCATAAGCCGGCAGTACGATTCAATATCATAGGTATGATATTGTTTATACATGATTATGTTTAAACCAGCCCTGGCTATGGACTTTAAGCCGCTGGTATATTTTGAATTACGCCATTGGAATCATGCGTGTATCAAAGATTGGGTTATCACCCTTACTGTGCAGGTCACATAGACTGATAGTGCAAATTCAATATCACAGGATAAGACTACATTTGGGTGGTTACCCGCCCTGGCTTTTGACACTAAGTTGCCAGGGCATATGTTGTTTAAACTTTGTGCGGGATTTGCAGAACTATGACTTATATAAATGCTTAAGTCCAAGCTCATCATTAAAATTGATGCTTCAGAATGATCATCTGTGTTGGATTTACTCAAAGGCTATAAATAGCCGGGATATAAAAATTCCGGCTTACAATGGATGCGTATTAAATCGCCATCGGCCAAGAGCCGCCGGGTATTTAAAACTCTGAATTTACTTGTCAATAGATAAAGTACTTGAATCTTTAAATAGCTAAACTTGGCTAGACTTTTCATTATGATATTGAATGATTGAGGTTTTCAAACCGGGTTATTCAAATCTTTAATAGCCAACATGGCTGGATTTTTATTATGTTTATCAGTAACTAATATTATGGTTGAGTTTTTCAAAGTCGCTTCAGCACAATGGCTAGTATTTTATCAGTGGATATGATTTATTCTACAATGAAAGGAATAGTCTCGAGTCGCTGTAGGCTTACAACCCGGCACTTGGGGGCTACATTATTCAAACTGAGATTACATCGGATATGCAAGTCCCATGTCACTGCCATCATGCACCATGGCACTTGGGTACTAATGCAAAGTCATTTTTTGCTCAACTTATTGAAGACCCGACTCATCACATTCTAAATGAGCCGGCCATTGGGGGCTACCAATTGCTCCTGTCGAAAATTCAAGGTACACAAGCCTTAATCCATTATATTGGAAGATCCACTACTCAGTTGGTAGAGTACAAAGTTCTTAACCTTGTGGACGTGGGTTCAAGCCCCATGTTGGAGATTACATCATATGATGTTATTATCAATGAATTATATACAAAGTCCCAGCTCAGTAATATCTTACTGAGCCGGCCCATCGGGGCTACACTGGTTGAATTTTTTATGAGCATAAGGCAAAAGTCCCAGGTTGCTGCAAGCATGACAACCCGACACTTGGGGACTACAGGTGATATGCATATAAGGGAGGAATAAGTTCAAATTCTCAGTTTTGAGCAAATCAGGTATTATATTATTATCGGAGAAATCTGCTAAGTTTATGACCCGGTGTCATCATAAGATTAACCCGGCATCAGCAACAATTACATGACCCGGCATCATTTGTTTATAACCCGGCAGTTTTGGTAATCATAAATTGGCAAGTTTCTACATCTTCAAATTGGCTGCAAATCAGATGAGTATTTCAAGACCAATATTTATTAAGTCGGCGCTTTGGAAACCAATTCAAATGGATTATTCCTTTTAATATTTTTCTACAAGAGTCAATGTCAGCAAATTGGTTATGAAGCTGGCCTATTGACCCGGATTTTTCAGAAGAAGTGCTTGGATTTTTTGCATTGGTAATGTTTGAACACATCTGCTAAAGGAGATTTGATATTAGATCATGAATGCGCAGCCAGGAGGAAATGACAAGGCCTTAAGGATGATCAGGTGCCGGTTCAGGAAAATATTTAACCCGGAGCACAACCTATCAAGTTTGTTCTTGTGTTTATTTTACAGGTTCAGTTTAACATGGATAAATCCAAATTAAACTGGGGGCTAATGTCGGGGATATACCCCGCGGTATGACCCGGCTGGGACTTGGCGTTTCATTGGTAACCCGCTAGAGGATTGGCGACTTATGAGACCAGCGGTTCACTGGTCTGACGACTCACGAGCCTGGCGACTCATGGATGGCCCCGACGGCGGGTCAGATAAAGGATAGGCCCAAGGCCCAGAAGGCCGGCTCATATTATGGTGGGACGGCTTAAGAGGAAAGGGATGACGAATATTTCCTTTACGAGGAAGCAAGACCCGAACTTGTATTCAACTTGTAAGAAAGGATAGACTAGTCCTAGTCCAACTAGGACTCCACATGTAACCCGCCCCTTCAACATATATAAGGAGGGGCAGGGCTCCCCAAAGAGGGACAAAAAATAATATCTAGGGCTCGACACAAAGAGCCAGCTTACCGGCGACTCCCTGATGATCATAATGAGACCTAGCCACAAACAACATCTAGGGTTATTACCGGATGATGTTTCCCGGGGCCCGAAGCTGTCTAAACCCTTGTCTTGTGTTGCGTCTCTCGATTCCGCTCAACCCCTCTCAAGCTACCACATAGATGCGCTGGCCTCGCGACTAAGTCCTCACACTAAGGACATTTGCCATGACAATTCTACGACACATCTGGTCAAATTCCTCAAACTTGTTCTTTTTACAAAACCTTCTGAGAACGCACATGACCTCTCCAAATTCCTCGCAACTATACTCTGTTCACAGGTACTCATGTCCGCTACTGAAATCACTAGCTTCTCATCAACTTAACTCATTTGCAGCATTCCTCAAAGGAAAGTTGCATACTTCCTGAGAGAATTCAATTATTCAAATTCCTCAACTAAAGAAAATGGCTGATGGTAAGAAGCCACAGAAAGGAGGAAAGATGCCTGAGGTCAACACAGTGTTTGAAATCCCTGATGACATATACAAAGATTACTGCACTCCTAATGATGCCAAGTTTAGAAAAGAGGACAAAAATCAGCGCAAGGTGCGCATACAGAGGATAGAGAGGAGATGGGCTAGAGAGTGGAGGGAGTACAGATATGTAACTCCCAAATACATGAAGAAATTCGCACTCAATCCTCCATGCCCAAGACCTCTATTGGCACCTGGCCAAATAGCTGATCCCACCAGCTTGAAGCGTGATGAGGATTATCCTGATGAATGGGCCAAGCGCCAGGCCAAGTTGGCTAGACAAGTCAAAGAAGCTGTGAGGAAATTCAACGAAGACTCTACTGCTGCCGCTGCCGCTGAGGCCTCTGTCAAGCCTAAGAAGGCCATGTCAAAGAAGCCTACACACAAGCCAAGTGCTTCGCCTTTAGTGCCCTCAAGGCCAAGTTCCTCAGCAATTCCCTCACGGCCAGAATCTTCAAAGCCCTCAAGGCCAATTCCTCATGCTGCTCCTGCTCCTCCCAAATCCTCAGGTCCTCAAAAGTCCTCAGCAACTCCTCCAAAGTCCTCAGCTGCTCCGACAAAGTTCTCTGCACCTGTGCATCTTGCCACGTGCCAAAGGACCACATGCGTCCCAATTGCCTCAGGAGCTTCAGCTAGTTCCTCAACTGCACCAAATTCTTCAACAGGACCCTCTCTGCTGAAGAAAAAGGCCACTGCTGGACGAGGTCCTCGCCCTAGTCCTCAGAAGAAGCAGGTCGCCTTCCAAGTGTTGTCTGAAGAAGACGAGGCTGATGATGAAGAACTTGCTGAAATCATTAGAGATAGGCAAGTCAGGGCCGCTAGAGTCAAAGGCATAAATGTGCCCCTGCTTTTGGATCCAAAGTTGATCCTCGAATACATTGATGCTTGGCACAAGGACCCCAACACTTCCATGCCTGACTTCAAGCTGACTCCTGGCCAAAGTCACATGCTGACCCACTTCATACAAGAAGAAAAATGGAAATATGAGAAGGCCAGGCAGATCAAGAAAGCATAGTACAAGAAGGAGCGCTATCTGAAGAAAAACGTTGTCTCTATGACAACCGAAGAACTTGTCACTGTTCAAACTGAGATCAAGAAACTCAGTGATGAATTTGACGCATACCGCGCTGATTGGCTTGGAGCCAAGGTTCTCTTTGTGAAACTTGTTGATAACTTCACCTCAAATGTTCCAGCCCCAATGCAACAGGAAATTTCTCAGGCTGAAGCATCTGCTCAGCCGACTGAAGAACATGCCAGCACCACTGATGACTTTCAGGCTGCTGAAGAAAATGTGAGTTCCAGGGCTGATGACTGCATTCCAACCGCTGAAGAAATTGCCAGGGCATCCACTAGTGGTGCGACTGAAGAAAATGAAGAAGTTGGGGCAACTGCATCAGTTGTGCCTGAAGAAAATCAACCAGATTCCTCTGCTCCTCCTGCGCCTACACCAACTCCGATCCTTCCATCTGCCTCAGATGTGAAGAAGTCCAAAGCTGCAGAGCATGCAGCTGTGAAGAAAAGGAAAGCATCAGCTACTTCAGATTCTTCAGCTCCAAAGAAAATGAAGTCTATGACAAGTTCGTTCGAAAATCCCATTGATGTTGTTCCGATCTCTACCATGCCATCAAAGGACCTTGTTCCTTTTGATGAAGAATATGTGATCCCCAACGGATCTGATGAAGAAAATCCTTTTGTTGCTTCGTCAGAGTAGATGGATGAAGAAATTGAAGCGGATCAAATCCCTTCAACACCAGTTATTTTCTCGCATATGCCTCAGTTCACTGCTGAAGAGGCTAACGTTGAAGAAATGGAAGATGAAGATGTGGACGTTGGCTGCTCCACACCAGTGATGAATGATGAATTCTGGGAAAGTCAGCATCCCAACTCTCCAATGTTTACACCTTTACGGCAAATACCTCAGTCCCCTGTACAAACTGTTCAAATGGGCTCTAAAGAAACTCACCCCACTTCATCTGTACATGAAGAAATTCCAGCCACTAGTGCTAAAGAAACTGCTGCTGCTGAGCATCTAAAGACGCATACTGCCACTTAAGAGGAACCAGAAATTCCTCAGCCTGAAGAACCTGCGATTGCGATTCCTGAGGTTGTGATGCAACTCACTGACACTCCTCTACCCAAGCCAAAGGATCCATTCTCCAGGAAGCAAAAAATTCAAGGCTGATGAGTTCTTTGGCGAGCACGTATTCTTCATAGACTACAACCCCTATGACTCTGCTCACATTAGGAAGAGGCGTTTCTGGACTGCCAGCCAGGCTAATTTCTATTCCTGAGTGTTGTTCAACAAAAACAAAATCTTCTACCATGAGCACATTCCTCGCGTGGATATGGAGTCTCTATCGTGCTTCATGCCTGTCCTCAGTGTTCTTCACGACGTTGGACTGTTAAATTTCTGCACTAACATCTGTGATTGGAATGAAGAACTCATTCTTCAATTTTATGCGACGCTGCACATCACAGGAGATTCGGAAGATGTGAATTCATGGGTACTGGACTGGATGTCTGAAAACACTCACTACACGGCACCAACTACTAAATTGCTTCATGCCTTACCACTCAGTCCTCCCCTTGAAACTGCTCGTTGCGCCTACAGTGAACCTGAGCTTACAAATCACTACATGCAAGTTCTAATGAAGCCTTTGAAGCCAGGTCAGGCCCCACGAACCAAATTCCTCGTCAAGGAATTACTATATGTGCCCAGAACTGTCTATCGTATTCTGACGAGGACAATGAGTCCCATCAAAGGCCATGACTCATCTGATGAGGAAATTGTTGGCATCATGAAGAATCTGGTATTCAATATCGTTCATGGCATTCCTGTCAATTATTATGATTTCTTCATGAGGAGTCTGGCAAATGTTGCACTTTCTCCATTTGAGCTGAAGCCTTATGCACCCTGGATCATGAGATTCCTCAGGACAAGGTCTTCACTCAACTACAAAGCTGATTTTCAGAATCACCTTAGCTACTTGCCCCTGATTGAAGTCCTCAAGCGGACGTATTCCTTAGTTGACAAAAAGGGCAAGGCACCAGTTGTTATAGATGAAGGCATTCGTCCATTGGATGGTCAGTTTCACAAAGCTGCATCTTATTCCACCAATGATGACTCTGCCACACATGACTCTGCCAATGCACCCAAGTCTACTCCTCAAGCCACTACTCCTTGTGTGATGATTGACCGTGAGCTTCTGCTGAGTCTTCACCAGAAGGTGGATCGAAACCATAAATTGGTTAAGCGTCAGTTTGGTTCATTTCTTCACAACATGACTGCTACACACAATGCAGTAAAGAAAAACCATTACTACCTCCATGAAGTTTTTGGTCGCACCTGGGCCATTCTGTCACATCTGTATAGTGAAGAAGATCTCAAGAAAATGGGTCTCAAGGAAGACTTTGACTGGTCTGCACCTCCACCGAAGAAATTCAAGAAGGTCAAGGTTCCTTCCTTGGTGGCCAGCTCATATTCTTCATCACGCGACGCCGATGAGCATGAAGACTTGGACGACACTCAGCAGGCCCTTCCATGACAAATGACCCCAACAACGCTGGTGCTCCTTCATCAATTTGATATTCTTCAGGGGCGTTAGTCCTCATTTTCGATCCTTTTGGTCATTTGATGACAAAGGGGGAGAATTTTGAGTTAGTCTTCAAGCGGGTCTGTCTATATGGGCGTTTTTCTGCTAAGTTACAACTCTCGTTCTTCTGAAACTTTATTGGATCGAGTTGTAAACTTAAACCCGATGGTGCTCTGATACTCTTGATGCTTTTTCTGCATGCTTATTCTTCATATTTGTTAATGCACGCATGTTGAATTACATCAGTCACCATATTTCATCATGCATTCCAAATTCTTCATTACGATATGTCAAATGCGTGTATGAACTACAAGATATAGGGGGAGATCTCCATGATTCTACTCTTCAAGTGTGCAATGCTTCAAAAGCAAATTCATCACCATGCACATGTTCAGGGGGGATAATTTGGATAGAAAGGACAGGCGAAGCATGGCGTCTCCCACCTCTCCACCTCTCTCCCTCCCACCGTCCACCTGCTCCACCCACAACCATGGCGATCTATAGTTTGATTCAAGATGGAAGGCCTCTTGCATTGGGACTTTGCCCCGGGCTTGGCCCTGGCAGATCAGGTGCGAAAAAAGTTTGGTTCTACGGTGCATTTCTCCCCCTCTCGCGACCCCAAGGAGTTTTTTCTTGTGGTTACTTTCTCATCAGCCTCATTCCCTCTCATAGAAGAATCTGTGGGTCTTGCACTCCAATGTTGCATTGGGGGTTTTCATGTTGGATTCAAAGTGCACAAGATTAATCCCCGAGCTTTTTGTTTCTCGGTGGCCAACAACAAGGTGGGACATTTCATTTACGGTCTCAAGGACCGAGTGTGGCCGGATTTCATTTGCCACTTTCATATGTTCAATGGCTATTTCAATCGTGCCCCATCGTCCACTTCTAGTTGGCATGCGGATGCAGTATTACCAGAGCTAACTGCCCGACATCCTTTGGCTATTAAATCAAATTTGGATTTTCTCAAATTGGGCTCTTCGGTTTCGGCATCTTCCATGGTCGAGCTTAGCAAATTTGCTTTGAAACCCATTGATCATATGGTTTTCTCCAACTCTCACGCTCATGAAGCTTCGACATCCTCTGTTCAACGTCCGGGCTTTCCAATTCATTTTGGCTCTTTTTTGGCAATGGATAATTTGGCCCGGGTTATTGAGGAATCATCTTCATTATCTTTAATGGAGAAATATACTCGTCAGGTGCATTTGGAGGAATCTGGTGATAAAGAGTTTCTCCGTTTGGGCAGTTTTAATTGCCCCATTAATAGGCCTTATCCTCAAGTGCCACAATGTTTTCTCAAATCAGCTTTCAAATATGCCCCAGCCCACTCTCTCTGGCCTCCTTGCTTCTCGGCCCATTATAAGATAGATTTGGCCCAGGCTGGATATTCCGAGGAAGATATTGATTTGATTAACGATAATTGGGCAGTTTTATGTTCTTGTTGCCTTCAATGGGGGCACAAAAAGATTAACTGCCCGGCCAGAGTGATTTGTATCCACTGCTCCACTCCTGATCACAAGGCAAGAAATTGCCCCGCGCGGATTCCCATTGAATTCTATGGACCAAACATGGCAGTGAACCCGCCTAGTATCAATCTATCCAAATTTCCCCCGGCCGCTGCGATGCACCGCAAGAAACCCAATTCCAAATCCTATGTTCGTTGTGAGACTTGTGGGTACTATGGCCACGTGGCGAAATCTTGTCGACGGAAGCGGTGGCTCAAGCGATGGAAATGGATTCCCAAAATCCCGCCTAATGCCCAAAATACCCCTCACGCTTCCGCTTCTGCTCGGTTTCCTCAATCGTCACCGCCCTCTACCTGCCAGTCGCCACTTCTGTCACACCCGACACCCAAGACGCTCTTCCTCTGCTCCTCTGCCATGGCGAACTACCCCCTTAACCCGGTGTCGTTCCTGCCGCCGGGCTTCGTCGTCGAATCGGGGCCGGCCGATCGTGTCGTCCGCAGCGCGATGGTGGTTAGCCCCATTCCACCGCTCAACCAAGACTACTTGGCCATTGCGGAGACCAGCGAGTACGTACCGCTCCATCGCCGTGCTGCCATTCGTCAGGCTATCCAAGGTTTGCTCCACGAGGCTCAGCTTTTCACCACTGAAGTAAGTGACCATCCCTTTGGAATCGAAATCTTTGGATTTGTGGACTCCTTCATCCGTGATACTGCAGTTGCCACGCCACTAGAACTTGAGGATGAAGATCTGCTAATCACCTTTGTACCTCACCATGAAGCACTCAATCGCCGTACCACCACTGGTCCGGAGATTTGGCTGATGTACTTTGGGTTTCCTTATGATTACCAAACTGATTATTATGTCAATAAGTCTCTTGGTGGTTTTGGTGCTCTGGTCTCCTGGTACAATCCCCGCCAAGATCGTCGTTTCATGTTGATTAAGGAACGAGTTCTGAACCTGAGACTTGTGCCCAAAAGTTTTGTAGTGTGGCAGCTGGGTGGTGCGCGCGACTGCTGGACGATTCAGATCACGATCCTCAGGAGCAATGACTGGAACGGGCTCCTCCCTGAGGTGCTGCCGGCCGGCGAGGAGCTGCTGCCTGAAGACGGGAACCCACATCCTCAGTTTGGTCCTCATCTGACAGCGGAGCAGTTGTACCAACAACAGGTGCACAACTGGTTAGTGTAGAACGCAGCTCCCCCCAATGGCGCTCCAAATGTACCAGCTGATCAGAATAACCAAGACAATGGGGGATGGGGAGCATGGCCTGCCCCTCCTTCTCCACCTTTGCCGCAATTGCCACCTTTTCTCATGAACTTTCAAGCTTGGCTCGCTGCCCAGGGTCTGCAGGTTCAGGATGGCATTGTTCCTGAAAACAATGTCACGGATAATGCATTACAAGCTTGGCATGACTCGATCACAAGCTCCGATGACACTGATTCAACTCATTCCGTTGATATGATTGTGACCAACGCCTCGGATGTGCCTCAGCCTCATGAGGATGAAATCATAGTTTATGTCGAAGTCCACAGTCAGGGTCTGTGCTTTGGTCTGTCTGCGCAAGGTGATATGCTCATGCCTCTCCTGTTGAACACCCTGTCCCTCGCCAGCAACTAAATTCAGCCCTATTCTCGGCTCTGCACCCACTTGTTGCTACTTTTGGACCATGGGCCTCGGGTCTTGGCTTCAGGCAGGAATCTGTTCAGGTAGAACTGCAAGTGACACTTTCAGATGGCTGCATTCAGTTTTCTCAAGCTCAAGTGATGGCTTCTACTGCTCAGGCAAGTCTGACAGCGGTTAATGCTCCACTGCCTCTCCCTGAACCAAATGTGCATTTGGAGGAGCTTGATATCTCAGGTGATGAGCACCTTACTGCCCTACTCCCACTCCCTGCCCCACTTGAATCTGCAGTGTCCGTACCCACCATGCCAACTTTGTCAATGTCTGCTAAGGCTTCTTTGGCTCTGCCTAGTGAGACTTCTCTCGATGAAGCTCCTCTTCTGATGCCTGAGGAAGGATCAAGCTCTGTGCCTACCACTGCACCTGCTCTGAAGCAACGCAAAGGCAAGATACTGGCCCCAATTGATACTGCTACTTTGCGTAGAAGCAACAGAACCAACAAATATGATGGCTTCCGGGTTTCTGCTACGTCTGCAGCACGCCCTGTCAAGTCCAAGGTCAAGACTCGTGTTCTGCCCGCTGCTCTGATGATCTCTGAAGATGCCAACTCTGCTGCATCCACTCTGGTGGTCCCCAACATTGATGATACACTTCCAGTTGTGCCTCCTCCAACTCCCGTCGCCACGCTACAGGCCATTGGTACGGATCATTGCATCGTGCCTGCTGAAGAGCTTACTGCCTCGGCTCTGTCCGAAGAGTAGGCGAGTTTTATTTCTATCCCGTTTCTGCAGTTATCTGAAACTTTATGTTTCCAATGCTTTTGCGTGACTGGAATGTACTTTGCTGGAATGTTCGCAGTCTTAATGCGCCTGAAAAACAATTAGCGCTTGGTAATGCGATTTGATCTAGTGGATGCGATGTGATTTGTCTTCAGGAGTCTAAAATGCCCTCGTTTGATGTTGCTGCCTTAAAATCCTTATGCCCCCAACATTTTTATCAGTTTGCGTTTATCCCTTTGATTGGCGCTTCTGGTGGCATCATTATGATTTGGAATAGCAGCGTTTTCACGGGGCGGGTCTTCTTGTCTGAAAGATTTGCGTTAGGCGTAGAGCTCACTTCTACGCAATCCAATCACTCTTGGAAGTTAATCAATGTATACGGCCCTTGTCAAGGTGAGCTTCGTGTGGCATTCACCACTTGGATTTTTGAGTTGGATATCCCTAGCTTTGAAGATTGGCTTATTCTTGGCGATTTTAACTATATCCGATCACCTGACAATCGCAACACGCCGGGAGGCAGTGTGCAAGATATGTTCACCTTTAATGATTTCATACGTGAACAAAACCTTACTAAATTGCCAATCAAAGGGAGAGCATATACTTGGTCCAATATGCAACACCAACCACTTCTGGAACAGCTTGACTGGTTTTTCACCACACTGCACTGGACGCTCTCTTTTCCAAATACTCTGGTAAACCCGTTGGGGAAACCCGTCTCTGATCACACCCCCTGTAATGTGATCATTCAAATGACCATCCCAAAAAGCAAACTTTTCAGGTTTGAAACATATTGGATCGCCCACCCTGGTTTCATGGAGGTGGTGGAAAAAGCTTGGAAAAAACCTATCAAACATAACAAACGCTCCAACCATGCAGCGATTATTGGGCAGAAACTCAAGTCTGTGAGATATGCTCTCAAACATTGGAGTAAAAAGATATCCCGCCTATCTATTGCCATTGAAAATACTAACAAGCCCTCCTGGAATTGGACAGCATTGAAGATCGCTGGCATCTTACTACCCCCGAACGAAAGTTTCGTAGTATTCTAAAAAAACACCTTCTAAGGCTCCTTCAATATCAAAAAGACTACTGGAAAAAACACTGCACCATTTGTTGGATTCAGTTTGGAGATGAGAACTCCAAAAAATTTCAAACAGTCGCTATTGAACGTTATCGGAGGAATTGCATCAGTTATCTTAAAGATGCGGACGGTGGGATTGTGGACGATCATGCTGGAAAAGAATCTATCCTATTTGAGGCCTTTAAGGCTAGGATGGGACAAGCTAACCCTTTGCCCATGAAATTTAACTTAGATCATTTGCTCAAAGATGAAGAGATCTTCACCAACCTTGTGGCTCTGTTCACACATAAGGAGATTGATGATGTGGTGGCGGCCATGCCACCTGACCGCGCCCCAGGTCCTGATGGCTTCAATGGGGCCTTCCTGAAAGCTTGTTGGCCTATCCTCAAAGAGGATTTCTATCTTCTGTGTGATGAGTTCCATCGGGGAGGCCTCAAGTTGGAAAGTATCAATGCTGGCTACATCACATTGATCCCCAAAATGAATGCACCTGACACGGTCAACGATTTTCGGCCCATAACGCTCCTGAACTGCTGTCTAAAATTGATCACTAAAATACTTGTCGATCGCCTCCAGAAAATTATCCTCAGCCTGGTGCATCAAAATCAATATGGTTTCCTCCATGGACGATCCATTCATGACTGCTTGGCTTGGGCCTTCGAATATATACACCAATGTCAAGCTTCAAAGAGAGAAATTGTACTCCTAAAACTTGACTTTGCCAAAGCCTTTGACACAATTGAGCATTCTGCTATGCTTCTCATCATGAGGAAAATGGGCTTCCCTTCTAAATGGCTCACTTGGATGGAAAGCATCTTCTCTTCTGGAAAGTCCTCTGTGCTCCTAAATGGTGTGCCTGGTCGGCAATTCTCTTGCAAGTGTGGTGTGCGTCAAGGTGATCCCATGTCTCCCCTCATTTTTGTCATCGCAGCCGACCTCTTGCAATCGACCATCAGTGAAGCGCTTGAGCAAGGTTTAATAAGCCACCCCATCCCTCCCAAGGGCAGTGCCAAGTACCCGGTGATCCAATATGCGGACGACACTATCATTGTCTTGCCTGCATGTCTTCGTCAAGCAGCTAAGATCAAGCAAATCCTTGAGGACTACGCCACCTCCATTGGACTTAAGATCAACTTTCATAAATCAACTCTCGTGCCTGTTAACACTCTGGTGGACACATGCAATGATATGGCCGCTCTTTTCGGGTGCACACAGGCCAACATGTCGTTTACATACATGGGTTTACCCCTAGGGACCACCAGACCTTCTGTTCTTGACATGACACCTTTTGTGTGCAAAGCTGAAAGAAGGATCACCACATCCATGTCCCTCATGTCGCATGCTGGTAGGTTGGCCTTGATCAACTCGATCATTACATCGCTTGCTACATATCCGATGGGTACCATGCGGTTGCCTCCAAAAATCGTTGCGCAGCTGGATAAAATACGGCGACACTGCCTGTGGACCAAAAAAACTGCGGATGGCTTCAAACATAACTCGCTAGCTGCCTGGCCCATGGTGTGTAGACGCAAATCTAGTGGTGGTCTCGGAGTTCTTGATTTGAAAGTTCAAAACGACGGCCTGCTTCTGAAGTTTCTACACAAGTTTTACAATAGGATGGATATCCCTTGGGTGCAGCTAATCTGGGATACATACTACGTCGATTCGATCCCCCATGCTACGGATGCATGTGGTTCCTTCTGGTGGCGAGACCTGGTTCTCTTAATGCCAATATACCGCGGAATCACTAGTGTGCATATAAAACAAGGCACATCTGCACTCTTTTGGAAGGATAGCTGGAACTATGAGATCTACGCCGAAAATATCCGAGAGCTTTCTCGTATGTCACCAATGAAGATCTGTCGGTCAGAGACTTCTTAACTACCCCCATGCTGCATGAAACCTTCCAACTTCCCCTCTCCGTGCAAGCTCATGAGGAGGTCAAACTGCTGCAACTCGATGTCGCAGCTGTGAGGTTTGAGGAGCATAATGATGTTTGGTCGTACTGCTGGGGGGCGACCGAGGTTAAAACGGCCAAGTATTACAAATTCTTCTTCTCGGGAGGTGATTGCTCATATAGCCTTTCGATCGCTGTGGCAGACCAAGTGCACCCCCAAAATCAAATTCTTTGGTTGGTTCTTATTGTCAGATCGCCTCAATACACGTAACATGCTTAAAAGAAGGCACTATAACATTGGTTCAAACTTTGACTGCTTGCTTTGTGGCCTGCATATTGAAGAAACGGTGGAACATCTATTCTTCCACTGTACCTTTAGCAAAGTGTGTTGGCGATGCTTGGAAATAAGTTGGGCCGCGGTGGGAGATAAGTTGGATTTGGTGAGGCAATTGAAGGAACGACATCCCCGCAAAATGATCATGGAAATCTTCTTGGTTGCTGCTTGGAGCCTATGGAAGGAGCGCAAGAATAACCATTTTAGACATATTGCACCCTCGGTGACCTCTTGGTGGGCTCGGTTCAAGACTGATTTTTGTAACATACAATATAGATTACCTGCTCATAAGATACATGTGGTCTCTTCCATCTTGCAAAACCTACCACAGGACCCTCCATAGTACTTGGTCTAGATTTTAGTTCTAGACCTTCACTACCACCCCCTGTAATTACCACCATGTAATAGCTCTTTGTTATTTCAATATATATGCAGTAGGAGCCTTTCCTACTGTCTCCACTTTCAAAAAAAACATGTTCAGGGGGAGTTCTTCTAAATCTTGCAATCAAATTCCTCAATATTAGTATTTACACTTCATATGTTTATCCCCGTTGAAAACTTAACCTATATTGTCATCAATCACCAAAAAGGGGGAGATTATAAGTGCATCTAGTGCCCCTTAGTGATTTTGGTGTATTGAAGACTTATATGTTAAGGGACTAATGCGTTTTTGAGTGTACACATGTCTATAAGTCTATGAAGAGTTTGATATTTACAGAGAAAGTCGACCCCTAAAAATGAAGTTCTTCGACTGAAGACTTTGGATTTCTGAAGACTTTGAAAGTGAAGAAATTGGTGTGACCTTGAAGACATGGTATTCATTTGAGGAATATGAAGCGTGAAGACTTTTGCTTTAGTAGTTTCATTTTCTCTTTCTTGAGTCATAGGAAACACCGTACTGTTAAAGGGGGTCGAGGAAATACTAAGGAAAAATTTCCATGTGATGCTCAACTCAAAATCCTACACCTACCAATACCTTCGAGTGAAGCCATTGGAAATCTCATACAGTTCAGTCATATTCTTCAGTGATAGAGATGGAGTTCTTCTGTTCTCTGAGGAATTTGTTCTGACTGAGGAGTTAGGAATTCGCCAGTGCGGATTGCCTACATAGTGAGGAACATGATAGCCCTGAGGATTTTGATACTCAAAATTCCAACCGTTGTTGTGCTATGCGCTAGCTGTCCCAAAATATCTACCCACCTAACGGTCATATCATTGAAGGGCATTTATGTCTTATCATGTCGGGATGCTCCCTAGGCTATAAATAGCTGCCCCCTACAACCACTAGCTGGTTGGCTGCTCCGAGAGAAACTGACAGTTGTCATTTGAGAGCATCCCATCCTCTGAGGACTTTGACCAAAAATCATCAAGTGAGGAAAACCAAAACCCAAACCCAAACACCTACAAACCCAAAGTGATTGAGCATCACTGAAGAGATTGATCCTGTGTGGATCCGATGCTTGTTACCTTTGAAGATTGTGCTTCTTCCAGACGGTTAGGCGTCAAGGTCTAGAGCATCCAAGAGGAATTGTGGATTGCCGAGTGACCAAGTTTGTGAAGGTTCGGAAGTCACCTGAAGACTTACCACGAGTAATTGGGCGAGGTCTGTGTGACCTTAGCTCAAGGAGAATACGGTGAGGACTGTGTGTCCGGGACTGGGTGTCCTCAGGTTTAAATACCTAGCCGCTCCAACCAGACGTACAACTGAGTCAGCAGTTGGAACTGGTCTACCAAATCATTGTCTTCACCAAGCTTACTGGTTCTATTTTCTCAACTCTTTCATTTCCTCATAACTGTGTTGAGTGCTTGTTCATATCTGTGCTTGAAGACTTTGACTGAAGACTTTCTTAAATTCCTCAGTTCAATTTCTTCAGTCTGTTTGTCTTCATCATGTGTTATCCTATGCTTATGTTTCCTGTACTCTGTGCTTGTCTTCATTTCATCATGATGACTATGCTTGTGCTCTTTATGTTTACTTTTGAGTACTTATTCCGCTGCTAGTAGTTCGCTAAGGAATTTCCTCACCTGCAAATTCCTCAGTGAAGAATTCATAAAAATCGCCTATTCACCCCCCCTCTAGTCGATATAATGCACTTTCACTCGGTCTTGAGGAGTCCGAGCGCTTCACGCGGGAGAAGGAGGCCGCCCGCCACACGAAGGAGCGGCAACGCCTACTTCGCCGCCTCTCGGGTTACATGTCATCCACGTCGAAGAGCGGCACCACCTCGGATGACGGCGATGACCCTCCCGCCGCCGATGCGTACACGGGGGAGATGGACCGTCGACCGCAAGGGAAAGGGCCCAGCCAAACTGTGAACTCCAACCGCCTCCGCATTTTAGCTACTTTTATTTTCTTTGTAGTAGTCGGATGAACAATTTCTTTTGGGTCCGATTGGTACCATCAAACTATGATGTAAATTAATCATTCGATGTCGATCTACATTCTTTTGTTTGCGCTGTTGCATGGATTGCATGGATTTGGTGCAGGCAATTTGGGGACTATGGTTGGGGACAACGAAATATTGTCTGATCATTGCCAGCGGGCGTGTCTGGATGTGTCCGCGAGCCTATAGAGACTCAAATTAGGCAATTGCAGATGTGGATACTCTTATGGGATATATAGATTTTTGTCTACTCATCAAGAGGCAGTGAAGGAGGAGCTCTGACCACTGCAAATATCCTGTGAATGGGTAGAAAATCACAACAATACTAGCAAGGTACCTTTAAAGACAAATGAAATAATATAAATCTTGCATAACAAAAGGCACATATAATTGGATCAGTTATTGCTCAAAGTGATATCGGGCAAAACCCTAGGTTACCCGATGTTCATGAATTGGAGGGAGGTTCGTAGGGAAACACAAAGAACATGGAGAAATCAAAGGAAAAAACACTCTATTGGACAAGATTCACTCCAAGTACTCCCCAAATCACAAGCAATACAAGAGGTGCATCAAGATCCAAGAACAACAAGAGAAATCCCAAGGATCAAGAGGTGCATCAAGATCCAAGATATAAGATAGTTCATCCAAATCTCATGGAGAGATGGGTCTTGAATCCATGGGCGGATCTTCCCTAAAAAGGGGTCTTGAATCCCAAGGATCTTCTCCAATGAAGCTCTTGAACTTCAATGGAGTGTCCCTCTCTCAAATGAAACCCCACAAGGGGAGAAACATGAGCTAAGCTCTAGTGTTTAGATCTAATCCTAGCTATCCCTAAATGGAGGAGGAAGGAGGGTATATATAGGTCCAAGGCATGAATGGGTGAGTAGGGGCGAAATGGTAATGTATGGGCAAAGCCCAACAGCTGCACGCAGGCAACTCCATGTGCACGGGGTAAGTGGAGCCCGTGCGCATGGGGTATTCAGAGAGCCGGCGACTTAACGCATGTGCACGGGCTTGTACCGTGGGCATGGGGTCCAGTGGCCCGTGCGCACGGGGTATCCAGAGGCTTCGCAACTCATCACCTTCTCATAGACACCCGTTGGTGCTTGTGGAACCTGGCCTTCTTCTCGACGGTTCCTTCTCTGCTTCCAAGATTCCCTCTTGGATGGTGTAGTCATTCTTTTCTGCATGAACTCCTCCTCGCCATGTATGAAGCACCAATAACACCTATCCATGCACACGAGAGGAGTGTCAAATAATATACCATCCTCGAAGGAGTCAAGTGAACATGTGTAAAGAAGATGATTCACCTTTATGTATATGAGGTAGATGTGGTACGTGTCATTTGCCAAGCAAACTCTCGACATGATGATGTGTGTAGAATGCTCCGCATCACAAACCCTCAATTTGAGTGCCCAAAACACGTCTTGCATTAAGGGGGCGATGACTGATGAAGCAAGAGTGTGATGGGTGTTGTTCCTTTGTTGTATGTTGTGTAGAACCATGTGACACTGGTTCAGACTTTTGTGGTGTCTATATACTAGTAGTGCTGTCTGATGGCCTTGAAACCTGGAAATTGTCTCCGGAAATCAAGGGAAGGCAATCATGAAACTAAGATATGGATCAGCTCTAGCTAACTCTTCTCTTCATCCAGTCCGGTCCTGTCCCAAGTGTTCAGGTGGTCCTAACTAGTGACAGTGTCAGCTAGAGAAAAAAAGGCTGCTGAGACTAAGAGGGCTGAAAACATTGATGGGCATAGGCACCATGCACTTGGGTGTTCATTGCTAATCATGGCCCTGTAAAAGCCAGCTTTTGAATTGTATATCCTTTCATCTGATAACCAGTGAAACATTCCTCCTGGGGCTCATCATAAGTGAGCTTCTCAAGCTAATCATTGCCATCTCCAAGTGGGAGAAGACCAAAGATTATTTAGTTTTTATAACACATGATTATTCAGAAAAAATAAATTTGTGAGGTGGGATCAATGCATCCTGCAAAATCTATTTTTCCCCTAATTCTTATTGGCATTTGATGGATTTCATCGTCATCATCTTCTTCTTCTTCTTTTCTTTTAGTGACTCAAAAGAGTTGTCTTTGTTGTGGTGCAATGTTTATGATTGAGCTCATAGCAAAGCATGCACTTTCTCTATAATGATTTATTTATGCCTTTTGGTACGCTCTTGACTAAACTGTGCTAATCTTTACGCAAATAAAGGGTATTAGTCCCCGTGTGCTGCCGACAAGTTTTTTCTTCTTCTAACATATATGTATGCATTTTAAGTTTGAAAAAAGCATATATATGCATCTTCCTACCCTCCCGTCCGGACAAGTGATGTCTTTCTCAAGAATTCATCAGGACTGCTAGCTTGAATGTGTCACTGAAAAAAACATACTCCTACTTGAATGTGAAAAGTCAGATCAAATCAAGGAATTGTGGTTTTTCGCCCATTCCACATTCCACGGATACCTCTCCCGCGGCGCGCTCCGCGCGTGCGCCTCGGGAGATCGATCGGCCGCCGCCGCCGTCGCCTCCCCAGCGTCGCCTCCCCCTCGCCGCCGCCGGAGTGCGCCCGCCGGGCGAAGCCCGCGCGGCGCGGGCGGCGGCGGGGCATTCCCTCCTTCCTCTGGCCCT
>NC_041386.1:444809682-444815432 GCF_002162155.2 Triticum dicoccoides
GTCAGATTGGGGACAAGGGGCGCCTCATCCGGCTGGTCTCCCGGAGGCGGGGACGGCTGGATCCGGCAGCGACTGGGCTAGGAGGAGGTGGCGCGGTGTGGCGGTGCTGGTGGCAGGGTTTCGGTCGAGGTCGTCTTCGATCTAGATCGGGTTCTCCATCGGGGCGTCGCACGGCGGTGGGATCGGATCGGCGGCAACATCACCGGTTCGGCGGAGGGCTCCGTTCCAGCCAACCGCGAGATCGGGACGTCGTGGCCTCCGGTGAAAATCGCGTCTGACTGCGGTCATGGCGGACGATGGCGGCGTCTCGGACGTCGTTCCCTTCTCGAGGCATCGTCGTTGCAGGTCACGTCAACCTGATCGAAAGGCTCCGGGGGAAACCCTTGATCTGGATCTACCGGATCGGACGATGGCGACGTTTCAATGTCGTTCTCCCTCCTGAGGGCATCGTTTTGGAGCAAGTGTTGGCTGGAGGGGACAAGAGGAGGAGCGGCGTGGCATCTGGCACGTTGACAATGGCGGGTCTCAGCGGCATGGAGTAGCGGGGGTCTCGCCGGTGGGCGTGTGATGATGGACGAGTGCAGGATGGTGGCGCTGTCTGGCGTCGTGGTGGCGTCGACGGCAGTGAGGCCTGGCACGGTTCATGCAACAGTTCAGCTCTGAAGATGGATTGATGGTACGTGGCTGCGGCGGCCTCATACCCGGCAGGGGGCCTGGTTGACGAGCACGCCGGACTGGTGGGTGCCCATACCTGGAAGGAGTCCTGGTTGGGACCTCAGGTCTAAGATGTTAGGTTTGGCTGCGAGGTCTGTTTGGTATTAGGCCCAGACCATCAGCACCTCTTCATCAGTTAGATAGGAGTAGCGACAGAGGTTGCGAAGATGGTGGCTTTGATCTTACTGTTGTACGACTTTGTAAGGTCTTGTGTTAATAATCAATAAAGTGACCGTATGCATCGTCCAGATACAGAGGCCGGGGTATTCCCCCTTTTCGAAAAAAAAAAACTTGAATGTGAAAAGATACATAATAAGACCATATGAGTAAATATTGTAGTCTGTGTTTGCATGTGTGGTTTGTACACATGTGCATCTGCATTTATACGGTTGGTGAGGAAATGGTCAAGAATGAGCTGAGAACCTTTGGTCTTTTTCCAGTCCAGTACAGTCTATGATGTGTGTGCAACAAGGTGGTATGTTGTACACGACTCTTAGGTCAGGACCAGGCAAGCATTCCTACCATCACCTAGGACTACTAGCTACAGTACTCCTCTCCAATTATTTTTGCTATGATCTGAAATATATTACGTACCTACAACCATCTCTAATTAAAATACTTTTTTATCTGTGATGTGTAATTATTTTGTGCAAAGACCAGAAGTGCCCAGTCTCCACTGCAATGGATTGAGCCTGCCTACTAGAGTGCTAGTAGTATCATGTGCAATGGATTATGTCTAGCATGTGCTTAAGTATACTTACACACATCATAGCCCTTGTCTCGAGGTGATTAAAGGCTTCAATCAAGCCCTAAAAGGTTTGGAGAGGAAAGCTGGACCATGTGTTTATGCGCGTGCATTGAACAGAAACAATGGGCATGCTACTCAGTAATCTCTGAACAGCTGTAACGGCGAATAAAGGCAGCCACATCATCTGCTGCTGACGCACATCACTGAAAAATGTAGGGTTATAATTTTAATCCTAAAAAACAATGGTACTGTAACTCAATTTTGGCGTCAGTTTTGTATATTGGTGAGAGAGAATCTTGGACCTCCCCAACCCCAACGATCGAAAACTTGAAACAAGGCCGGCCACCAACGCCAGCACGGTCAGGTCAGAAAACCATTCCAAGGCATCAGTTTTCTACTTGAATAGACTGGATTCCTTAACCCTAATTAGGTCACCTAAGCTGATGAATGTGCTGCAATCCAATCCACAGGTCCCTCTTTATTTTAAGGTCTTTCTCAGTCCCTCTTTCTAGAGGACAATCTCGTTTTTGTTTTTGGTGAAGCAAACAGCCGAGTCTCTCTCTCACTCACACACGCGCATACACACAATAAGGCCAACTTCAGCGCGCGACTTGTTCTGTCTAGCTGTGTCTGTTTAAAATAAAATGAACAAATCAGACGACCCAGCGCATGGACGCAAATAGACTTTTGTTTTTTTTCTGTTCGCTTTCGACCCATCCTCAATTTAAGTTAGGCCATTTTTGGTGTGAAAAGAACAGCGTAAGGACGGGCGGTCCGTGTGTGCGTGTCCTCCCATGACCCGCCCGTCGGTGGCACAAGGACCCCTTTTTCTATCCACCCCTCCCTCCTCCAGCCGCACCCCCGCCCCTCTTCTCCTCTCTTCTTCACACTCTTGCTCTTCACCGCCACTGCCATTGCAGCTGCGCAGTTCGGACGCACGCTCGCCCAACCCCCTTTCCCTCGACGCTCCCAAGCTATCCAACCACGGCCACTTGATTTACGCATCCCGTGGCCGTATTTGGAGCGGATCCGGTCGGTCTTGAGCTCGCCCGGCTGGGGGAGGCCGCGCCGCGCCATGGACTGGCCGGGCACCGGGCCAAAAGGCCCCGACAAGGCTGCATGCAGGTAGTGGCTCCTCCTCTAGCTGCTCGGATCTACACCGTCAGTGGTCCGCCGACAGATACAAGAATGGTGGGCGGCCGGGCTCGATGCTAGCCCAAAAGCTTGTCGGCGCACTGTTGCCACTCATTAAGTGTGACGACTGCCCAAATAAGGTCGTGCGCCGCATGTCTACAGCGCTGGAACATTTCGGATGTGTGTCCATCAAGTGCTTAAACAATGGGGTATGTGCTACTTTAGCTTCGGTTGTACTCTCGAATTTGGCTAGTTGTGCTAAGTTAAAATTTTATTGTGTAGAATGGATACAAGTTTTGGTATTGAAAAGAAGAGTACATCGATATATTGATTGAGCGCAATTTAGTAGAAGTTCGTGCACTTTTAGCTAGCATAGAGGCTAGAGATGACACTAGTGCACTAGTTGCTAGAATAAAGGCTAGACATGAGACTAGATGTGAGAAAACAACGTCTATTTTTTATACTCGAAGAAGAAAGAAGCACGCAAAATCGAGGAGCCTCCGCAGATCAACAATGAATGCATCGAAAAGGCACTAATCCAACTTACAGAAGTAGTTATGGAAGTTGGATATCTTCTAAATGTATTCTTGTTTCTTTGTCTTACTTTTCTAGTGAAAATTTGATGATATATTCCCATGTATAAAAAATCAATGATAATGGACTTGCAACGAAAAATATACGCGGACAAGATGCGGCTAGAATGCGTTCGCGCGTTGGGTGCATGACCACCGCATCCTAGAAATTGTCCGGACACGATCTCATTTTCCTATCCAAACGGACAAAATCCGAGCGAAATGAACGTCCGTTTGAGGGTGGAGTTGGCCTGATGAGACTAGCCACAATGGAGAGTAACATATACTATTAACATACACGTATCCTTAGACTATGTATCTTCATAGTGGGTAGTAGTAACTTAAGTGTGATAACATGCAAAAATTTATTTATTAGTTTATAGACTCATATTGCATTGGGAGATGTGATGTTACAGTAGCTAGCTAAGTTACTACAATTACCTCTCTCCTCATTAATTCATTGCCACATAAACAAATTTTTTAAGTTGGACTCGATGTTACTGGTGAGTCCACGAGAACCTCTCCCGTCCCGTGCCATGTGATGTGAAGGCGTGTGTCTCCTACCTCCTCCCTTGGACGCAGAGCCCCGTGCTTTCCCCCCTGCCTCTCTCCGCCTTATCATCACCACACATGCGATTCAGTAAACAGATTCACTGCACTGCACTGCACCATTTGTTTTGCTGCCCCCTGCCTCTCCCCTTCAGTTTGAGAGGAGTCTCCCTTCTCCTTCCCTCTTCTTTGATTGCTTCCACTGTTGCTCATCCTTTCCTTCTTCTTCTCTCCGTATGTCCATGTGTCTCCTGCCCTGATTGACTCCTTGCCTCCAACCCCTCACTCACTGTTCTTGGTGGCAGCTTCTTCTTTCTGTTAGGTGTCAGGTTCCTCTGGTCATCGGTCCGAGCTTTCTAGATTCAGCTTCGCCTCTGTTCGTCTGAGTGGGAGGAGTATCTGTGCTTTGCTTGGCCTCCCACCAATGGTGAATCCGACTTAGTTTGCCGTGGAAGAAAGGAAAAAGAAACTGCTGCAACTGCAAGGGGGAGAAAAAAGATGCGGGGTTTGAGTAGGCTAGGCGTCGGGCTCACGGTGGTGTCCGCGCTCCTCCTCCTCGCGCTCGCCGCCGAGCTCTACTACCTCCTCGTGCACAAGCGCCGCCAGCGACGGCGCGCCGCCGCCGTCTCCGACGCCGCCTCCTCGCCCTCCTCCTCCTCCTCCCGCGAGCTGCTCCAGCTCTTCTGCTTCAAGAAGCCGCCCGCGCTCGCCTCCGCCTACGCGCAGGAGACGAGCGAAGCCGTGGCCGAGGTCGTCGTCGACGAGGATGACGACGACGACGACGAGACGGTGGAGGCGCAGCTGATGCGGCTGGGCAGCCTCGTCGGCCCGCCGCGGCTGCTCTTCACCATCAAGGAAGAGACCAAGGAGGACCTCGAGTCCGAGGACGGCCGGAGCAGGTGCGGGAGGAGCCGGAGCCTCGGCGACCTGCTGCATTGCTCCGAGACGCCGTACCTCACGCCCGCCTCCTCGCCCCTCCCGCCGGCCATGGAGAAATCGTACAACCCGCTGTTCGAGTCGCCGGCCGCGGTGGCGGCGTCGCCGCCGCCCAAGCTCCAGTTCCTCAAGGACGCGGAGGAGAAGCTGTACCGGCGGGCACTGGCCGAGGAGGCGAAGAGGGCGCGGGGGTCGCCGTCGCCGTCGCCGGCTGCCGACGAGGAGGACGGCGGCGGGTACATCACCATCGTGGTGGGGAAGAACACCCGGGTCATCCCCTTGCCCTCGCCTCCCGGCAGCGCCTGAAAAAAGGTGGCCTTTGTTAACTCGTCTGATGCAGATGCAGAGTCAGTGAGTCAGTCAGTGTTCCGTTCTAGCGTAGCCTCTGTGCTGTGATCTTTTTTTGATCATTCCAATTGGATGATTGGATGTACATAACATGAACATGGCGAGGAACTCAGAACTTGGGATCAATCTTTTCTTCTACTAGTACTTCTATTTGTGCTATGTGACTTGTGACTTCAAGGTGCAAGTTAATTACAGTACTGTGATTTTGTTGTTGTAGGAGGCAAAACATTTGCACTCTTATGTTATGTATGATGAACATAAGTGGAGTATCATATCATCCCAGATCATTAGAATATCATTCTTTTTAGGAATTTCATTAATCTTAATGTAATGAACTGTGAGGACATATGCTCTCTTCCTCTTTTGATGGGTTGTACGTAGTAGAAAATACTACTCTATATTATCTACTCATCCATGAGAACAAGAGGAATGGAGAGAACATTATCTGAAGAGAAGCTCCATGCCGACTTTGCCTGACAATGAAACTTTTGACTTTATACTAGTGTGTAATACAAATTCCTTGCAACTTCTGCCAAGCATATTTTGACCCCTTTCTACTCTCATGCCACCACCTTTAATTAGTTTTTTTTGTTCACAACGCAAATTATTTCTTGGCAGTTTTGTCAAGTCTTCTCTGGTCTTTTTGAGCTGTCCTCCGGTCACAACTTTGTTCATACTGCTTTAGAACAATGAAGGAGCAGGAGGAACAAATGCAATCACCCCCTTTTTCTGATGCCGGCAATGATCTT
>NC_041386.1:444815860-444849008 GCF_002162155.2 Triticum dicoccoides
AAGGTGATTGATATATTCTCGTTGCCTTCTTCATGTGGGTTGATACAATTGTTCTACTAGAAAGAAATGGCAGCCTCCTGCCTTTGTCCACTTTAATTGCGTTTAGTTTAGTCTTTCCATCCATCCATCCATCCGGCGCTTTCGAGATTTGAGACCATGATTTGTTTTATCACGTGTTCTACTCTGATTGTATTGGTTTGGTTTGTAGAATTAAAGTTTAAGTGAAAGGTGCGGAAAAGATTCCTAGACAAATTTTTCCCTTTCATATCTTGTTCGGTGAATGGGAACGAGGGCGACGGGGCGGGCGCGAGACCGCGACGGCGCCGGCCGCTGCCGGTGATCAGCGGCGCGTCGGCGGGCGGTTTTGGGCGCTTGCCGATTCCGACGACGATGATGCGGACGACGATGGGGATGCGTCCCCGGCGGAGTCGCCGCCCTCTCCGACTCCTTCGGATCTTATTTGTGATTTGTTTCACGCAGGTTACAATGAGGAGGAAGTAGCAATGACGATTGATCGAGTACTCCCTGCGGACGATCCGGCGCGCATCGGTCTTCACGCGAGCGAGAAGAACAAGATGACCTGCCGGGTTGTTCATCGGAGGACGGCGGCGTCGGCGCTAAGACCTTGGAAGGGTCCCCTACCTAAGGTGAGTCTTCCGAATCTAACACTTTTTGATTTGATTAGACTGGAATCGTGGATTACTGTGAAGAAGAAGAAACTCGCGAGGCGGATCGAGCATCGACTGGCACCGGCGGCGCCTGTGTTGGCCGCGCCGGCGACCGGGATCTCGGAGATGAGATCGATGCGTTTGAATTACCTGTTGGGCTGCGCTCGGCCGGCTCGGAAGGAGTCGGGGCCGCGAGGAGATGGGCCAGGGTCAGATGGGTATGAGGCCCATGCTGTACCGGTCCAGGATCCTGCCCGTATTGATGTTGCATGCACGATCGCAGACGACCGGGCTGATTTTCCTCGTGCGCCGTCTCCTGCTCGGCTTAGGGTTCATCGGTGCGGCACCCGTGGTTTCCCGAAGTGTGGTGCTAGCCGGGCTAGGAGAATCCGGCCGCTCCTGGGAATGGCCGGACGCGGTGCTGCGGCGCAGCCGCCTCCCAAGAAGTTGGCGCCCTCCGCTACCGCTGGACATGGCGGGTCGGCTTCCTCTGCTGCTGGACGTGGCGGGCCGGTTCCCTCTGCTGCTGGACGTGGCGGGCCGGTTCCCTCTGCAGTGGACGAGGCGGGACGGTTCCGCCGCCGGCGGCGGGCGCTGGGCGTGGCGGCCTTGCGCCGCTTGGCCAGAGGCCGGTGGCGAGCGGGACTGTGCGGCTGGGCAACCCAGGACGTGGCAGCAGCAATTTGGGAGTGTGGCCGCCGGGGCATCTACCCGTGCAAATGCCTGCTGGTAGGGGCAGGCTGAGGCCTCCGGCGCCGGGTGCGGTACCAGCTGCTCAGATGGCCGCGGGTCGTGGTGGACCTCGGCCCCCTGCGCCGGCCGGTGTGGATGTTGCTGGCCGGGGCGGTGTTCCTCCTAGGAGTGCGCCGACTGCTACGGGCGGTCAATCTCGGGCGCCTCCGCCTCACTTCGTCGCGAGGCCAGTTCAGAACCGGTCGGGACCGGCGCAGAATAAGCAGAATACTAGCGCCAATGAGTCGCATGCTCCGCCCCGAGGCCAGTGGGGAGATGATCGATATGATGCGTACGGAGATGGACAAAATCGTGGTTCCTCTTCCACTGGAGGAGGCCGTGGTTACGCCTGGCAGAGTGACGGGTCTACTGAGAGACCATTCCTCGGTCCTCCCGGTGGATTTGTCGAAGGAGCCTCAGGTCCGGACAACTGCCAAAGAGGGGGCTACCGCGACATCATGGGGGTCGGGGTGGCCGTGGGAGGTATCGCCGACAACCTCCGCCCCCGGCTGTTGGTGACCACGTGGCGGCGACAGTGGAGACCGATCACGCTTAGTCTACGGACGTCACTACCCAGGCGATGAAGGTGGTGACGGCCCTGGCTAGTGTGGAGGTACCTGCATCCGGGACGATGGCTGAGGTTTTTGACTGGTCTGATTCTGAGAGGGCGGCCAAATGGGCGCGCAAGAAAGAAAGGATCCTTTGCTACCATTGTGGTGAGAAGGGCCACTTCATTGCTGAGTGTGTGGCGGAGCTATGTGAGTCGTGCGGCAAGCCAACACATACATCTGGGGAATGCCCGTTTTTGCGTGACCAGGCTCCGACTCTGACAATGTATGGAGTATATTGTGCGGAGCTGATGTTCTTTGAGTCCCCGGCAGCGCGAGAGATTCCAGAGGAGACACAGAGCATGACCACCAGGATTGTGAAAGCGACCCAGGGTGAGGTGACTGAGGCTCAGATTGTGCGGAGGCTTCAGGAACTGGCACCGGGTGAGTTCCAGTGGGAGCTGGTTGCTCTCGAGGACAATGTCTTTAGGGTGGATTTCCCCTCTGTGGATGATTTGCAGAGGCTGCTGAGCTTCGGTCTGTGTAGGGTTCCTGGCACTAAGTGCATCCTGGAATTTCACGAGTGGAAGAAGGTGGAGCCTAAGGGCAAACCACTTACGCAGGTCTGGTTGAGGTTTTTGGGAGCCCCGTCCAAACCGTTGCAGGGTGTTCGTGTTGTGGCCAGCATGGGTATTATGGTTGGGAAGACGAAAAGAGTAGATATGGCTTTTACTCCAGCTCATGGAGTTGCCCGACTTCTAGTGAGTGTTCTGGATATTGAGTTTGTACCGGATAAGGTCAACTGGACTTATAGGGGAGAGGTTTTCCCACTCGAGATTGAGTTTGAGGACACTGATCTGTTTGCTGAGGCCACTAATGGGAATGATGTGGATATGCACGAGGGTGACGACAGTGCGGGTGCTAGGGGGGCACCGACTGATGAGTCTTCGAGGGAGGAGACTAATGGTTCTGGCCCCAGTGCTTAGTTGCCTGTGGTTGGGTCCGGGGTTGAGCTGGCACCTTCACCATCAGTGCCTATGACTTCGCTGAGGTTTGGGTCCTTCGAGCCAGCCTCTGCCCATCCCAGACTTTGGAGCGACAGGGTGGATTCTGATGATGTGTTCGAGCATACGCTCCCTTTGTTGGAGTTCGAGGGAGCTGGCGGGTCTTTGCCTGGACCTATGGTGACGGCATCGTTGCCGAGGACTTTGGTTGGAGCGGGGGGACGTTGAGCCCTTGGTTGCTTCTCCTCCCCCTGTCCCACCTGTGGTCGAGGTTCCGGAGATGATGTCTACGCCCGAGTGGGGGCTTGGGGAGGGGAGTCGGGGCAGGTGGCCTCAATAACTTCCATCTCTCTACCGTCGCCGGTGATCCAGGTCTTGGAGGCGTCGGTGGGTGCTGCGACATGTGGTCCGAGGCAGGTGGCCTCGGCTATTTCGTCCCCGGTGGCGGCGACGGCGCCCACGACCTCTGTGGCGCTAGGAGGGGGGCGGGTTCGGGGCAGGTGGCCCTGACTACTCCTTCTGTGGCGGTCAGGAGGACCGTCTCGCCGACGATGCCAGCGCGCCACTCGGCGCCGAGGGATGGGGCAGGAGGAGGGAGCGGGCAGATGGCCCCAGCTGTCCCGTCTCTTGTCCTTCCTGTGGGGCACTTGCCCGAGGGGCTTGGGAGCCCGCAGCCGCCTCCTCTGTTTACTAGAGAGGAGGTTGTGGCCTTTGGCGGGATCCCGGACCCGGTCTCGATGGGGAGACGGATGAGTGCTCGCGTTCAGGAGCTTCCGGAGGTGGATGATATGCAGCAGCAGTGCGCTATGAGGGCGGCCAAGCTTCACGATGCTGCGATATCTTCTGGTATGTCCGTCAACATATCTAATTCTTTATTGCATTTTTCTCATGAGGAGATTATTAATAATGCAAACCAATTAGGAGTTACACTAGGTGTTACTGATAGTGAGATCTCCAATTCGGTGAATGATATGTTAGATTTGGAGGCGGAGCGTGCCTTAGAGACTATTCGTAATCTTGCAGCGGTTGAACCCATGAATGATGAGGAGATTGATGCGTTAGGGTTTAGAGGGCTAGATAATCTGTGTGCGGATCTAGCACCTTCTAATCATGAGTCTGAGGACGATGATGTGACCCCAGATGTTGCAGCTGTTAGTTCCGTTGAGCCTGGTTATGAGGACCGGGCGACAGAGCCCACTAAGCCAAAGCGTAAGTGGAAACGGAAGATTTATCCCGATTCTATAGTTCGTAGGAGTGCTAGGATTCAGACTACTAAAAAATTCCATGACGAAATATGAAAGGAATCTTTTGGAATAGCAGAGGTCTGAAAGACTTGGCTAAAAGAAGGTTTCTTGCTGAGGCTTCTCTGGAACATCGGTTAGATTTTATTGCTCTATCGAAAACCGATAGAGATAATTTTGCGCCGCAGTTTCTATCCTCTCTTGCGGGTGGTATTGATTTCGATTGGCATTGCCTCCCTCCACAAGGAAGATCGGGAGGTATCTTACTGGGTGTGAGATGCGATTCCCTTGAAGTCCGAAGTGTAGTAATGGGCGACTTCACGGTAAAGTTTCGAGTTAGGTCTAAAGTTGATGGGTTCAACTGGGCTTTGGTGGCGGTTTATGGTGCCGCACAACCCGAGCTTAAACCAGAGTTTCTGGCGGACCTTGTACGAATCTGTGGGTCCGAGCAGCTTCCGATTTTGGTCGGGGGTGATTTCAATATCATTAGGAAGAGGGAGGAGAAAAATAATGATAACTTTGACGGCAGGTGGTCGTTTATGTTCAATACCATTATTGAAAGCATGGATCTGAGGGAGATAGAGCTTTTTGGTAGAAAGTTTACCTGGGCTAATGCTCTGCCAAACCCGACATATGAAAAGCTTGATCGAGTTCTCGCGAGCGTGGAGTGGGAACAGAAGTTCCCTCTTGTTACGGTGCAAGCTCTCACGCGAGGAATTTCCGATCACACACCATTGTTCGTCGACTCAGGGGAGCCGAACCATATGGGAAACAAAATCACCTTCTCGTTCGAGATGGCCTGGTTCGAATGCGAGGGGTTCTTGGACCTCATAGCCAGGGAATGGGCTAAGGGTGTAGGAGGTAGGACGGCAGTCGAGCGTTGGCAGAATAAAATTAGGCATTTGAGAAGTTTCTTACGGGGTTGGGCTAAGCACCTCAGTGGGGTGTATAAGATCGAGAAGGATAGGCTCCTTTCTCTTGTACAGGCCCTGGACATAAAAGCCGAATCCGCGATTTTGCTGCCTCAGAGCTCCAGGTTAAAAATGAGGCGGAGAAGAGGTTGAAAGAACTTCTCCGCGAAGAAGAATTGAAGTGGGCTTTGCGAGCTAAGGTCCGCAAAGTGATCCAAGGGGACGCAAATACTCAATTCTTTCACCTCATTGCTAATGGTAAGCACAAAAAGAAGCGGATCTTTCAACTTGAACAGGATGAGGGTACTATTTTAGGTCAGGATAATCTCAAAACCTATATTACCGATTATTATAGACAATTATTTGGACCTCCGGAGGATAATTGTGTATCCCTCGATGAGTCCAGGACTGAGGATGTGCCTCAATTGTCTGATGCCGATAATGATATCCTGGTTGCCCCATTCTTAGAGAAGGAGGTGTTTGATGCTATTGCACAAATGAAAAACAATAAGGCTCCCGGATCGGATGGGTTCCCGGTCGAGTTCTATAAAAAGTGTTGGCACATTATTAAAGGGGATTTACTACCTATGTTTCATGATCTATTCTCTGGACAGCTTCAATTATTTCACTTGAATTTTGGAACTATCACATTGCTCCCTAAGAAAACGGATGCTGTGAGAATTGAGCAGTTCAGGCCGATCTGCCTCCTCAATGTTAGTTTCAAAATCTTCAGCAAGGTTGGGACCAATAGGCTCACACAGATTGCGCATTCTGTGGTGCAACAATCCCAAACTGCTTTCATGCCGGACGGAAACATCCTTGAAAGGGTGGTTGTTCTTCATGAAACACTCCATGAAATCCACTCCAAAAAATTAGATGGAGTAATTTTTAAGGTGGATTTCAAAAAAGCGTACGATAAGGTCAAGTGGCCATTCCTCCAACAGGCATTGTGTATGAAAGATTTTGATGAAGCCTGGCACCGACAGGTCGAATCCTTTACGCAAAAAGGGAGTGTGGGAATTAAAGTGAATGACGATATAGGTCATTACTTCCAGACACATAAAGGCCTCAGACAAGGAGATCCGATGTCCCCTATTCTGCTTAACATTATGGTGGATATGTTAGCAATTTTGATAGGAAGGGCTAAGGAGAATGGTCAAGTGGGTGGTTTGGTACCTCATCTTGTTGATGGAGGTGTATCCATCCTTCAATACGCTGATGATACAATCATCTTTATGGAGCATGATTTGGCCAAGGCGAGAAATATGAAGCTGGTGTTATGCCTTTTTGAACAATTGACCGGGTTAAAGATTAACTTTCATAAGAGCGAGTTGTTCTGCTTTGGTAGAGCCAAAGACGAACAAGAGTCTTATAGGCAATTGTTTGGGTGCGAGTTGGGGAGTTTACCTTTCTCATACCTTGGCATTCCGATACACCATCGTAAGCTGACAAACAGAGAATGGAAGTGCATCGAGGATCGATTTGAGAAGAAACTGAGCTGCTAGAAGGGTAAGCTCATGTCATACGGAGACCGTTTGATCTTGATTAATTCGGTGCTCACGAGTATGCCTATGTTCCTCTTATCGTTCTTTGAGGTCCCAGTTGGTGTTAGGAAAAGACTGGACTTCTATCGGTCGCGCTTTTTCTTGGCAGGGTGATAAACTTAAAGAAAATACCGGCTTGCTAAATGGGACATCATCTGTCGACCGAAAGACCCAGGGGGTCTTGGTATTGAAAATCTTAAAGTTAAGAACAGATGCCTTCTTAGTAAGTGGTTGTGGAAGCTTTCTTCCGGGACTGAGGCCATATGGGCGCAGATCCTCCGCAGCAAGTACCTCCAGACTAAAACATTGTCCCAGGTCACAGTCAAGCCGACTGATTCGCCTTTCTGGAAAGGACTAATGAAAGTCAAACAATCAATGTTCAATAGGACGAGGTTTGTTATTGAAAACGGTGCAAGTACACGTTTCTGGGAGGATACTTGGCTTGGCGACTCACCTTTAGCCATTCAATATCCGTCTTTATATCGGATTGCTCAACGACGTGAGGTGTTCGTGGCAACAATATTACAATATATCCCCCTTAATATTCAGTTTAGACGGTCGCTAGCGGGCAATTGTTGGGAAGAATGACTACATCTAGTTAGGAGACTGATGGAGGTTCAACTTTCTCACCAACCCGATAAATTACGCTGGAAGTTGACTAGATCTGGAGTATTTACAGTTAAATCAATGTATATTGATGTTATTAATTCGAACTCCATTCCAACTTCCAAGTATGTCTGGGCCGTCAAAGTTCCTTTAAAAATTAAAGTGTTTATGTGGTTCGTCCATAAACAAGTTATTTTAACAAAGGACAATTTGATAAAGCGTAATTGGACAGGACCTACTAGATGTAGTTTCTGTGATCGGGATGAGACGATTAAGCATATATTCTTTGATTGCCCGTTGGCCAAAATTCTTTGGCAGACGGTCCATATTGCTTTTGATATTACTCCACCGACTTCTGTCAACGCATTATTTGGGACATGGCTTAATGGGGTTGAGGCTGACTTAGCAAGACATATTCGGGTTGGAGTTTGCGCTTTGTTGCGGACTATCTGGAATTGCAGAAATGATTTGGTTTTTAACAGAACATCACGGATTCATTTTTTACAGGTTATTTTTCGAGCTACAACAGTGATCCGTTCGTGGTCGCTACTCACTCCGATGGAGGCCAGGGAGCATTTGGTTACTGGATCTATCCGTTGGGAGATGGTAGCTCGGGATATTTTCAACCGCTTTGGATGGCGGTCATGTAATAGGATAGACAATTAGTTTACCTATCTATTTTTAGCCAGCCGGTTGTGGCGTCTTTTCCTGGCTAGTTTGTGTATCTAGCCTTTTAGGCTCTGCGTGAGCTGCCTTTTTCTTTTTTCAGTTCGAGACTTTGAAATCTTGTTGGCACTTTTTGTTATTTGATTAATAAGATGGCCGTATGCATCACTCTGATGCAGAGGCCGGGGAGCCCCCTTTTTGAAAAAAAAAAGATTCCTAGACAAACACCACACATGCAGTATACTTTAATCAGAACCCACAGGCCATTCGTTGCAAATATGATTGCATTGTGGATTAGTCAGCTTGGAGCGTGAGGTTACATCGTATCATGTCTTTCAGTTCAGGTAATACTCCAATTAGCAATCAAGTAGTACATACTTGAAACATGAATTCACAGTCCATATAGTTTGGCCAACTGCCATTTTCTACTTGGGTTATTCAGAAACCAGAAGTGCATAAATGAACAGACAGAGAACCACCAGCACCAGCTGTTATTCTAAAAGTTACTCTCTCCGTTCAAAAATAGATGACTCAATCTTACATTAACTTTATGAACGTATTTTTCAGTACATGTTAGGCATGTACAATGGATAGCCTCAAGATAATGGCTCGCATGTCATGTAGAATCGGATATGACGTAAAGTAGGTTCGGATAGGGAAACGAGATCCTCTCCAGGAGGCGGGTGCTTGAAAAGAAAAAGTATGGTTCGATAACAAAAGCTGAAAAAGTTGGAGTGAAAAGTAAAGATGCATGTGTGCTATAGTCTTTATTTTCTATTTCTTATTGAGACCCACTAATGATAGCTTGCATTGGAGAGAAAAAATAATGTAGGTATATTAAATTATTTTTTGTCATGCGGCATAAGTATCCGTATGCTACCATTGTACATGCCCTGCCTGCACTTATCATATCTTTCAGTATGTATTAGTAAGCACTTTAATTGGCAGTGCCATGTCATGTTTGGTCACAGCACTCACCACGTGTAACATCATAGTACTGCCATAGACCTCCAGTTGAATCTGCTGTTAGCTTTGACTTGTACTCCACGGGCTAATAGACTCCGGAACTAACCATCATTCTTGTCTGAACCTATCATCATTGTGACTGGCCAGGTAAAATGACGTGAGTCAGTACTAACTTGTGGAAACACATCAAGATCAGAACCAACACTGTGTCAGTGACAGGTATGTTGCTGCTAACTTGAGAGCACGTAGGCAGACATACATGTGGTGCTGAGGGCAACAAGGAGGATGCGCTGGCGCTGCACGAATGAATGGCAACTGCGTCCTGACCTGCACCTCTATGCTAATATGCTCTAACATTGGCAACACGCCAAGTGCTCATAATCTCTCGTTAGGTGCTAATCCCATGGTATTATTGGGTAGTAGTACTACGTGAAGTGCCCTACAACAGGTAGCAGAATGCAGTACCAGTACTAAGGTCTAGGCTGGTTTGGTTTGGTTTGGTTGCCTTTGCCTAGGATTTAAGCATAAGATTCTTTTCGGGTAGTCTAACAAGGGCCGGGCCGGGGGTTGATTGAGATGAAATGTTGTCAATACCCTGAATTTGTAGAGCGATATGCAGAGCAGCTAGGTGATCATGTGGGGGGTTCTTGTGTTCGTCCAAAGTAACAGCAAGCCAGCAAAATTTGCAAGACAAGCCATGTACCTCTGGTGCCACCGTACAAGCTAACATCCAGAAGTTAGCCTTACAGTGGACTTTACACAAGTTAGCGTTGACAGCACAGTAGTGAATTTGTACTAGTTATTTGATCACCTGGATAAGTCAAGGTCAGGGAGAGGTCCTGCTTTAATTTGTGGTGATGTCTATCTAATTAACACTGACATATACCTACAACCTCATCGAAGGCCTATACAAAACTAGTTTCTGCAAGCACTAAAAAACGTGTCGTTGCATCCCATGGATTATCAGTGAGTCTGAGAGCATCTCCAGCAGCCGCGCTTCACGCCGCGCGCTAAAAACTAGCTTGCCGCGCGCCGTTCGCTTGGTTTTGCGCGGCCGCCAGCGCCGACTCCAACAGCCGCGCTAAAATGCAGCGCGCGCGACTCGCCGGGGCATTGCCTATATGGTATTTTAGACACAAAATAAATTTGAAACATTCAAAATGCAATGAACATGACATATAAAATTTCACACAAACAAGTTGATGAATAAAAGTTCATGCCCACAAGTTCATCCAACCAAGTTCAAAATACAAACCAAGTTCAAGACACAAATGAAAGACACATCAATCCTCGTCCTCGTCTTCGTCCTCATCTTCGGAAGACGATTCTTTCGCCTCCGAAGATGAATCTTCCTCCTTCTTCTTATCGCGCACCGCATCACGTGAAGCTCTGACGGTGTTGGCAAGATCTTCAACGGTATTTCATGGGATGGAGTGAGCGGGGTGCCGGCGCGTGCGTCCATGGGTGCAGTTCGCCGGCGCCGGCGCGCGCAGGGCGTAGGAGGCGGAGAGGAGAGAGTGCGGCGCGAGCGCTCGAGTGTAACGCGCGCGGAAGTGCGCGTCCCAAATATACCACGCGAGATAGCAAATCCGAACGTGCGCCCAACTCCTTATACCGGGCGCGCGGTTATTGTGCGCCCGCTAAAGCCACCCGCCGGGTTGCGCGCGCCGCTAAGATGGCCAAATTTACGGCGGGGCGCTTGTTTAGCACAGCTGTTGAAGATGTTCTAAAGCTGAGTAGGTGCAGTCGACATGGCTCATGCCTTGTGGCACACATTTAATCGTCAGCACCACCTGGATGATAGTACATTACACGTGTACCTGTCTTTTTGATAATTTGCATGTATCGGCATGCTGATGGTATACTACATGGAGTTGGCATCGCATCCATACATCTTTTCTTAAAAACGACGTGATGCTGGCGGGATTAATGGCTGTGCATTCCCTGGAGGTTACGTAGTTTTCAGTACAGTAGTGATGGAAACTTTGGAGCATGTGACGTAGGAGTATCTATCTATCTCTGGCCCAAACCTGTGACGACCCAACCATCTAGCATAATCCTGATTACTAAAACTGGATTAGCGAATAACACGTTACGCATTATGGCCCGACTCAGCTGAGTCGACACTTTGACCTCGTGCAGTGCCATGTCCATGTGTCCTGCACAAGTTCAAATAAGTGTCGCACCCGAAAAGGAGAAGAAAAACAGAGCGGGTAGTGAAGTTTTTTCTCGAAAAAGGACGTTTTATTACTTAAAAGGTTTAAGCATAATACTCGGACTCTGCATAACTAAGATGCACACAGCCAACAAAGTCCCCATACCGAGCCAAAATAAAAGAATAAGGCGATATACAAGGAAAATGAAATCTGTATAACGCCTAAACTGAAGATGGCCCAATCATAAGATCATGCTGCCACCCACGTTGGATAAAAATATCTCTCGCCGTAGCCTCCAATCATGTACACACCTACATAAACAAGTCTCGATTCTCCACTCGTTGTAGAGAGGACCATAAACGAAGAGTCCCGGTACATCTGTAGATAACCTGCATAAGAGAAGTACTTCTATCACTAAAAATCTTATCATTTCTACATAGCCAAAGCGACCAAATCACGGCAAGCGCTCACATCCTGATAAGAATTCTAAACTTGCGATCAATCCTATATAGTTAGTTGCCAAATATATTAGCAACACTACAAGGAGGATACAAGCCGAACGCTATTTGAATGACTGGCCATATAGAACGAGCCAATTTACATTGGAAGAATAAATGTTTTACTGTCTCATCATGCGGACAAAAGACATATTGTGTACTTCCATGCCAATTCCTCTTAATAAGGTTATCTTTTATAAGAATGACTCCGCGACGAAGATACCATGCAAAGATTTTATTCTTAAGAGGTATCTTCATCTTCCAGATCTTATTATTATTATCAACTGGCACGTCAGACTGGATCAAAGCTCTATACATAGAATCCACCGAGAATTTCCCATTCCCATGTAGGTTCCAATGAAATACATCGGACCCTTGTGATAACTGTACCGCGGCTAACCGCTGGAGTAGCATGTTCCACGATTGGAGTCTAGGTCCAATTAAATCCCTTCTGAACGTCACATTTGGTGGAAATTCCAAAACCTTGGCGATAGTATCACCCTTGTGACGCACAATATTGTATAGAGATGGATATTATTCACGGAGTGTAGCATTACCTAGCCACTTATCCTTCCAGAATCTAATTTTCGAGGCATCCATAATCGAGAAGGAACCATAGCGTAAGAAATATTTCTTCGTTGCCATTAGTCCTGCCCAAAAATGGGAGTCCCCAGGCTTCGAGTATACTTGTGATACCGCCTTTGAACCCATATATTTTCTTCTAAGGAGGGTTTGCCATACACCATCTTCCGTCGATAACTTAAACAACCATTTGCCGAGAAGGGCCCTATTCTTAACCTCAAGGTCATGAATGCACAACCCGGCTTGGTCCTTGGGACGGCAAACCATACTCCATTTAGCCGGCCGGTATTTCTTTCTCTCGCTATCTCCTTGCCAAAAGAATCTCGATCATAAGTAATCTATAATCTATGTAATACTCCTTTCGACAACTGGAAGAAGGAAATCATATATAGTACCATATTACTTAGTACTGAATTTATGAGGACCAACCTTCCACCCAGAGATAACAGTTTACCTTTCCAACTGCTAAGTCTTTTTGTAGTCTCTCCTCGACGTATTTCCATTCAACATTTGTGAGTCTCCGATAATGTATCGGTATCCCCAAATAAGTGATCGGAAACTGGCCCAACCTACATCCGAATAGGTCAGCATACAGGTGGGCCTCGTCTTGAGTCTCGCCAAAATAAAACAATTCACTTTTATGGAAATTGATCTTAAGCCCTGAGAGTTGCTCGAATGTTGATAAAATTAATTTCAGATTTCTTGCTTTCTCGAGGTCATGATCCATAAAGAGAATTGTATCGTCATCATATTGAAGGATGGAGGGACCACCATCAACTAGATGATTCACCACCACATCAATTTGGCCATCAACCTTGGCACGCTCAATCATGACCGCTAGCATATCTGTCACTATATTGAATAGCATGGGCGATGCTAGGTCACCTTGTCGCAATCCTTTCTTCGTTTGGAAATAGTTACCAATGTAATCATTGACTTTAATGGGAACACTACCTCCAGTCACGAAGCTATGGATCATTGCGCGCCACTCTATAGAAAATCCTTTCATTCTGAGAGTCTGTTGAACAAAAGACCACTTGACTTTGTCATAAGCTTTTTCAAAGTCGATTTTAAGCACTACCCCATTCAGTTTTTTCCGATGCAATTCATGGACTGTTTTATGAAGGACAACAACCCCATCTAGGATGTTTCTGCCTTGCATGAAAGCAGTTTGAGAAGGACGAACCACATGTTCAGCAACCGAATGTAGTCTAATCGTCGCAACCTTAGTGAAGATTTTAAAACTGACATTAAGGAGGCAGATTGGCCGATACTATTGTATCCTTTCAGCTTCATTAACCTTAGGTAATAAAATAATTTCACCGAAGTTTAATCGAAACAACTCTAGTTGGCCAACGTGAAGGGAGCCAAACAAGAGTAGGAGATCATGTTTGATGACATCCCAAAAGTTTTGGTAGAACTCAGTGGGAAAACCATCTGGACCCTGTGCTTTGTTATGCTCCATTAGGAAAACCGCCTTTCTAACTTCCTCCTCAAAAAATGGAGCTGTTAGAAGGCTATTTTCCGCATCAGAAACTTGTGGGATGTCATCTGTTCAAGACTCATCCATCGAGAAGTTCCCTTCCTCAGGGGTTCCGAATAGATTTTTGTAATAATTAGTTATATAAGACTTAAGTTGCTCATGCCCTTCAATCGTGCCCTCCTCCTCATGTAGGGAATGAATAAGTTTATTCCGGTATCTACCATTGGCGACACCATGGAAATATCTCGTATTCGAATCACCTTTCAGGATAAACTGAGAGTTTGAATGCTGGTACCACTTAAGTTCCTCCTCACGTAGCATGTGAGATAACTAGGCATTCGATTGACTCTTGATCTCTATTTCATGCTCAGAGAGAGGTCTAATCTCTACCAAAGCTTCTAAATCATCAATAATAGATGAAAGACGAAGTTTTTCTTTTTTGAGGATACCCACGGTGTGCCTAGCCCAACATTTTGTTGTTCCATTTGTCAATTGGGGTAAGTCCGGCAACCGGTTTATCCCACACTTCCTCGACCATGTCTTGGAATCCATCCCGATGCAACCAACCCAGTTTGAACTTGAACTTGCGTCTGTGTTGCGGTTGTGGCAATCCAGTAGATAAGAGGATGCGTGCGGTAGTGAAGTTTTTAGTGAGGAACATACGGCACGTCGAAAGGAGGTTTGGACCTCATGTGCGAAGTAAAGTTTGCTTGTGTTGCGCAAGTCGTGGCTCTGGTCCCAAGAAGAAGTAGAATCCCACTAAGGCATCTCCAACGGTAATCCACAAATTTTCTCCTGCATCCGTCCGCCAAAATGGGATCGATCCGCCGACATGGATGTTGAAGGCCGCTGTCCAACCGTAGCTGCATACATTTCAAACTCTTTTTCAACAAACCAGACGAAATTCATGCAAACACGATGGCTTTTCATTACATATCGAACATTTTAGAAGAAGAAAATTTGAGGTATATATGCCCTAGAGGCAATAATAAAGTTGTTATTTATATTTACTTATATCATGATAAATGTTTATTATTCATGCTAGAATTGTATTAACCAAAAACTTAGTACATGTGTGAATACATAGACAAACAGAGTGTCCCTAGTATGCCACTACTTGACTAGCTCGTTTATCAAAGATAGTTAAGTTTCACGACCATATATAGACATGTGTGTTGGGGAATGCAGTAATTTCAAAAAAATTCCTACGCACATGCAAGATCCATCTAGGTGATGCAAAGCAACGAGAGGGGAGAGTGTTGTCTACGTACCCTCGTAGACCGTAAGCGGAAGCATTATGACAACGCGTTTGATGTAGTCGTACGTCTTCACGATCCGACCGATCCTAGCATCGAAGGTACGACACCTCCGCGATCTGCACACATTCAGCTCGATGACGTCCCACGAACTCTAGATCCAGCTGAGTGTCGGGGGAGAGCTTCGTCAGCACGTTGGCGTGATGATGGTGATGATGAAGTCATCGACGCAGGGCTTCGCCTAAGCACTACAACGATATGACCGAGGTGAAAATCTATGGAGGGGGGCACCGCACACGGCTAAGAGATCAACTTGTGTGTCTATGGGGTGCCCTCCTCCCCCGTATATAAAGGAGTGGAGGAGGGGACGGCCGGCCCTCTCTATGGCGTGCCCTAGGGGGAGTCCTACTCCCACCGGGAGTAGGATTCCCCCCTTTCCCTAGTAGGAGTAGGAGAGAAGGAAGGGGGAGAGAGAAGGAAGGAAGGGGGGCTGCCCCCACCCAATTAGGATTGGGCTAGGGGGGCGCGCCCTCCTCCTTGGCCTTCCTCTCCTCCATTCCACTAAGGCCCAATAAGGCCCATATACTCCCCGGGGGGTTTCGGTAACCTCTCGGTACTCCGATAAATGCCCGAACTCATCCGAAACCATTTCGATGTCCAGACATAGGCTTCCAATATATCGATCTTTATGTCTCGACCATTCTGAGACTCCTCGTCATGTCCGTGATCATATCCGAGACTCCGAACTACCTTTGGTACATCAAAATACATAAACTCATAATACCGATCGTCACCGAACGTTAAGCGTGCGGACCCTACGAGTTCGAGAACTATGTAGACATGACCGAGACTCATCTCCGGTCAATAAAAATAGCAGAACCTGGATGATCATATTGGTTCCCACGTATTCTATGAAGATCTTTATCGGCCAAACCGCATAACAACATACGTTGTTCCCTTTGTCATCGGTATGTTACTTGCCCGAGATTCGATCGTCGGTATCTTAATACCTAGTTCAAACTCGTTACTGGAAACTCTCTTTACTCGTTCCGTAATGCAACATCCCGCAACTAACTCATTAGTCACATTGCTTGCAAGGCTTATAGTGATGTGCATTACTGAGAGGGCCCAGAGATACCTCTCCGATACACGGAGTGACAAATCCTAATCTCGATCTATGCCAACTCAACAAACACCATTGGAGACACCTGTAGAGCATCTTTATAGTCACCCAGTTACGTTGTGACGTTTGATAGCACACTAAGCGTTCCTCCGGTATTTGGGAGTTGCATAATCTCATAGTCATAGAAACATGTATAAGTTATGGAGAAAGCAATAATAGTAAACTAAATGATCAAAGTGCTAAGCTCACGGGTGGGTCAAGTCAATCACATCATTCTCCTAATGACGTGATCCCGTTAATTATATGATAACTCTTTGTCCATGGCTAGGAATCTTAACCATCTTTGATCAATGAGCTAGTCAAGTAGAGGCATACTAGTGACACTCTGTTTGTCTATGTATTCACACATGTACTAAGTTTCCGGTTAATAAAATTCTAGCATGACTAATAAACATTTGTCATGATGTAAGGAAATATAAATAAGAACTTTATTATTGCCTCTAGGGCATATTTCCTTCAGTCTCCCACTTGCACTAGAGTCAATAATATAGATTACATTGTAATGATTCTAACACCCATAGAGTCTTGGTGCTGACCATGTTTTGCTCGTGAGAGAGGCTTAGTCAACGGGCCTGCAACATTCAGATCCGTATGTATCTTGCAAATCTCTATGTCTCCCTCCTTGACTTGATCGCGGATGGAATTGAAGCGTCTCTTGATGTGCTTGGTTCTCTTGTGAAATCTGGATTCCTTTGCTAAGGCAATAGCACCAGTATTGTCACAAAAGATTTTCATTGGACCCGATGCACTAGGTATGACACCTAGATCGGATATGAACTCCTTCATCTAGGCTTTTTCATTTGCTGCTTCCGAAGCAGCTATGTACTCCGCTTCACATGTAGATCCCGCCATGATGCTCTGCTTAAAACTGCACCAACTGACAACTCCACCATTTAATAAAAATACGTATCCGGTTTGTAACTTAGAGTCATCCGGATCAATGTCAAAGCTTGCATCAATGTAACCATTTATGATGAGCTCTTTGTCACCTCCATAAACGAGAAACATATCCTTAGTCCTTTTCAGGTATTTCAGGATGTTCTTGACCGCTATTCAGTGATCCACTCCTGGATTATTTTGGTACCTCCCTGCTAAACTAATAGCAAGGCACACATTAGGTCTGGTACACAGCACTGCATACATGGTATAACCTATGGCTGAAGCATAGGGAATGCCTTTCATTTTCTCTCTATCTTCTGCAGTGGTCGGGTATTGAGTCTGACTCAACTTCACACCTTGTAACACAGGCAAAAACCCTTTCTTTGTTTGATGCATTTTGAACTTCTTCGAAACTTTATCAAGGTATGTGCTTTGTGAAAGTCCAGTTAAGCATCTTGATCCATCTCTATAAATCTTGATGCCCAATATATAAGCAGCTTCACCGAGGTCTTTCATTGAAAAATTCTTATTCAAGTATCCTTTTATGCTATTCAGAACTTCAATATCATTTCCGATCAGCAATATGTCATCCACATATAATATCAGAAATGCTACAGAGCTCCCACTCACTTTCTTGTAAATATAGGCTTCTCCAAAAGTCTGTATAAAACCATATGCTTTGATCACACTATCAAAGCGTATATTCCAACTCCTAGAGGCTTGCACCAGTCCATAAATGGATCACTGGAGCTTGTACACTTCGTTAGCACCTTTTGGATTGACAAAACCTTCTGGTTTCATCATATGCAACTCTTCTTTAAGATATCCATTAAGGAATGCATTTTTGACATTCATTTGCCAAATTTCATAATCATAAAATGCGGCAATTGCTAACATGGTCTGGACGGACTTAAGCATCGCTACGGGTGATAAGGTCTCATCGTAGTCAACTCCTTGAACTTGTCAAAAACCTTTCGCAACAAGTCGAGCTTTGTAGACAGTAATATTACCGTCAGCGTCAGTCTTCTTCTTGAAGATCCATTTATTTTCTATGGTTTGCCGATCATCGGGCAAGTCAACCAAAGTCCACACTTTGTTCTCATACATGGATCCCATCTCAGATTTCATGTCCTCAAGCCATTTTGCGGAATCTAGGCTCATCATCGCTTCCTCATAGTTCGTAGGTTCGTCATGGTCAAGTAACATGACCTATAGAACAGGATTACCGTACCACTCTGGTGCGGATCTTACTCTGGTTGACCTACGAGGTTCGGTAGTAACTTGATCAGAAGTTTCATGAACATCATCATTAGCTTCCTCACTTACTGGAGTAGGAATCACTGGAACTGATTTCTGTGATGAACTACTTTCCAATAAGGGAGTAGGTACAATTACCTCGTCAAGTTCTACTTTCCTCCCACTCACTTCTTTTGAGAGAAACTCCTTCTCTAGAAAGGATCCATTCTTAGCAATGAATATCTTGCCTTTGGATCTGTGATAGAAGACGTACCCAACAGTCTCCTTTGGTTATCCTATGCAGACACATTTCTCCGATTTGGGTTCGAGCTTATCAGGTTGAAGTTTTTTCACATAAGCATCGCAACCCCAAACTTTAAGAAACGACTACTTGGGTTTCTTGCCAAACCACAATTCATAAGGCGTCATCTCAATGGATTTCGATGGTGCCCTATTTAACGTGAATGCAGCACTCTCTAAAGCATAACCCCAAAACGATAGCGGTAAATCGGTAAGAGACATCATAGATCGCACCATATCTAATAAAGTGCGGTTACGACGTTCGGACACACCATTACGCTATGGTGTTCCAGGTGGCGTGAGTTGCGAAAATATTCCGCATTGTTTCAAATGAAGACCAAAATCATAACTCAAATATTCACATCCACGATCAGATCACAGAAACTTAATTTTCTTGTTATGATGATTTTTCACTTCACTCTAAAATTCTTTGAACTTTTCAAATGTTTCAAATTTATGTTTCATCAAGTAGATATACCCATATATGCTCAAATCACCTGTGAGGGTAAGAAAATAATGATACCCACCGCGAGCGCCAACACTCATTGGTCCACATACATCAGTATGTATTATTTCCAACAAGTCTGTTGCTCGCTCCATTGTTCCAGAGAACGGAGTCTTAGTCATCTTGCCCATGAGGCATGGTTCGCAAGCATCAAGTGATTCATAATCAAGTGATTCCAAAAGTCCATCAGTATGGAGTTTCTTCATGCGCTTTACACCAATATGACCTAAATGGTAGTGCCACAAATAAGTTGCACTATCATTATTAAACTTATATCTTTTGGCTTCAATACTATGAACATGTGTATCACTACTAACAAGATTTAGTAAAAGCAGACCACTCATCAAGGGTGCATGACCATAAAACATATTATTCATATAAATAGAACAACCATTATTCTCTGATTTAAATGAATAACCATCTCGCATCAAACAAGATCTAGATATAATGTTCATGCTCAACACTGGCACCAAATAACAATTATTTAGGTCTAAAACTAATCTCGAAGGTAGATGTAGAGGTAGCATGCCGACGGGGATCACACTGACTTTGGAACCATTTCCCACGCGCATCGTCACCACGTCCTTAGCCAATCTTCGCTTAATCAGTAGCCCCTGTTTCGAGTTGCAAATATTAGCAACATAACCAATATCAAATACCCAGGCACTACTGCGAGCATTTAGTAAGGTACACATCAATAACATGTATATCAAATATACCTTTCACTTTGCCATCCTTCTTCTCCGCTAAATACTTGGAGCAGTTCTGCTTCCAGTGACCAGTTCCTTTGCAGTAGAAGCACTCAATCTCAGGCTTAGGTCCAGACTTCGGCTTCTTCACTTGAGCATCAACTTGCTTGCCGTTCTTCTTCAAGTCCCGCTTCTTCCCTTTACCCTTTTTCTTGAAACTGGTGGTCTTGTTGACCATCAACACTTGATGCTCCTTCTCGATTTCTACCTTCACAGCCTTTAGCATTGCGTAGAGCTCGGGAATCGTCTTATCCATCCCTTGCATATTATAGTTCATCATGAAGCTCTTCTAGCTTGGTGGTAGTGATTGAAGAACTCTGTCAATGACACTATCATCAGGAATATTAACTCCCAGCTGAGTCAAGTGGTTGTGGTACCCAGACATTCTAAGTATATGTTCACTGACAGAACTATTCTCCTCCATTTTGCAGCTGTAGAACTTATTAGAGACTTCATATCTCTCAATCCGGCCATTTGCTTGAAATATTAACTTTAACTCCTGGAACATCTCATATGCTCCATGACATTCAAAATGTCGTTGAAGTCCCGGTTCTAAGCCGTAAAGCATGGCACACTGAACTATCGAGTAGTCATCAGCTTTGCTCTGCCAGGTGTTCATAACATCTGGCGTTGCTCCTGCAGCGGGTTTGTCACCTAGCGGTGCTTCCAGGATGTAATTCTTCTGTGCAGCAATGAGGATAATCCTCAAGTTACGGACCCAGTCCGTGTAATTGCTACCAACATCTTTCAACTTAGCTTTCTCTAGGAATGCATTAAAATTTAACGGAACAACAACACAGACCATCTATGTACAATAACATAGACATGCAAAATACTATCAGGTACTAAGTTCATGATAAATTAAAGTTCAATAATCATATTACTTAAGAACTCCCACTTAGATAGACATCCCTCTAATCATCTAAGTGATCACGTGATCCATATCAACTAAACCATGTTCGATCATCATGTGAGATGGAGTAGTTTTCAATGGTGAACATCACAATGTTGATCATATCTACTATATGATTCACGCTCGACCTTTCGGTCTCAGTGTTCTGAGGACATATCTGCATATGCTAGGCTCGTCAAGTTTAACCCGAGTATTCTGCGTGTGCAAAACTGGCTTGCACCCGTTGTATGTGAACGTAGAGCTTATCACACCAGATCATCATGTGGTGTCTCGTCACGACAAACTGTAGCAACGGTGCATACTCAGGAGAACACTTATACCTTGAAATTTAGTGAGAGATCATCTTATAATGCTACCGCCGAACTAAGCAAAATAAGATGCATAAAGGATAAACATCACATGCAATCAATATAAGTGATATGATATGGCCATCATCATCTTGTGACTTTGATCTCCATCTCCAAAGCACCGTCATGATTGCTACCTCTTGAGCATGCGTTGGTTTTCCTTGAAGAGGAAGGGTGATGCAACAAAGCAGCCCAAGTATTTCCCTTAGTTTTTGAGAACCAAGGTATCAATCGAGTAGGAGACCACGCGCGAGTCAGCTCGTACCTACACAAACAAATAAGAACCTCGCAACCAACGCGATAAAGGGGTTGTCAATCCCTTCTCGGCCACTTGCGAGAGTGAGATATGATAGATATAATAATAATAAGATAAATATTTTTGGTATTTTTATGATATAGATTGAAAGTAAAGATTGTAAAATAAAGTAGATTGGAAACTTATATGATGGAGAATAGACCCCGGGGCCATAGGTTTCACTAGTGGCTTCTCTCAAGATAGCATAAGTATTACGGTGGGTGAACGAATTACTGTCGAGCAATTGATAGAAAAGCGAATAATTATGAGAATATATAGGCATGATCATGTATATAGGCATCACGTCCGTGACAAGTAGACCGACTCCTGCCTGCATCTACTACTATTACTCCACACATCGACCGCTATCCAGCATGCATCTAGAGTATTAAGTTCATAAGAACGGAGTAAAGCTTTAAGCAAGATGACATGATGTAGAGGGATAAACTCATGCAATATGATATAAACCCCATCTCTTTTATCCTCGATGGCAACAATACAATACATGTCGTTTCCCTTTCTGTCACTGGGATCGAGCACCGCAAGATTGAACCCAAATCTAAGCACTTATCCCATTGCAAGAAAGATCAATCTAGTAGGCCAAACCAAACTGATAATTCGAAGAGACTTGCAAAGATAACCAATCATGCATAAAAGAATTCAGAGAAGATTCAAATATTGTTCATAGATAATCTGGATCATAAACCCACAATTCATCGTATCTCGACAAACGCACCACAAAAGAAGATTACATCGAATAGATCTCCAAGAGAATCGATGAGAACTTTGTATTGAGATCCAAAGAGAGAGAAGAAGCCATCTAGCTACTAGCTATGGACCTGAAGGTCTGAGGTAAACTACTCACACATCATCGGAGAGGCCACGGAGTTGATGTAGAGGACCTCCGTGATCAATGCCCCCTCCGTCGGAGCTCCGGAAAAGGCCCCAATATGGGATCTCTTGGGTACAGAAGGTTGCGGCGGTGGAAATAGGGTTTCGTGGTGCTCTTGGATGTTTCCAGGGTACGTAAGTATATATAGGAGGAAGAAGTCGGTCGGTGGAGCCACGAGGAGCCCACGAGGGTGGAGGGCGTGCCCAGGGGGGTAGGCGCGCCCCCTGCCTCATGGCCTCCTTGTTGATTGCTTAACATCCACTCCAAGTCCTCTGGATCATGTTTGTTCCAAAAATCACGCTCCCGAAGGTTTCATTCCGTTTGGACTCCATTTGATATTCCTTTTCTGCGAAACACTAAAATAGGCAAAAAAACAGCAATTTGGGCTAGGCCTCCGGTTAATAGGCTAGTCCCAAAAATAATGTAAAAGTGTAAAATAAAACCCATTAACATCCAAAACAGATAGTATAATAGCATGGAGGAATAAAAAATTATAGATACGTTGGAGACGTATCAAGCATCCCCAAGCTTAATTCATGCTCGTCCTCGAGCAGGTAAATGATAAAAACAGAATTTTTGATGTGGAATGCTTCCTAACATATTTCTCAATGTATTTCTTCTTTATTGTGGCATGAATGTTCAGATCCTAAAAATTCAAGATAAAAGTTTAATAATGACATGAAAATAATAATACTTCAAGCATACTAACTAAGCAATCATGTCTTCTCAAAATAACATGGCCAAAGAAAGTTATCCCTACAAAATCATATAGTCTGGCTATGCTCTATCTTCATCACACAAAATATTAAATCATGCACAACCCCGATGACAAGCCAAGCAATTGTTTCATACTTTTGATGTTCTCAAACTTTTTCAACTTTCACGGAATACATGAGTGTGAGCCATGGACATAGCACTATAGGTGGAATGGAATGGTGGTTCTGGAGAAGACAAAAAGGAGAAAATAGTCTCACATAAACTAGGCGTATCAACGGGCTATGGAGATGCCCATCAATAGATATCAATGTGAGTGAGTAGGGATTGCCATGCAACGGATGCACTAGATCTATAAGTGTATGAAAGCTCAACAAAAGAAACTAAGTGGGTGTGCATCCAACTTGCTTGCTCATGAAGACCTAGGGCAATTTGAGGAAGCCCATCATTGGAATATACAAGCCAAGTTCTATAATGTAAAATTCCCAGTAGTTTATGGAAGTGACAACATAGGAGACTCTTGATACGTCTCCGTTGTATCTACTTTTCCAAACACTTTTGCCCTTGTTTTGGACTCTAACTTGCATGATTTGAATGGAACTAACCCGGACTGACGCTGTTTTCAGCAGAATTGCCATGGTGTTATTTATGTGCAGAAACAAAAGTTCTTGGAATGACCTGAAACTTCACGGAGATTATTTTTGGAAATAATAAAAAATACTGGCAAAAGATCAAGACCAGGGGGCCCACACCCTAGCCACGAGGGTGGGGGGCACGCCTGCCCCCATGGGCGCGCCCCCTACCTCATGGGCCCCCTGGAGCTCCTCTGACTCAACTCCAACTCTATATATTCGTGTTCGGAGAGAGAAACATCGAGGAGAAAGATTCATCGCGTTTTACGATACGGAGCCGCCGCCAAGCCCTAAACTCTCTCGGGAGGGCTGATCTGGAGTCTGTTCGGGGCTCCGGAGAGGGGAATCCGTCGCCATCGTCATCATCAACCATCCTCCATCACCAATTTCATGATGCTCACCGCCATGCGTGAGTAATTCCATTGTAGGCTTGCTGGACGGTGATGGGTTGGATGAGATTTATCATGTAATCGAGTTAGTTTTGTTAGAGTTTGATGCCTAGTATCCACTATGTTCTGAGATTGATGTTGCTATGACTTTGCTATGCTTAATGCTTGTCACTAGGGCCCGAGTGCCATGATTTCAGATCTGAACCTATTATGTTTTCATGAATATATGTGAGTTCTTGATCCTATCTTGCAAGTCTATAGTCACCTACTATGTGTTATGATCCAGCAACCCCGAAGGGACAATAATCGGGACCACTTCTGGTGATGACCGTAGTTTGAGGAGTTCATGTATTCACTATGTGTTAATGCTTTGGTCCGGTACTCTATTAAAAGGAGGCCTTAATATCCCTTAGTTTCCACTAGGACCCCGCTGCCACGGGAGGGTAGGACAAAAGATGCCATGCAAGTTCTTTTCCATAAGCATGTATGACTATATTCGGAATACATGCCTACATTACATTGATGAATTGGAGCTAGTTCTGTGTCACCCTAGGTTATGACTGTTACATGATGAACCGCATCCGGCATAATTCTCTATCACCGATCCATTGCCTACGAGCTTTCTATATATTGTTCTTCGCTTATTTACTTTTCTGTTGCTATCGTTACCTTTTGCCATCGTTACCACTACTATCATATTACTTTGCTACTAAACACTTTGCTGCAGATATTATGTTATCCAGGTGTGGTTGAATTGACAACTCAGCTGCTAATACTTGAGAATATTCTTTGGCTCCCCTTGTGTCGAATCAATAAATTTGGGTTGAATACTCTACCCTCGAAAACTGTTGCGATCCCCTATACTTGTGGGTTATCAAGACTATTTTCTCGCGCCGTTGCCTGGGAGCATAGCTCTATTCTTTGAGTCACTTGGGATTTATATCTGCTTATCATTATGAAGAACTTGAGAGATCCAAAAACCAAGATTTATCCCTCAACTACGATGGGAGGTAAGGAACTGCCATCTAGCTCTGCACTTGATTCACCTTCTGTTTTGAGTAAGCTTGAGACACCTAAACGTGCTTCTGCTATTAATTCTGATATGTTGCATATTATTGATGATGCCACTTCTGCTATGCATGATACTTATGATGAAACTACTTCTATGCTTGATACAATTGTGCCACTTGGTGAATTTCTTGATGAACAACTCGCTAGGTCTAGAGAGAATGAAATTATTGAAACTGATAATACTGATGAAAGTGATGGTGAAGGCTCTCCTAATATATATGAATTACCTGTTGTGCCTAAGGGCTATGTTATGGATGAAGAAACTAAAAGAGACTTTCTTGCTTGCAATGATAGAAGTGATCTTAAGAAATTATTAGCTAAGCTTAAACAAAAAACTCTGAATGCTAGAATGAAATATGATCCTGCTTATGCTACTTCACCTATCTTTGTTACTGATAAGGATTATGAATTCTCTATTGATCCTGATATAATTACTTTGGTTGAATCTAATCCTTTTTATGGCTATGAATCTGAAACTGTTGTGGCACATCTTACTAAATTAAATGATATAGCTACCCTATTCACTAATGGTGAGAGAACTCACTACTTTTATATCCTTAAAATATTTCCGTTCTCATTAAAGGGTGATGCTAAGATATGGTTTAATTCTCTTGATCCTGGTTGTGTGCGTAGTCCCCAGGATATGATTTATTACTTCTCTGCTAAATATTTCCCTGCTCATAAGAAACAAGCTGCCTTAAGGGATATATATAATTTTGTGCAAATTGAAGAAGAGAGTCTCCCACAAGCTTGGGGAAGGCTTATCCAATTACTTAATGCTTTGTGTGATCATCCTCTTAAGAAAAATGAAATACTTGATATCTTTTATAATGGACTAATCGATGCTTCCAGAGCTTACCTGGATAGTTGTGCTGGTTCTGTTTTCAGGGAAAGAACACCGGATGAAGCTGAAATTTTATTGAATAATATGTTGACAAATGAAAATAATTGGACACTTCCTGAGTCAGCCCCTGAGCCTATTCCTAAACCAACTCCGAAGAAAAGGGGTGTTCTATTTCTCAGTCCTGAAGATATGCAAGAGGCAAAGAAATCCATGAAAGAAAAGGGTATTAAAGCTGAAGATGTTAAGAATTTACCTCCTATTGAAGAAATACATGGTCTTAATTTACCGCATGTTGAAGAAATATATGGTTTTAATCCATCACCTATTGAAGAAACACATGGTCTTGATAACCCGACACAGAGGAAGAAATATGTTTAGGAAAATGTACCAAGGTGGTTCTTCAAGGAAGCAAGGACCCAGGCTTGCAATACGTGATGCTGATGATGAGCCACCAAGGGACGCTCCAGTGCGGCCTTGTGAATGGCCTTCAGAGGACTTCATGGATCGAGCGGGAATTAAGGAAGAATTTAACGCATATTTGTGTAATGCTGATCTTGTGAGCTTTGAGGCAGAAAAGTGCCGTCAGTACCACTATCTCACTAGTTCCTTTGTGAGGAGGTTTGAATTTTCATCTCACGCAATTCTCAAACTGTCCTGTTTGATCTTTATGAAAATTCTTATACTATGGACTTAGAGGACTTTACCACTGCTTGCAAACTTCCACAATGGGGTAGTGCTAGTGAACCTCGAAAATCTGAACTTAGAGATTTTCTTGCTAGCATAACTATGAGGGAATCTAGAGATATAGCACAAGCTACCGTAGGGAGCATTCATTTAACTGCTATGCATTATTTTGCTCTCTTCATAGGTAGATGCATTAATGGTAAAGATGAAGCATGTCATATGTGTGTCCCTGACCTCAGTATTCTTAGGAGTGCTGTGTTAGGAGATAAATCTTATAATTTGGGAGCCATTGTTGCACGTCGGTTGCATCTTAATAGATTTAATGGAGATTTCTTTGGTGGAATTTATGCAACCAGCATAGCTAATTTTCTTGGTATAACCATACGTGAGGATGATATTTAGTTGCCTCCTGCTTATTTGGATTATGAGGCTATGGTTCGTCATCAGTTTGTTGAGAGGAACGATCAGTTCCTCCAGTACCGACTAATCTTTGACAGACGACGCACCTATCACGTCGCTCTCCCTGCTTCTACTTTCTTTGACTTTCAGGCAAAAGGGAAACATTTTATAACCAGAGAGGAGGCGAAAGAGTATAAGAGGAGGGCTGAGATAGCTCGCCTCCAAGCTGCAGCCCACGATGCAATGACTGCTGCATCTCAGTACGACCCCAACTACAACTTTGGATATCCGCCAGGCCATCCGTGGCATTAGACCAACTTAGGCCAAAAGCCTAAGCTTGGGGGAGTACGTATTTCCCACCGATATTACATTCATGTTCACACACTCATTGCTAGTTGTCGGTGCTCATACTTATTCACTGTATTATCCATGCTAGTTTATTTCCTTTTATTGCTTTCTTCTTGTGTGTTTGATAAACCTTAAGAAAAACCAAAAAAAATTAGTTGTAACTTTTAGCTACTTTTAATTTCCATGCTTGCAGTAGTAATTAAAAAGAAAACTCAAAAAGATTTCCTGTTCTTCTTTTTACTTGTTGGGAGCTTTCCCGTGTAAATAGTTTTATTTCTTTTCTTTTCTTTGGCGGTCGATAAGAGAAGACCATGATTAAATTGTTAAAGTGGCTCTTATATGCATTATTGTTGATTTGACAAAAGAGCCCATATTGCCTTGTCTTCTCCTGTTTATTGAATGCTTGTAGATTCCAGCTTAGTCCAATGCACGCGCACTATTATTATTATTCACATCATTCGGTCGTGCAAGTGAAAGGCAATTATGACGATATATGATGGACTGATTGAGATGGGAGAAGCTGGTATGAACTCGACCTCTCTTATTTTTGTAAATATGATTAGTTCATCGTTCCTGATTCAGCCTATTATGAATAAACATGTTTGCGATGACAATTAGAGATCATAGTTTCTTATGCCATGCTTAATTAGCTAGGAGCTTATAATGGTTTACCTTGCGTGCCAACATGCTATTAAAATGGTTGTGATGTGGTATGATAGGGTGGTATCCTCCTCTGAATGATTTAAGTGACTTGACTTGGCACATGTTCACGCATGTAGTTGAAACGAAATCAACATAGCCTTCACGATACTTATGTTCATGGTGGATTATATCCTACTCATGCTTGCATTCGATGTTGATTAATTTTAATGCATGTTCATGACTGTTGTCGCTCTCTAGCTGGTCGCTTCCCAGTCTTTTTCTAGCCTTCACCTGTACTAAGCGGGAATACTGCTTGTGCATCCAATCCCATAAACCCCAAAGTTATTCCATATGAGTCCACCATACCTACCTATATACGGTATCTACCTGCTGTTCCAAGTAAATTTGTATGTGCTAAACTGTAAACCTTCAAATAAACATTCTGTTTTGTATGCTCGAATAGCTCATGTATCAACTAGGGTTGTCCGTATCTTCCATGTTAGGCGGGTTATTCTCAAGAGGAGTGGACTCCGCTCCTCACTCACGAAAAAATGGCTGGTCACCGGGATGCCCAGTCCCATGCTTTATGCAAATAAAATCAAAATAATTGCAAACAAAACTCCCCCTGGGACTCTTGTTAGTTGGAGGCACTCGTTGTTTCGAGCAAGCCATGGATTGATGCTTGTTGGTGGAGGGGGAGTATAAACTTTACCATTCTGTTTGGGAACCGTCTATAATGTGTGTAGCATGGAAGATATCACCATCTCTTGGTTGTTATGTTGACAATGAAAGTATACCGCTCAAAATATTATTCATCTCTATTTCAAAACCAAGCTCTGGCACCTCTACAAATCCCTGCTTCCCTCTGCGAAGGGCCTATCTATTTACTTTTATGTTGAGACATCACCCTCTTATTAAAAAGCACCAGTTGGAGAGCACCACTGTCATTTGCATTCATTACTGTTAGTTTACATTGAGTATGACTTGACTGGATCTCTTTTACCATGAATTACAATGTCTAGTCAGTCCTTGATCTTTAAAGGTGCTCTGCATTTATGTTTTGCGGTCTCAGAAAGGGCTAGCGAGATACCATCTTGTTATATCATATCATGATTGTTTTGAGTAAGTGTTGTCATCCGAGATTTATTATTATTGCTCGCTAGTTGATCATGCCATTGATATGAGTAAACATGAGACCTAAGCGTTATTGTGAATATGGTTAGTTTATAATCTTTGCTGAAAACTTGAATGCTGGCTTTACATATTTACAACAACAAGAGCAAACAGAGATTGTAAAAGTTTTTCTTTATCACTTTCAGTTTATCAACTGAATTGCTTGAGGACAAGCAAAGGTTTAAGCTTGGGGGAGTTGATACGTCTCCGTCGTATCTACTTTTCCAAACACTTTTGCCCTTGTTTTGGACTCTAACTTGCATGATTTGAATGGAACTAACCCGGACTGACATTGTTTTCAGCAGAATTGCCATGGTGTTATTTATGTGCAGAAACAAAAGTTCTCGGAATGACCTGAAACTTCACGGAGATTATTTTTGGAAATAATAAAAAATACTGGCAAAAGATCAAGACCAGGGGGCCCACACCCTAGCCACGAGGGTGGGGGGCGCGCCCCCTACCTCGTGGGCCCCTTGGAGCTCCTCCGACGTCAACTCCAACTCTATATATTCGTGTTCGGAGAGAAAAAAATCAGGGAGAAAGATTCATCGCGTTTTACGATACGGAGCTGCCGCCAAGCCCTAAACTCTCTCGGGAGGGCTGATCTGGAGTCCGTTCGGGGCTCCCGAGAGGGAAATCTGTCGCCATCGTCATCATCAACCATCCTCCATCACCAATTTCATGATGCTCGCCACCGTGGGTGAGTAATTCCATCGTAGGCTTGCTGGACGGTGATGGGTTGGATGAGATTTATCATGTAATCGAGTTAGTTCTGTTAGGGTTTGATCCCTAGTATCCACTATGTTCTGAGATTGATGTTGCTATGACTTTGCTATGCTTAATGCTTGTCACTAGGGCCCGAGTGCCATGATTTCAGATCTGAACCTATTATGTTTTCACGAATATATGTGAGTTCTTGATCCTATCTTGCAAGTCTATAGTCACCTACTATGTGTTATGATCCGACAACCCCAAAGTGACAATAATCGGGACCACTTCCGGTGATGACCGTAGTTTGAGGAGTTCATGTATTCACTATGTGTTAATGCTTTGGTCTGGTACTCTATTGAAAGGAGGCCTTAATATCCCTTAGTTTCCACTAGGACCCCGCTGCCACGGGAGGGTAGGACAAAAGATGCCATGCAAGTTCTTTTCCATAAGCATGTATGACTATATTCAGAATACATGCCTACATTACATTGATAAATTGGAGCTAGTTCTGTGCCACCCTAGGTTATGACTGTTACATGATGAACTGCATCCGGCATAATTCTCTATCACCGATCCATTGCCTATGAGCTTTCCATATATTGTTCTTCGCTTATTTACTTTTCCGTTGCTATCGTTATCATCACTACAAAACACCAAAAAAATTACTTTTGCTATCGTTACCTTTTCCTATTGTTACCACTACTATCATATTACTTTGCTACTAAACACTTTGCTGCAGATATTAAGTTATCCAGGTGTGGTTGAACTGACAACTCAGCTGCTAATACTTGAGAATATTCTTTGGCTCCCCTTGTGTTGAATCAATAAATTTGGGTTGAATACTCTACCCTCGAAAACTGTTGTGATACCCTATACTTGTGGGTTATCAACTCTCTATCATGAAGATCATGGTGCTACTTTGAAGCACAAGTGTGGAAAAGGGATAGTAACATTGTCCCTTCTCTCTTTTTCTCTCATTTTTTATTTGGGCCTTCTTTTTTTTGGCCTATTTTCTTTTTTTCTTTTTCGTCCGGAGCCTCATCCCGACTTGTGGGGGAATCATAGTCTCCATCACCCTTTCCTCACTGGGAGAATGCTCTAATAATGATGATCATCACACTTCTTTTTACTTACAACTCAAGAATTACAACTCAATACTTTGAACAAAATATGACTATGTGAATGCCTCCGGTGGTATACCGGGATATGCAATGAATCAAGAGTGACATGTATGAAAAAATTATGAAAGGTGGCTTTGCCACAAATACGATGTCAATTACATGATCATGCATGGCAATATGGCAATGATGAAGCATGTCATAACAAACGGAACGGTGGAAAGTTGCATGGCAATATATCTCGTAATGGCTATGGAAATGTAGCGGCCCGACCTCAAACGGTCAAGTCTCTGTGCTTCAGTGTCATCCCTGGATCGGTAGTGCTGACACATACAGTGCTCGAAGATTTATAACAGAGTAGCAATCACACACTTATTACATCGAAATGTCTCCAAAGAGATCTTACTACAATAAATATGGCTTAAGGCCATCTAATACGATAACATCGGAAGGCTTGGAAGATAAAGTGAGTCCATCAACTCCAATGACATAGCTGAGCTGCACGGCAACGACCTAATGAACCTTACTCCTCGTTTGAAAAGTCTACAACATAATACGTTGCAGCCCGAAAACGGGTCAGCACATGTAATATGCTGGCAGAGTAACACAGTAGAGCGAGAACAAAATAATGCTATCACTACATGCATATTTGGCTGGTGGAAAGCTCTATGGTTACAGTTTTGTGAAAAGCCATTTTTTCCCTACAACAAAGGAATATATTTTAATTTAACTATCATGGTAGTTGAAACATCATTGAGAAGGTTCCTCCAACTCAATCCCAATTAAAGTAATTATCAACCCAACAGTATTAGGTTAAAAGTGATGAGATACTTAAGATACTCCAAGTACTAGATACTCAAGATTGCCCATAACCGGGGACATGGCTAACCATGATTAGTTTGTACACTCTGCAGAAGTTTGCGCACTTTTCCCCACAAGACTCGATCGCCTCCGTAGAATTTCTCGCACTACATGGTGTTTGAGAAATGGATGACCGAGACAGAGTCTTTCAGAAACATTAACTCTCTACTCCGGGCAGACCATACCAAACCTACAACCCACTACCTGCTGATCCACCTCTTCAAGAGCTTCACGTAACTTACTCAACTATGCTAGAGCCCATAATAGCTTGTGGCCGCACACGGAATTTTCTAGCATGAATCATCTCAGTTCCCTTTGAGCCTGGGTGGCGGTCCATAGGAAAATCACACGGAGCCCCGGGATTTCCAAAAATACAGGCAACACTGGGTACTCCAGGTGCCTCAGTCCACCTAGATGTGTATTCAAGTTGCCACCTTAAGTTAAACCATTATTTAACAATCTCACATCTGTCATGGATTCCACTCACCCAAACCACGTCTATGAGCATAGCATAGCAACATAAGCAATTCGTATAAGTAACTCCCAGGGTTTGAATATAACAGGGCAATAGGTTCTACCTCATCGACTACTTCCCAACCCACAAGTTCATGACATCCTAACCATGCAATGTTTGAGGATTGGAACTAATGCATAAAAACTGGGTGATAAAGGGATATGATCAAAGTGTTACTTGCCTTGCTGACGATCCGCGAAACCTAGGGACTCCAAATAACACGCTTCGCACTCCACGAATTCTATCACAAACAAACAATAGCATACATAAGCAATCAAGCAAAGAAGCACGGGTAAAACTCAAATAAGAAGATCTACCAGAAAGTTCAACTTAAGAAATCCGGTTAGCAAAAAGAATCAAATCAAACAGAGCAATGAAACTCAAACGACAAAAGAAACAAGATCCATTTACTAATCTGGACCTAGGTCAAATTTTACAGTAGCAAAAGCTTGTTCAAGTTGATTAAAAAGAAAAAGGGTCTCGAGATGGCGATCCAAGCGCTTGAATCGCCTGATTCCAACAAACGAGCGAAAAGATAAACTAGAACGAAGATCGGATCAGAAATAGCGATTAGAAATAATCGCGGAAAAATCCGATAAAAGAAATCTGACGAACAGGCTAACGAACGAGCGTTCGTTGTCTATAACTAACGGGCGAAAACCACTCGTTAGAACGAGCGTACGGACGAACACCCGCTAAAAAGAAAAACCGGGAAAAACTGGCGAACCGATCTAAAAAACGAACTAGGGTTTTTCTAAAAAATCGAATCGGTTTTCTTAAAAAAAACCTGCGGCAACGGCTACCTCGTCGATCCGGCGAGACGCGGCGGCGACGCGGTGCGGCACGACAGCGACGGCGAGGCGCGGCTGCGGGCGGCGGCGGCTGCGGG
>NC_041386.1:444849303-444927371 GCF_002162155.2 Triticum dicoccoides
GGGGCTGGGTATTTAAGGAGGGGGGTGGCGGCTTGGAGGAGGGGCAAAGGCGGCAGGGAGGGGAGTCCAGCTCGGACTCCTCCGAGTCGGCGGCGGCGCGGCGCGGCCGGTCTCCAGGAGGGAGACGACGCGCGGGAGGGAGCGGGCCTGCGGCTGGCCTTCGGCCCAGTTAGCCTCTACGCATTTTTTTAAATATATTCCGCCAAAACTAAAAAAATCCTAGAAAATAAAATAAAAATATAAAAATGACAAAACAAATTTTCACTGTCTAAATGAAATATTTAGAACGAGATGAACATTTTCTTGGCCCTAAAATACAACTTTGAAAAATGTGCAATTTTTCTAATTCAAATAAAATTGCAATAAAATCCAAATAAAAACAAATATTTGATTTTAATATTTTTCCTCCAATATTTCATTTATTTTGGAGAAGTCATATTATCTCCTCTCATATATTTTAATATGAAATATTTTCGGTGAGAAAAATAATTAAAACCAAAATCCTCGTTTCAAAATTTGATAAACTCAAATTTAAAAACCGGGGAAATCCCCAACTCTCTCTTAGGGTCCTTGAGTTGCTTAGGATTTCGACGATCGTGAGACGAAATGCAATAAAATATGATATGCAAGAATGATCTATGTATAACATTCCAAATTGAAAATTTGGGATGTTACAAACCTACCCCCCTTAAGATGAATCTCGCCCTCGAGATTCGGGTTGGCTAGAAAATAGGTGTGGGTGGTCTTTGCGAAGATCATCCTCTCGTTCCCAGGTGGCTTCATCTTCGGTATGGTGGCTCCACTGAACTTTGCAAAACTTGATAACCTTGCTGCAGGTGACTCGACTGGCAAACTCCAATATCTTGACTGGCTTCTCCTCATAAGTCAAATCATTGTCCAACTGAATCGCCTCCAAGGGTACGGTATCTCTTAGCGGTATATCGGCCATCTCAGCATGGCACTTCTTCAACTGGGAAACGTGAAACACATCGTGAACTCCTGATAGTCCTTCAGGTAACTCCAACTTGTAGGAAACTTCTCCCATCCGTTCCAAAACATGATACGGTCCTACAAATATCGGGGCTAACTTTCCCTTAACTCCAAAATGTTTCACTCCTCGCAAAGGTGATACTCGCAGATATGCTCTATCTCCAATTTCATAGGTTACCTCCTTGCGTTTTGAATCTGCATAACTCTTCTGTCTGGACTAAGCTATCTTCAGTCTATCTCGAATCAATTTAACTTTCTCCTCAGACTCTTTGATCAAGTCTGGTCCAAACAACTGCCGGTCTCCAACTTCATCCCACATCAACGGTGTTCTGCACCTTTGTCCATACAGGGCTTCGAACGGTGCCATCTTCAGACTGGCTTGGTAACTATTGTTGTATGAGAACTTTGTGTAAGGCAGATTGTCATCCCAACTAGATCCATAATCTAGCGCACAGGCCCTCAACATGTCCTCCAGAATCTGGTTGACTCTCTCGGTCTGTCCATCTGTCTGCGGGTGAAATGTTGTACTGAACTCCAACCTTGTCCCCAAAGTTTGGTGTAGCTGATGCCAAAACTTTGAAGTAAACTGTGTCCCTCTATCTGATACGATGGTCCTCGGAACTCCATGCAGAGATGTGATCCTGGTCATATATATATTGGCTAACTTTGCACTGGTATAAGTTGTTTTCACTGGGATAAAGTATGCCACTTTGGTCAAGCAGTCAACTACTACCCATATAGAATCATAACCTGATTTGGTCCTGGGCAGTCCGGTGATAAAATCCATGCCAAGTTTATCCCATTTCCATTCGGGTATCAGCATAGGCTGTAACAATCCTGATGGCTTTTGATGCTCCGCCTTCACTCTCTGACATACATCACATACGGCTACATACTCGGCGATATCCTTCTTCATCCCTGTCCACCAGAAACGTTCCTTCAAATCCAAATACATCTTGGTGTTTCCGGGGTGTATCGGGTATGGTGAGTCATGAGCTTCCTGAAGTATTAACTTCCTGATCTCTGTGTTATTGGGCACATAAACACGGTCCTCAAACCATAAGGTGTCGTGCTCATCCTCACATACGGCTACTTGCTGTAAATCGCATACCAGTGTCATATTTGCATTGCTTGCCATTTCCAAACCGTAACTCCGATTCCGGTGATCTTTATATCGTTTTCAAGCGATTTCATCTCACCTTTCCAGTTGGCACCCTTGGATTTCCAAGTTGAGGCCAGTTTCATTCATTCCTTTGTAAATCATGCATATGCATCGCATACCGCATCCCGCATATCATACCATGTTCATGTTTTGGTTGCTTACTATGTTGTGTGCTTGTTTCCGGTGTTTGCTTCTTCGGGTTGGTTTCGGTAACGTCGTGTTTGTGAGGACCCGTTCGACTACGTCCGTTTGTCTTCTTCATGGACTCGTTCTTCTTCCTTGTGGAATTTCAGGCAAGATGATCATACCCTCGAAATCACTTCTATCTTTGCTTGCTTAGATGCTCGCTCTTTTGCTATGCCTATGCCGCGATACCTACCACTTGCTTATCATGCCTCCCATATTGTTTAACCAAGCCTCTAACCCACCTTGTCCTAGCAAACCGTTGATTGGCTATGTTACCGCGGTTGGGTAATAATGGGAACCCCTTGACAGTTCGCCTTAAGTAAAGCTCTTCCAGTAATGCCCAACATTGGTTTTACCATTTGCCACCTAGCCTTTTCTTTTCCCTTGGGAGTCGCGCTCCTGAGGGTCATCATTATTTTACCCCCCCGGGCCAGTGCTCCTCTGAGTGTTGGTCCAACTGAGTGATGTCCGGGGCTACCAGGGGCAACTCTGGGCTGGCCTACCCGACGTCTGGCTCATCTGAGTGTGCCCTGAGAAAGAGATATGTGCAGCTCCTATCGGGATTTGTCGGCACATTCGGGCGGTGTTGCTGGTTTAGTTTTACCCTGTCGAAATGTCTTGTAGAACCGGGATATCGAGTCTGATCCGAATGTCTCGGGAGGAGGTCTATTCCTTCGTTGACCGTGAGAGCTTGTGATGGGCTAAGTTGGGACACCCCTGCAGGGATTTGAACTTTCAAAAGCCGTGCCCGCGGTTATGGGCAGATGGGAATTTGTTAACGTCTGGTTGTAGAAAACCTGAAGTTGACCTTAATTAAAATGCATCAACCGCGTGTGTAACCGTGATGGTCTCTTTCTGGCGGAGTCCGGGAAGTGAACACGGTGTTGGAGTTATGCTTGACGTAGGTTGTTTTAGGATCACTTCTTGATCATACTTTTATCGACCGTGCTTTGCTTTCTCTTCTCGCTCTCATTTGCGTATGTTAGCCACCATATATGCTAGTCGCTTGCCGCAGCTCCACCTCATACTTTACCTTACCCATAAGCTTAAATAGTCTTGATCGCGAGGGTGCGAGATTGCTGAGTCCCTGTGGCTCACAGATACTTCCAAAACCAGCTTGCAGGTGCCGATGAGACCGTGCAGATGACGCAACCAAGCTCAGGAGGAGCTCGATGAAGATCTTGTCCTTTGTGTTGTCCCGTTTCCAGTTGATCAGTAGTGGAGCCCAGTTGGGGTCGATCGGGGACTTTGTCGCATTTGGGGTTCTTCTTTTATTTTGGTTTCATAGTCGGACCTTGATTGTATTTGGATGTTGTAATGCTTTATTCATGTAATTGTGTGAAGTGGCAATTGTAAGCCAACTATGTATCTCTTTCCCTTATGTATTACATGGGTTGTGTGAAGATTACCTCACTTGCAACATTGCTTTCAATGCGGTTATGCCTCTAAGTCGTGCTTCGAGACGTGGGAGATATAGCCGCATCGAGGGCGTTACAAGTTGGTAATCAAAGCCTTCCCCGACCTTAGGAGCCCCCATTGCTTGATCGTTTTTAGCAGCCGAGTTTGAGTCTAGAAAAATGTTTTGAGTCATTTAGGAATTATATATCAAAGAATTTAGGAATTCTTTTTACTTCCCAGTCTCCTCATCGCACTGGTAAGGCATCCTGACGTAGAGTTTTGACTCTTCTCTTCTCAAATTTCACTAAATTTTTTTTAGGATCACGCGAGTATCTTGGAATCGTTCCGATGGTTTTATGACGATAACATTGTCTTGGTGCCTCCTGTCAGGGGTTTTGTGGAAGTGTCCTGGGGATTTGAGCTCTGAGGTGTTGGCATCATAATTTTATTGTTGCAGTTCTGGAATACCTGATTTTAGTACGCCGACATCGAAAATCTCTTTTATGCAGTTCGTTGGTGAGATAACCTCGACGCCACCCAGTACTGGGGCGGGAGTTCGGGAGTATTGCCATAACTTGTATAACGGATGCTTTTCGAAGGTTGAGGTAGACGATTTCCGAAGGTTTCTTGGTTATGTGTTAAAGGATGGATACAGCTGGATGTAGGATTTGCTAGTTTTGGGTGAGATATTATGCTTCCCCTGTATCCCCAACACCTGATTGCATAACCGGAAAGTCTCGGGAGTTTATAAGTGGGAATTCAAGTAGCTCTTAGGATATCTTTCCGACAGACGTATGATATGAAATTGGGGTTCGACGTCTAGTGGTCCGCCTATTCACGGTCGGTTTTACAGTGGTCTTGTTGTGTCTTAAAGAGTCCTTGGCTATGCCGACTCGGGGACGCTTTGTATGTCATGTGCACTGCCTTGTACATGATGGTGCTGTATGATCGAGCCCGTGTAGGCCCCACCACGAAAACTTCGGACGAAATCTCTATCATATCTTTGTTCCGGCTTATTCTGCGAGCCAATCCGTTGTTTTTGTTTTTGAGTGTTGGTATTCGAGTTGCTTCGATGTCAAGTATTGATTCCATACCTTCCCCAAATGGTGTTCTCATACTCCAAGGTGGATACCAATCCTTCTTGATCATCAAGATTGTCTTATCAATCCTTTTCACCGGTGTGTTTCTCTTCAAGTGGATCCGAACATTTCAACATTCACAAGATCAATTGTCAGTTCTTCTCAACGGTGTTCGTTTCATCCATCCCAAGTTGCCTTTGTTTTTTTCCCGCCGTCCCTCCCTTGTTTTCTTTAGGGACTCAAATTTCTTAATCAAGTATCATTTTATTCATGTGAAATCTCTTCATTCTTTTCTTTCAATGTTCTTATCCAGTGTTTCTCATGAAGATTCTAGTGGAGCTTCTAGTTCGTCATTCCTCATTCCTTTTCTTTTCCGGTGGATCCAATTCAAGCTTTCGATGTTGATCATATTCTTTTCTGTGTTTCAAATGCTTTTCTCGTGCCGGTGCACCTCATAACCATTCATTTCTCGCTATTCAATTGTTCCGGAGTGCTGAAGATGTCTCAAAGGTTCGTGCTTCCACTCTGCATTCGTTAAAGCTCTTTCGAGGATGTTCCCTCATTCAAGTCATTTAATTCAACCGGTGCTTTCTCTCTTTTGAATTGTTCTACGGTGTTTCTTTTGAGTGGGCCCTAACCCACAGGTCTTTTCCCAGGATCTTACCTGACTCTTCTAATTTTTTCCCGGAGTTACTCACAAATTCTTTTCGAAGTTTGACGTAAGAATGAATTATCATCATTCAAATGTCCTTCTCCAAGATCTTTCAAATTCATTTCATCGTTGATTCAACTTTTATATTCTTCTTTATTCCGGTGCCTCAACAATTCATGGTGGTGTTTCTCGTCGTAATTCTCAGATTTTGGAGACCGAAGAAGATTTTCTCTCAATCTTGCTCCATTCTCTTCAAGATTCGTGATTCTAGCTTGTTGCCATCCTCTCGTAATTGTTTTGATCGTGAGAATTCTTTTCACCTATCCGGAGTAATTCAAGAGTCTTCTCAGTTTGTTATCCGGAGTCCATCTATTTAGGTTTATTCATTCTCATCTGTCAGTTATCATTCTCCTATCTTGCCGGTGCATCAATCAAATATCCTCTAATCAGTTCTTGATCTCTTCGTTCTCATGCATCTAGTTTGTCTCAAGCACCTTCGTTCATTTGCTAATTCTTACCGGTGATTCACCCCTACTTCGTTCATTTTCAATTCTTACGGTGGTTCGTGCAAGAGTTCTCGTCATTCGTTATCATATCAATTCATGCATTGTTCCAATCCTACCGGTGGTTCGTTGAAGACGTTCTCAAATTTATGTTATATCTCTCTTAATCCTTGATACGAGAATAAGTAGTGTGCCAAATCCGTTGATCGTCATCAATTTAATTGGTGAAGGATAAGCATAATGTAATTCTTATTCTTGTTGCATCGACTGAACTCAATTCCCTATTCCGGAGGCTCATCAAACTCTTGATTTCTTTTGTTCATCTTTCTTTTCCCGGAGTTCCAAGTTCTCTCAATTATTTCACCACAGAGATTCATATAAATCATTACAAGGTTTTACCTTGTGTTTTCAACTTCTCTTTCTTTTCGTTACCTTTTGTTTACCAGAGTTCTCATGAAGGTTCTACATGATGGTTCATCAAGGATTTATATTCCTTCTTGAAGTGTTCATCTAGATTATTTTCAAAGGAGATCAAGTTTTCTTCATTTTGCATTCCAAAGTGCAATTCTTTCTACTGTATCATTTCAGGTGGTTTTATGTCATTCTTGATAATTTGAGTTCATGTTTCATGATTCACATGTTGTTAAAAATGAGGTACTTTAAATCCATCAATCTCGTCATTGAAGTTATCTTGGGTTATATTTCACCTAAAGCCTTCCCTAAGGATTGTTGCTATCTATGGTGTTTATAAATGACCAAAGTTATTCATCTATCCTCCCGGTGAAATAAGTTTCTCATCTCCTTGTTGTTATCAATCCAATCTATCGTTTTCCGTTAGTGGCAGATTTTCACCTCTTGGCTTTGAGATGTTTTCCATAAGCCCACTTCAAGCCTATCTTTTCGTTGTTGGGTTTCCAACAACTCCGTTCGACCCTTCTCCTATAGGTGCCTTTTCAAGCTCTTTTGTGGCAGAAGTTGGCATTTTCTTCTCCATTCTTCTATTTCAATTATCTATCTTCTATTCTTTTGTTTCGGAGGTATTGTGATGTTGCCCTTCTCAACCCATCATCTCGTTTGTCTAAGATCATGTTCTTTTCATGATTGTCCATTTAACCGGAGTGTCGTGTCCTCTGCTCAAGCTCTTTTCTTCCTATCTAGTCTTTCATCTCTTTTCAACCGGAGTGCTGTCAGAATTCGTTCTTCCTTGTTTGTTTTTCTAACGGAGTGTTTTCAACTTCATTCATCTTCGTTGTATTCTTGTCTCGTATGGCTTAACCTTTGCAAGGTTCTTTGGTTTCACTCGTTTGTCAATGAAGCAACTTAGTTTTACCTCTCCTCTTTTCTCTTCCGTTGTCCCTCCGGTTCCATTCTAGATCTCGGGACGAGATCCTCTCATAGTGGTGGAGTGTTGTAACACCCCGAGACCGATGTGCCAGGTGTCGTCTAGTTATTCGCTGTTGTTTCCTTGTCATTGCTTGCGTGTCTTATATTACATATCATGTCATCATGCGCATTTCATTTGCATACGTGTTCATCTCATGCATCCGAGCATTTTCCCCGTTGTCCGTTTTGCATTCTGGCGCTTCGTTCTCCTCCGGTGGTCATTTCTACCTTTCTTTCATGTGTGGGGATTAAACATTTCCGGATTGGACCGAGACTTGCCAAGCGGCCATGGTTTACTACCGGTAGACCGCCTGTCAAGTTTCGTACCATTTGGACTTCGTTTGATGCTCCAACGGTTAACTGAGGGACCGAAAAGGCCTCGTGTGTGTTGCAGACCAATACCCTTCCAATTTGGCCCAAAACCCACCTAAACCTCCTCCATCATCTCGGTCGTTCGATCACGATCGCGTGGCCGAAAACCGCACCTCATTTGGACTCTCCTAGCTCCCTCTACCTATAAATATGTGCTTCCCTCCCGGAATTCGCGGATGAAACCCTAGCCATTTTCCTCCTCGTGTCCGGACAAAACTCCTCCACCGCAGGACATGTCCGCCGCCCTCCCCGGCGAATCACAACGCGACACCTCACCTCCGCCGCCCTCTCTCTCCTCATCCTCGCCGCCGGCCCGCGCGGCCCGGATCAGGCCCGCGGGGCCCGTCTAGCTAGCGCCGCCATTCAACCGTGCCTTCGCCGCCATCACCAACCTCCGCCGCGGCGGGCTCGCCGGCGCCACCCGCGGCCACCTCGCCGCCGTCCTCCCTCTGCACCCGGCCTGGAGTTCGCCTGCCCTGCTGCCGTTAGACGGGCGCCGGAGTGCCCGCGCCTCCAGCCGCATCCCCGTTGCCCGGATCCTGCCGGCGCCGCCCTGCCATGGCCTCCTCCGCCCTCACCGGAGTCCTCCGGTGACCTCGTCAGATCCGGCCGCCGCCCCATCCCAGATCCGACCGGGTGGGATGAGATCCACCCAGTCCCGAACCAAACAGCCCCGCACCGCCCGGATCCCTCCGTCCCGGGATCATCTCATCCAGTTGACTTTCTCGCGGGGTAAAAATTCCACTAAGTCCCCGAGATTGCCATGTTTCATATACCCATGTTCATCATGTCGTAACTTTCCATCCATAGCTCCGTTTTGTGCGTTTAGCATATCAAAATGTTCGCCTCAGAGAGTATATCATTTCATCTCATTGCATCATTTTCATTTGAGTTTACCTTGATGCCCGAAATGCTGTTAGAAGAGTGCTACTTGAGATAATTGTCAGATCTGCTGCTCCATTTAGATAATTGTCATTTTTGCCATGATTATTGTGTGCATGATATGCCCATGAGCTCTACATGTGTTTTGTTAAGGGTTTTGCCATCTTTCCAGAGGTGCCACCCATGTATTTTTGTGATGTGTGTGGTGACTAGCACAAGCTTGCAAAGTGAGGCACTTGGTAATGCTGATTTCAGGGACTTAGCATTTCCACTAAGTCCTTGACCTGTTTATTTCAATATGCCATATGTTCATGTTGTTTCCTAATGATCCGTGCCCCTTTTGAGGATGATCAGTAAGGATGATTTGTTAATCTTGTAGTGATCTATCCATCCGTGTCTTTGTTTAAAATTATGGAGCACCCTAACTTGAGTCAATCGAGCTCTACTTTTGTCATTTCGTGAATCTGGGCAGATTTCTACTTGTTAGCGATTTTGCCGATGATGTTGTAGTTGATTCGTGCATGCTATGTTATTGTTCTTGCCATGTCTAGCTTGCATTTTGTGTATTCTTGATGGATGTATGCTTAGTTTGTCATGACTTGCTCTGTGGTGAGTGCATCGAGCTCGTAAACATGCCTACTTGATATCTGTTTCAGCATGCTCCAGTTTTCACTAAGTCTGAGAACTGATTATGTTTTTGCCATGTTCACATGCTTGCAATTGTATTTTCTGTTCCCTTTTGGCTTAAGGTCACTAAGGGACTTTTGTTAATATCTTTGAGTAGCTCCATGCCATGCTTTACTTTGCCATGTTCAGGTCCTGTAGCATATAGTTTTCATGCTCCAAAGAGTGCTATCTGATCTGAAATTCCAGACAAGTGTTAATTTCACTAAGTCTGAAATCTGTTTGCCATATGCATTTTTGCCATGCTTGTTTGAACCTGTTAATGTATGAATTGGCCGTAGCTCAGTGCTAGACTTTTGTTAAGCATCATGAATGGACTCCTGCCATGTATTTTGTTGCCATATATGGATGCTGTAGCATGTTCATCTTGTTGCATTTAGATGGCTACTTGCTGTAAATCGCAGAATGGTGTCATATTTGCATTGTTGAGGCCAGTTTCATTCATTCCTTTGTAAATCATGCATATGCATCGCATACCGCATCCCGCATATCATACCATGTTCATGTGTTGGTTGTTTACTATGTTGTGTGCTTGTTTCCGGTGTTTGCTTCTTCGGGTTGGTTTCAGTAATGTCGTGTTTGTGAGGACCCATTCGACTACGTCTGTTTGTCTTCTTCATGGACTCGTTCTTCTTCCTTGCGGGATTTCAGGCAAGATGATCATACCCTCGAAATCACTTCTATCTTTGCTTGCTTAGATGCTTGCTCTTTTGCTATGCCTATGCTGCGATACCTACCACTTGCTTATCATGCCTCCCATATTGTTGAACCAAGCCTCTAACCCACCTTGTCCTAGCAAACCGTTGATTGACTATGTTACCGCTTTGCTCAGCCCCTCTTATAGCGTTGTTAGTTGCAGGTGAAGATTGAAGTTTTGTTCCTTGTTGGAACATGGAGATGTTGTTCCTTGTTGGAACATGTTTACTTCTTGGGATATCACAATATATCTTATTTAATTAATGCGTCTATATACTTGGTAAAGGGTGGAAGGCTCGGCCTTATGCCTGGTGTTTTGTTCCACTCTTGCCGCCCTAGTTTCCGTCATATCGGTGTTATGTTCCCGGATTTTGCGTTCCTTACGCGGTTGGGTAATAATGGGAACCCCTTGACAGTTCGCCTTAAGTAAAGCTGTTCCAGTAATGCCCAACATTGGTTTTACCATTTGCCACCTAGCCTTTTCTTTTCCCTTGGGAGTCGCGCTCCTGAGGGTCATCATTATTTTACCCTCCCGGGCCAGTGCTCCTCTGAGTGTTGGTCCAACTGAGCGATGTCCGAGGCTACCAGGGGCAACTCTGGGCTGGCCTACCCGACGTCTGGCTCATCTGAGTGTGCCCTGAGAAAGAGATATGTGTAGCTCCTATCGGGATTTGTCGGCACATTCGGGCGGTGTTGCTGGTTTAGTTTTACCCTGTCGAAATGTCTTGTAGAACCGGGATACCGAGTCTGATCGGAATGTCTCGGGAGGAGGTCTATTCCTTCGTTGACCGTGAGAGCTTGTGATGGGCTAAGTTGGGACACCCCTGCAGGGATTTGAACTTTCAAAAGCCATGCCCGCGGTTATGGGCAGATGGGAATTTGTTAACGTCCGATTGTAGAAAACCTGAAGTTGACCTTAATTAAAATGCATCAACCGCGTGTGTAACCGGGATGGTCTCTTTCTGGCGGAGTCCGGGAAGTGAACACGGTGTTGGAGTTATGCTTGACGTAGGTTGTTTTAGGATCACTTCTTGATCATACTTTTATCGACCGTGCTTTGCTTTCTCTTCTCGCTCTCATTTGCGTATGTTAGCCACCATATATGCTAGTCGCTTGCTGCAGCTCCACCTCATACTTTACCTTACCCATAAGCTTAAATAGTCTTGATCGCGAGGGTGCGAGATTGCTGAGTCCCTGTGGCTCACAGATACTTCCAAAACCAGCTTGCAGGTGCCGATGAGACCGTGCAGATGACGCAACCAAGCTCAGGAGGAGCTCGATGAAGATCTTGTCCTTTGTGTTGTCCCGTTTCCAGTTGATCAGTAGTGGAGCCCAGTTGGGGTCGATCGGGGACTTTGTCGCATTTGAGGTTCTTCTTTTATTTTGGTTCCGTAGTCGGACCTTGATTGTATTTGGATGTTGTAATGCTTTATTCATGTAATTGTGTGAAGTGGCGATTGTAAGCCAACTATGTATCTCTTTCCCTTATGTATTACATGGGTTGTGTGAAGATTACCTCACTTGCGACATTGCTTTCAATGCGGTTATGCCTCTAAGTCGTGCTTCGACACGTGGGAGATATAGCCGCATCGAGGGCGTTACAGGCCCAATACTTCCCTGGGGGGTTCCGGTAACCCTTCTGGCACTCCGGTTTTCTCCGAAATCACCCGAAACACTTCCGGTGTCCGAATATAGCCGTCCAATATATCGATCTTTATGTCTCGACCATTTAGAGACTCCTCGTCATGTCCGTGATCAAATCCGAGACTCCGAACAATGTTCGGTACATCAAAATATATAAACTCATAATGAAACTTTCATCGTAACGTTAAGCGTGCGGACCCTACGGGTTCGAGAATAATGTAGACATGACCGAGACACGTCTCCGGTCAATAACCAATAGCGGAACCTGGATGCTCATATTGGCTCCTACATATTCTACGTAGATCTTTTATCGGTCAGACCGCATAACAACATACGTTGTTCCCTTTGTCATGGGTATGTTACTTGCCTGAGATTTGATCGTCGGTATCTCAATACCTAGTTCAATCTCGTTACTGGCAAGTCTCTTTACTCGTTCCGTAATACATCATCCCGTAGCTAACTTATTAGTTGCAATGCTTGCAAGGCTTATGTGATGTGCATTACCGAGAGGGCCCAGAGATACCTCTCCGACAATCGGAGTGACAAGTCCTAATCTCGAAATACGCCAACCCAACAAGTACCTTCGGAGACACCTGTAGAGCACCTTTATAATCACCCAATTATGTTGTGACGTTTGGTAGCACACAAAGTGTTCCTCCGGTAAACGGGAGTTGCATAATCTCATAGTCATAGGAACATGTATAAGTCATGAAGAAAGCAATAGCATCAAACTAAATGATCAAGTGCTAAGCTAACGAAATGGGTCAAGTCAATCACATCATTCTCCTAATGATGTGATCCCGTTAATCAAATGACAACTCATGTCTATGGCTAGGAAACTTAACCATCTTCGATCAACGAGCTAATCAAGTAGAGGCATACTAGTGACACTATGTTTGTCTATGTATTCACACATGTATTATGTTTCCAGTTAATACAATTCTAGCATGAATAATAAACATTTATCATGATATAAGGAAATAAATAATAACTTTATTATTGCCTCTAGGGCATATTTCCTCCAGTCTCCCACTTGCACTAGAGTCAATAATCTAGATTACACAGTAATGATTCTAACACCCATGGAGCCTTGGTGCTGATCATGTTTTGCTCGTGGAAGAGGCTTAGTCAGCGGGTCTGCAACATTTAGATCCGTATGTATCTTGCAAATTTTTATGTCTCCCACTTGGACTAAATCCCGAATGGAATTGAAGCATCTCTTGATGTGCTTGGTTCTCTTGTGAAATCTGGATTCCTTTGCCAAGGCAATTGCACCAGTATTGTCACAAAATATTTTGATTGGACCCGATGCACTAGGTATGACACCTAGATCGGATATGAACTCCTTCATCCAGACTCCTTCATTTGCTGCTTCCGAAGCAGCTATGTACTCTGCTTCACATGTAGATCCCGCCACGACGCTTTGTTTTGAACTGCACCAACTGACAGCTCCTCCGTTTAGTAAAAATACGTATCCGGTTTGCGATTTAGAATCGTCCGGATCAGTGTCAAAGCTTGCATCAACGTAACCATTTACGATGAGCTCTTTGTCACCTCCATATACGAGAAACATATCCTTAGTCCTTTTCAGGTATTTCAGGATGTTCTTGACCGCTGTCCAGTGATCCACTCCTAGATTACTTTGGTACCTCCCTGCTAAACTTATAGCAAGGTACACATCAGGTCTGGTACACAGCATTGCATAGATGATAGAACCTATGGCTGAAGCATAGGGAACATCTTTCATTTTCTCTCTATCTTCTGCGGTGGTCGGACATTGAGTCTTACTCAACTTCACACCTTGTAACACAGGCAAGAACCCTTTCTTTACTTGATCCATTTTGAACTTCTTCAAAACCTTGTCAAGGTATGTGCTTTGTGAAAGTCCAATTAAGCGTCTTGATCTATCTCTATAGATCTTAATGCCCAATATGTAAGCAGCTTCACCAAGGTCTTTCATTGAAAAACTCTTATTCAAGTATCACTTTATGCTATCCAGAAATTCTATATTATTTACAATCAATAATATGTCATCCACATATAATATCAGAAATGCTACAGAGCTCCCACTCACTTTCTTGTAAATACATGCTTCTCCAAAAGTCTGTATAAAACCAAATGCTTTGATCACACTATCAAAGCGTTTATTCCAACTCCGAGAGGCTTGCACCAGTCCATAAATGGATCGCTGGAGCTTGCACACTTTGTTAGCTCCCTTTGGATCGACAAAACCTTCTAGTTGCATCATATACAACTCTTCTTCCAAAAATCCATTCAGGAATGCAGTTTTGACATCCATTTGCCAAATTTCATAATCATAAAATGCGGCAATTGCTAACATGATTCGGACAGACTTAAGCATCGCTACGGGTGAGAAGGTCTCATCATAGTCAATCCCTTGAACTTGTCAAAAACCTTTTGCAACAAGTCGAGCTTTATAGACAGTAACATTACCGCCAGCGTCAGTCTTCTTCTTGAAGATCCATTTATTCTCAATTGCTTGCCGATCAACGGGCAAGTCAACCAAATTCCACACTTTGTTCTCATACATGGATCCCATTTTAGATTTCATGGCTTCTAGCCATTTTGCGGAATCTGGGCTCACCACCGCTTCTTCATAGTTCGTAGGTTCATCATGATCTAGTAGCATGACTTCCAGAATAGGATTACCGTACCACTCTGGTGTGGATCTTACTCTGGTTGATCTACGAGGTTCGGTAGTAACTTGATCTGAAGTTTCATGATCATTATCATTAGCTTCCTCATTAATTGGTGTAAGTGTCAGAGAAACTAGTTTCTGTGATGTACTACATTCCAATAAGGGAGCAGGTATAGTTACCTCATCAAGTTATACTTTTCTCCAACTCACTTCTTTCGAGAGAAACTCCTTCTCTGGAAAAACTCCAAATTTAGCAACAGAAGTCTTGCCTTAGGATCTGTGATAGAAGGTGTACCCAACAGTCTCCTTTGGGTATCCTATGAAGACACATTTCTCCGATTTGGGTTCGAGCTTATCAGGTTGAAGTTTTTTCACATAAGCATCGCAGCCCGAAACTTTTAGAAACGACAACTTTGGTTTCTTGCCAAACCACAGTTCATAAGGCGTCGTATTAATAGATTTCGATGGTGTCCTATTTAACGTGAATGCAACCGTCTCTAAAGCATAACCCCAAAACGATAACGGTAAATCAGTAAGAGACATCATAGATCACACCATATCTAATAAAGTATGATTACGACGTTCGGACACACCATTACGCTGTGGCATTCCGGGTGGCGTGAGTTGCGAAACTATTCCGCATTGTTTCAAATGTAGACCAAACTCGTAACTCAAATATTCTCCTCCACGATCAGATTGTAGAAACTTTATTTTCTTGTTACGATGATTTTCAACTTCACTCTGAAATTCTTTAAACTTTTCAAATGTTTCAGACTTATGTTTCATTAACTAGATATACCCATATTTGCTTAAATCATCTGTGAAGGTGAGAAAATAACAATATCCGCCACGAGCCTCAACATTCATTGGACCACATACATCTGTATGTATGATTTCCAACAAATCCGTTGCTCTCTCCATAGTACCGGAGAACGGCGTTTTAGTCATCTTTCCCATGAGGCACGGTTCACAAGTCCCAAGTGATTCATAATCAAGTGGTTCCAAAAGTCCATCAGTATGGAGTTTCTTCATGCGCTTTACACCGATATGACCTAAACGGCAGTGCCACAAATAAGTTGCACTATCATTATCAACTCTGCATCTTTTGATTTCAGCATTATGAATATGTGTATCACTACTATCGAGATTCATCAAAAATAGACCACTCTTCAAGGGTGCATGACCAAAAAATATATTACTCATATAAATAGAACAACCATTATTCTCTGATTTAAATGAATAACCGTCTCGCATCAAACAAGATCCAGATATGATGTTCCTGCTCAACGCTGGCACCAAATAACAATTATTTAGGTCTAATGCTAATCCCGAAGGTAGATGTAGAGGTAGCATGCCGACCGCGATCACATCGACTTTGGAACCATTTCCCACGCGCATCGTCACCTCGTCCTTAGCCAATCTTCGCTGGATCCGTAGCCCCTGTTTCGAGTTGCAAATGTTAGCAACAGAACCAGTATCAAATACCCAGGTGCTACTGCGAGCATTAGTAAGCTACACATCAATAACATGTATATCACATATACCTTTGTTCACTTTGCCATCCTTCTTATCCGTCAAATACTTGGGGCAGTTCCGCTTGCAGTGACCAGTCTGCTTGCAGTAGAAGCACTCAGTTTCAGGCTTAGGTCCAGACTTGGGTTTCTTCTCCTGAGCTGCAACTTGTTTGATGTTCTTCTTGAAGTTCCCTTTCTTCTTATTTTGCCCTTTTTCTTGAAACTGGTGGTCTTATTGACCATCAACACTTGATGCTCCTTCTTGATTTCTACCTCCGCGGCTTTTAGCATTGCGAAGAGCTCAGGAATAGTCTTATTCATCCCTTGCATATTATAGTTCATCATGAAGCTTTTGTAGCTTGGTGGCAGTGATTGAAGAACTCCGTCAATGACACTATCAACAGGAAGATTAACCCCCAGTTGAGTCAAGTGATTATGATACCCAGACAATTTGAGTATATGTTCACTGACAGAACTATTCTCCTCCATCTTGCAGCTATAGAAATTATTGGAGACTTCATATCTCTCAATCCGGGCATTTGCTTGAAATATTAACTTCAACTCCTGGAACACCTCATATGCTCCATGACGTTCAAAATGTCGTTGAAGACCCGGTTCTAAGCCGTAAAGCATGGCACACTGAACTATCAAGTAGTCATCAGCTTTGCTCTGCCAGACGTTCATAACATCTAGTGTTGCTCCTGCAGCAGGCTTGGCACTTAGCGGTGCTTCCAGTATGTAATTCTTCTATGCAACAATGAGGACAATCCTCAAGTTACGGACCCAGTACTTGTAATTGCTACCATCATCTTTCAACTTTGCTTTGTCAAGGAACACATTAAAATTCAATGGAACAACAGCACGAGCCATCTATCAACAATCAAACATAGACAAGCAAGATACTATCAGGTACTACGTTCATGATAAATCTAAGTTCTATTAATCATATTACTTAAGAACTCCCACTTAGAAAGATATCCCTCTAATCCTCTAAGTGATCACGTGATCCAAATCAACTAAACCATGTCCGATCATCACGTGAGATGGAGTAGTATCAATGGTGAACATCAATATGTTGATCATATCTACTATATGATTCACGCTCGACCTTTCGGTCTCCGTGTTCCGAGGCCATATATGTTATATGCTAGGCTTGTAAAGTTAAACCTGAGTATTCCGCTTGTGCAACTGTTTTGCACCCGTTGTATTTGAATGTAGAGCCTATCACACCCGATCATCACGTGGTGTCTCAGCACGAAGAACTTTTGCAACGGTGCATACTCAGGGAGAACACTTATACTTTGATAATTTAGTGAGGGATCATCTTATAATGCTACCGTCAATCAAAGCAAGATAAGATGCATAAAAGATAAACATCACATGCAATCAATATAAGTGATATGATATGGCCATCATCATCTTGTGCTTGTGATCTCCATCTTCGAAGCACCATCATTATCACCATCATCACCGGTGCAACACCTTGATCACCATCGTAGCATCGTTGTCGTCTCGCCAAAACTTATGCTTCCACGACTATCGCTACCGCTTAGTGATAAAGTAAAGCATTACAGCGTAATTGCATTGCATACAATAAAGCGACAACCATATGGCTCCTGCCAGTTGCTGATAACTCGGTTACAAAACATGATCATCTCATACAATAAAATTTAGCATCATGTCTTGACCATATCACATCACAACATGCCCTGCAGAAACAAGTTAGATGTCCTCTACTTGGTTGTTGCAAGTTTTACGTGGCTGCTACGGGCTTTACCAAGAACAGTTCTTACTTACGCATCAAAAACCACAACGATAGTTTGTCAAGTTGGTGCTGTTTTAACCTTCGCAAGGACCGGGCATAGCCACACTCGGTTCAACTAAAGTTGGAGAAACTGACACCCGCCAGCCACCTGTGTGCAAAGCACGTCGATAGAACTAGTCTCGCGTAAGCGTACGCGTAATGTTGGTCCGGGCCGCTTCATCCAACAATACCGCCGAACCAAAGTATGACATGCTAGTAAGCAGTATGACTTATATCACCCACAACTCACTTGTGTTCTACTCGTGCATAACATCAACGCATAAAACCTGGCTCGGATGCCACTGTTGGGGAATGTAGTAATTTCAAAAAATTTCCTAGGCACACGCAAGATCATGGTGATGCATAGCAATGAGAGGGGAGAGTGTTGTCTACGTACCCTCGTAGACCGGAAGCGGAAGCATTAGCACAACGCGGTTGATGTAGTCGTACGTCTTCACGGCCCGACCGATCAAGCACCGAAACTACGACACCTCCAAGTTCTAGCACATGTTCAGCTCGATGACGATCCCCGGACTCCGATCCAGCAAAGTGTCGGGGAAGAGTTCCGTCAGCACGACGGCGTGGTGATGATCTTGATGTTCTACCATCGCAGGGCTTCACCTAAGCACCGCTACAATATTATCGAGGATTATGGTGGAGGGGGGCACCGCACACGGCTAAGAGAATGATCACGAAGATCAACTTGTGTGTCTAGAGGTGCCCCCCTGCCCCTGTGTATAAAGGAGCAAGGGGGAGAGGCCGGCCGACCCTTGGGGCGCGCCAAGGGGGGGAGTCCTCCTCCTAGTAGGAGTAGGACTCCCCTTTCCTAGTCCGACTAGGAAGAGAGAAGGGGGAAGGAAAGAGAGGGAGAGGGAGAGGGAAAGAGGGGCTGCGCCCCCTCCCCTAGTCCAATTCAGACTCCCCATGGGAGGGGGCGCGCCACCTCCTGGGCAGCTGCCCTCTCTCTCCCCTCAGGCCCACTAAGGCCCAATACTTCCCCGGGGGGTTCCGGTAACCCTTCCGGCACTCCGGTTTTCTCCGAAATCACCCGAAACACTTCCGTGTCCGAATATAGCCGTCCAATATATCAATCTTTATGTCTCGACCATTTCGAGACTCCTCGTCATGTCCGTGATCATATCCGAGACTCCGAACAATCTTTGGTACATCAAAATATATAAACTCATAATGAAACTGTCATCGTAATGTTAAGCGTGCGGACCCTACGGGTTCGAGAATAATGTAGACATGACCGAGATACGTCTCCGGTCAATAACCAATAGCGGAACCTGGATGCTCATATTGGCTCCTACATATTGTATGAAGATCTTTTATCGGTCAGACCGCATAACAACATACGTTGTTCCCTTTGTCATCGGTATGTTACTTGCCCGAGATTTGATCGTCGGTATCTCAATACCTAGTTCAATCTTGTTACCGGCAATTCTCATTACTCATTCCGTAATACATCATCCTGCAACTAACTTATTAGTTGCAGTGCTTGCAAGGCTTATGTGATGTGCATTGCCGAGAGGGCCCAGAGATACCTCTCCAACAATCGGAGTGACAAATCCTAATCTCGAAATACGCCAACCGAACAAGTACCTTCGGAGACACCTGTAGAGCACCTTTATAATCACCCAGTTACGTTGTGATGTTTGGTAGCACACAAAGTGTTCCTCCGGTAAACGGGAGTTGCATAATCTCATAGTCATAGGAACATGTATAAGTCATGAAGAAAGCAATAGCATCAAAGTAAACGATCAAGTGCTAAGCTAACGAAATGGGTCAAGTCAATCACATCATTCTCCTAATGATGTGATCCTGTTAATCAAATGACAACTCATGTCTATGGCTAGGAAACTTAACCATCTTCGATCAACGAGCTAGTCAAGTAGAGGCATACTAGTGACACTATGTTTGTCTATGTATTCACACATGTATTATGTTTCCGGCTAATACAATTCTAGCATGAATAATAAACATTTATCATGATATAAGGAAATTAATAATAACTTTATTATTGCCTCTAGGGCATATTTCCTTCAAAAGTAACATAGTAGAGCAAGAACAGAATAATGCTATCACTACATGCATATTTGGCTGGTGGAAAGCTCTATGGTTATAGTTTTGCGAAAAGCCAATTTTTCCCTACAACAAAGGAATAGATTTTAATTTAACTATCATGGTAGTTGAAACATCATTGAGAAGGTTCCTCCAACTCAATCCCAATTAAAGTAATTATCAACCCAACAGTATTAGGTTAAAAGTGATGAGATACTTAAGATACTCCTAGTACTAGATACTCAAGATTGTCCATAACCGGGGACACGGCTAACCATGATTAGTTTGTACACTCTGCAGAGGTTTGCACACTTTTCCCCAAAAGAGTCGATCGCCTCCATAGAATTTCTTGCACTACATGGTGTTTGAGAAACGGATGACCGAGAAACAGTCTTTCAGAAACATTAACTCTCTACTCCGGGCAGACCATACCAAAACTACAACCCACTACCTGCTGATCCTCTTCAAGAGCTTCATGTAACTTACTCAACTATGCTAGAGCCCATAATAGCTTGTGGCTGCACACGGAAGTTTCTAGCATGAATCATCTCAGTTCCCTTTGAGCCTGGGTAGCGGTCCATAGGAAAATCACATGGAACCCCGGGATTTCCAAAAATACAGGCAACACTGGGTACTCTAGGCGCCTCAATCCACCCAGATGTGTATTCAAGTTGCCACCTTAAGTTAAACCATTATTTAACAATCTCACTTCTGTCATGGATTTCACTCACCCAAACCACGTCTATGAGCATAGCATAGCAACATAAGCAATTCGTATAAGTAACTCCCAAGGTTTGAATATAACAGGGCAATAGGTTCTACCTCATCAACTACTTCCCAACCCACAAGTTCATGACATCCTAACCATGCAATGTTTGAGGATTGGAACTAATGCATAAAAACTGGGTGATAAAGGGATATGATCAAAGTGTTACTTGCCTTGCTGACGATCCGCGAAACCTAGGGACTCCAAATAACACGCTTCGCACTCCACGAATTCTATCACAAACAAACAATAGCATACATAAGCAATCAAGCAAAGAAGCACGGGTAAAACTCAAATAAGAAGATCTACCAGAAAGTTCAACTTAAGAAATCCGGTTAGCAAAAAGAATCAAATCAAACAGAGCAATGAAACTCAAACGACGAAAGAAACAAGATCCATTTACTAATCTGGACCTAGGTCAAATTTTACAGTAGCAAAAGCTTGTTCAAGTTGATTAAATAGAAAAAGGGTCTCGAGACGAAGATCTAGGCGCTTGAATAGCCTGATTTGGACAAACGAGCGAAAAGATAAACTAGAACGAAGATCGGATCAGAAATCGCGATCAGAAATAATCGCGAAAAAATTCGATAAAAGAAAACTGACGAACAGGCTAACGAACGAGTGTTCGTTGTCTGTAACTAAGGGGCGAAATCCATTCGTTAAAACGAACGTACGGACGAACGTCCGCTAAAAAGAAAACCGGGAAAAACCGGCGAACCGATCTAAAAAACGAATTAGGGTTTTTCTAAAAATACTGAATTGGTTTTCTTTAAGAATAACTGGCGGCAACGGCTACCTCGTTGGTCCGGCGAGACACGGCGGCGCGGCGCGGCAGTGGCGGCGGCGGCTGCGGGCGGGGCGAGGCGGCGGTGGGGGGGGCTGGGTATTTAATGAGGGAGGGGTGGCAACTTGGAGGAGGGCCAAAGGCGGCGGGGAGGGGAGTTCGGCTCGGACTCCTCCGAGTTGGCGGCAGCGCGGCGCGGCCGGTCTCCAGGAGGGAGATGGCGCGCGGGAGGGAGCGGGCCGGCGGCTGGGCTTCGGCCCAGTTAGCCTTTGCGCATTTTTTTAAAAATATATTCCGCCGAAACTAAAAAAATCCTAGAAAATAAAATAAAAAACTAAAAATGCCAAAACAAATTTTCACCGTCTAAATGAAATATTTAGAATGAGATGAACATTTTCTTGGCCCTAAAATGCAACTTTGAAAAACGTGCAATTTTTCTAATGCAAATAGAATTGCAATAAAATCCAAATTAAAACAAATATTTGATTTTAATATTTTGCCTCCAATATTTCATTTATTTTGGAGAAGTAATATTATCTCCTCCCATATATTTTAATATGAAATATTTTCGGAGAGAAAAATAATTAAAACCAAAATCCTCGTTTCAAAATTTGATAAACTCAAATTTGAAAACCGGGGAAATCCCCAACTCTCTCCGAGGGTCCTTGAGTTGCGTAGGATTTCGAGGATCACGAGACGAAATGCAATAAAATATGATATGCAATAATGATCTATGTATAACATTCCAAATTGAAAATTTGGGATGTTACAAGAAATTCCATAATGGGTAGGTATGGTGGCTGTTTTGAGGAAGGTATATGGTGGGTGTATGATACCGGCGAAAAGTGCGTTGTAATAGAGAGGCTAGCAGATGTGGAAGTGTGAGAGTGCGTATAATCCATGGACTCAAAATTAATCATAAAGAACTCACATACTTATTGCAAAAATCTATTAGTTATCGAAACAATGTACTACACGCATGCTCCTAGGGGGATAGATTGGTAGGAAAAGACCATCGCTCGTCCCCGACCGCCACTCATAAGGAAGACAATCAATAAATAAATCATGCTCCGACTTCATCACATAATGGTTCACCATGCGTGCATGCTACGGGAATCACAAACTTCAACACAAGTATTTCTCAAATCCACAACTACTCAACTAGCATGACTCTAATATCACCATCTCCATATCTCAAAACAATTATCAAGTATCAATCTTCTCATAGTATTCAATGCACTTATATGAAAGTTTTTATTATTTCTAAAAGCAAATTACCATGTTGTTCTAAAGGACTCTCAAAATAATATAAGAGAAGCATGAGATATCAATTATTTCTATAAAATATAACCACCACAGTGCTCTAAAAGATATAAGTGAAGCACTAGAGCAAAAACTATATAACTCAAATGATAAAAGTTAAGCACATAGAGTATTCTAATAAATTCCGATTCACGTGTGTCTCTCTCAAAAGGTGTGTACAGAAAGGATGATTGTGGTAAACTAAAAAGCAAAGACTCAACTCATACAAGATGCTCCAAGCAAAACACATATCATGTGGTGAATAAAAATATAGCTCCAAGTAAAGTTACCGATGAACGAAGACAAAAGAGGGGATGCCTTCCGGGGCATCCCCAAGCTTAGGATTTTTGGTGTCCTTGGATTTACCTTGGGATTCCTTGGGCATCCCCAAGCTTAGGCTCTTGCCACTCCTTGTTCCATAATCCATCAAATCTTTACCCAAAACTTGAAAACTTCACAACACAAAACTTAAAAGAAAATCTTCGTGAGCTCCGTTAGTAAAAGAAAACAAAACACCCCTTCAAGGTACTGTAATGAACTCATTATTTATTTATATTGGTGTTAAAGCTACTGTATTCCAACTTTTCTATGGAATATAAACTCCATTACTAGCCATAGATTCATCAAAATAAGCAAACAACACACGAAAAACAGAATATGTCAAAAACAGAATAGTCTGTAGTAATATGTAGGTTTAGACTACTTCTAGAACCCAAAAAATTCTAAAATAAATTGCTGGAAGTGAGGAATTTGTCTATTAATAATTTTCAAAAAGAATTAACTAAATATCACTCTCCAATTAAAAATGGCAGAAATTCTTGTGAGCGCTAAAGTTTCTGGTTTTTTACAGCAAGATCAAAAAGACTTTCCCCAAGTCTTCTTAATGGTCCTACTTGGCACAAACACTAATTAAACACAATAACAGCACCAAAACAGAGGCTAGATAAATTATTTATTATTAAACAGGAACAAAAAGCAAGGAATAAAAATAAAATTGGGTTGCCCCCAACAAGCGCTATCGTTTAACGCCCCTAGCTAGGCATAAAAGTGAAGATAGATCTAGGTATTGCCATGATAATAATAAGGTAAATCACGAAAACTCATCTCATACTCCCTACGTTCAGCAGCAAGTTTTCTTTGTGGCAAGCAAAAGTAATCAAAAGGGCTAAATTTAATGGGACAAAAGTCCCCAAGATCAAGCTCGGGAGGTATTGGTTCCTCCTTTGGCCCCTCATATTGCACAATCAATTCATCATTATAAGCATTCTTTTGGCAAAAAATCATGATCCTTTGTTCAAGGAAAAAACCTAGCCCATTGTTCTGTATGGCAAAATTATCGTTAAGTTCAGAGATCCTATTAACAAGAGCATCGGTAGGAACCTTTTTTCTAAGGTTTTCATTAAAAGCAACATGATCTAAAGATCGTAAACGCATAATGTCTTCTTGATAGAAAAGGATCGCTTCTATGGGAGGATGGCCAGCATCCACCCTATAATGCGCAAAAATTTCATTGGCTTCTTTTATTATAAATCTGAACTCATGGGCTAAAAAGATGGTAGCAGCTCGCTTAACAGAAGAATGCTCAATATTAGAAAATTCTAGGAAAATCCTTTGTATGGAAGGATGCATATGTAAAAATTGTCTTTCGAGTTGAACTATGAGCAAAGATATAGCATCTGCGAGACTACTAGTTTTATGAAGGATAGATCCACTCATGGTTGGAAAAGCACCGGCACAAGTAAAGAAATCTTGAATAACTCCCTTCCCAATAATATTACTGTTACCAATCCGAAACTTTTTAGTGTGTAAAATAGTAGGATTTTCAAGAGGATCATCAAAAGCATCAAAGTTTTCCATATTATTATCCTTATCAACGATAACCTCCCCAGTTTCAGACATGATGGCAACAAATTGCAAAAAGAACGAACATACTGAAGGTAGGAAAGGAGAAGAGGCGAACGGAAAAAAAGGGCGAATAAAACGGCAAGGGTGAAGTGGGGGAGAGGAAAACGAGAGGCAAATGGCAAATAATGTAATCCGAAGGATAAGAGTTGTGATGGCTAATTGGTATGTCTTGACTTGGCGTAGATCTACCCGGCAACGGTGCCAGAAATACTTCTTGCTACCTCTTGAGCATGCGTTGGTTTTCTTTGAAGAGGAAAGGGTGATGCAGCAAAGCAGCGTAAGTATTTCCCTCAGTTTTTGAGAACCAAGGTATCAATCCAGTAGGAGACCACACGCGAGTCACCTCGTACCTACACAAACAAATAAGAATCTCGCAACCAACGCGATAAAGGGGTTGTCAATCCCTTCTCGGCCACTTTCAAGAGTGAGATCTGATAGAGATAATAATAATAAGATAAATATTTTTGGTATTTTTTATGATATAGATTGAAAGTAAAGATTGCAAAATAAAGTAGATTGGAAACTTATATGATGGAGAATAGACCCGAGGGCCATAGGTTTCACTGGTAGCTTCTCTCAAGATAGCATAAGTATTATAGTGGGTGAACGAATTACTGTCGAGCAATTGGTAGAAAAGCGAAAAATTATGAGAATATCTAGGCATGATCATGTATATAGGCATCACGTCCATGACAAGTAGACTGACTCTTGCCTGCATCTACTACTATTACTCCACACATCGACCGCTATCCAGTATGCATCTAGAGTATTAAGTTCATAAGAACGGAGTAACGCTTTAAGCATGATGACATGATGTAGAGGGATAAACTCATGCAATATGATATGAACCCCATCTTTTTATCCTCGATGGTAACAATACAATACGTGTCGTTTCCCTTTCTGTCACTGGGATCAAGCACCGCAAGATTGAACCCAAATCTAAGGACTTCTCCCATTGCAAAAAGATCAATCTAGTAGGCCAAACCAAACTGATAATTCGAAGAGACTTGCAAAGATAACCAATCATGCATAAAAGAATTCATAGAACATTCAAATATTGTTCATAGATAATATGGATCATAAACCCACAATTCATCGGATCTCGACAAACACACCGCAAAAGAAGATTACATCGAATAGATCTCCAAGAGAATCGAGGAGAACTTTGTATTGAGATCCAAAGAGAGAGAGAGAGAGAAGAAGCCATCTAGCAACTAGCTATGGACCCGAAGGTCTGAGGTAAACTACTCACACATCATCGGAGAGGCCATGGAGTTGATGTAGAGGCCTTCCGTGATCAATGCCCCCTCTGGCGGAGCTCCGGAAAAGGCCCCATGATGGGATCTCTTGGGTACAGAAGGTTGCGTCGGTGGAAATAGGGTTTCATGGTGCTCCTGGATGTTTTTAGGGTACATAAGTATATATAGGAGTAAGAAGTACGTCGGTGGAGCCACGAGGGGCCCACGAGGGTGGAGGGCGCGCCCAGGGGGTAGGTGCGCCCCCTGCCTCGTGGCCTCCTTGTTGATTGATCACGTTTGTTCCAAAAATCACGCTCCCGAAGGTTTCATTCCGTTTGGACCCCGTTTGATATTCCTTTTCTGTTAAACACTAAAATAGGCAAAAAAAACATCAATTTGGGTTGGGCCTCCGGTTAATAAGTTAGTCCCAAAAATAATATAAAAGCGTAAAAGAAAGCCCATTAACATCCAAAACACATAATATAATAGCATGGAGCAATAAAAAATTATAGATACATTGGAGATGTATCAATGATCACCATCGTCATCGGCTTAACACATTGATCTCCATCGAAGCATCGTTATCGTCTCGCTAACTATTGCTTCTACGACTATCACTACCGCTTAGTGATAAAGTAAAGAAATTACATGACGATTGCATTTTATACAATAAAGTGACAACCATATGGCTCCTAACAGTTGCCGGTAACTCTGTTACAAAACATGATCATCTCATACAATAAAATTTAGCATCATGACGTGACCATATCACATCACAACATGCCCTGCAAAAACAAGTTAGACGTCCTCTACTTTGTTGTTGCAAGTTTTATGTGGCTGCTACGGTCTGAGCAAGAACCGTTCTTACCTACGCATCAAAAACCACAATGTGGTATAGTGATTGCTTTTTGATCTTTGGAAAGAACCCTGTTCATTGAATCTGATTCAACTAAAGTTGGAGAAACTGACACCCACCAGCCAGCTGTGTGCGAAGCACGTCGGTAGAACCAGTCTTGCGTAAGTGTGCGCGTAATGTCGGTCTGAGCCGCTTCATCCAACAATAACACTGAATCAAGAATCAACTAGTGACGGCAAGCAATATGTATATACCCACACCCACAACTCCCTTGTGTTCTACTCGTGCATATAACATCTACGCATAGACCTGGCTCGGATACCACTGTTGGGCAACGCAGTAATTTCAAAAAAATTCCTACGCACACGCAAGATCCATCTAGGTGATGCAAAGCAACAAGAGGGGAGAGTGTTGTCTAGGTACCCTTGTAGACCGTAAGCGGAAGCGTTATGACAACGCGGTTGATGTAGTCATACGTCTTCACGATCCGACTGATCCTAGCACCGAAGGTATGACACCTCTGCGATCTGCACATGTTCAGCTCGATGATGTCCCATCAACTCTAGATCCGGCTGAGTGTCGGGGGACAACTTCGTTAGCATGACGGTGTGATGATGGTGATGATGACGTTACCGGCACAGGGATTCGCCTAAGCACTACACGATATGATCGAGGTGGAAATCTATGGAGGGGGCACCGCACATGGCTAAGAGATCAACTTGTGTGTATATGGGGTGCCCCCCTCCCCCGTATATAAACGAGTGGAGGAGGGGAGGGCCGGTCCTCTCTATGGCGCGCCCTAGGGGGAGTCCTACTCCCACCGAGAGTAGGATTCCCCCCTTTCCCTAGTAGGAGTAGGAGAGAAGGAAGGAGGAGAGAGAAGGAAGGAAGGGGGCCCGCCCCCCCACCCAATTCGGATTGGGATAGGGGGGCGCGCCCTCCTCCTTGGCCTTCATCTCCTCTATTCCACTAAGGCCCAATAAGGCCCATATACTCCCCGGGGGGTTCCGGTAACCTCCCGGTACTCCGGTAAATGCCCGAACTCATCCGAAACCATTTCGATGTCCAAACATAGTCTTACAATATATCGATCCTTATGTCACGACCATTCTGAGACTCCTCTTCATGTTTGTGATCATTTCCGGGACTTCGAACTACCTTCGGTACATCAAAACACATAAACTCATAATACCGGTCGTCACCGAATGTTAAGTGTGCGGACCCTACGGGTACGAGAACTATGTAGACATGACTGAGGCTCATCTCCGGTCAATAATCAATAGCGGAACCTGGATGCTCATATTGGTTCCTACATATTCTATGAAGATCTTTATCGGTCAAACCGGATAACAACATACGTTGTTCCCTTTGTCATCGGTATGTTACTTGCCCGAGATTCGATCGTCGGTATCTTAATACCTAGTTCAATCTCATTACTGGCAGGTCTCTTTACTCGTTCCGCAATGCAACATATCGCAACTAACTCATTAGTCACATTGCTTGCAAGGCTTATAGTGATGTGCATTACCGAGAGGGCCCCGAGATACCTCTTTGATACACAGAGTGACAAATCCTAATCTCGATCTATGCCAACTCAACAAACACCATCGGAGACACCTGTAGAGCATCTTTATAGTCACCCAGTTACGTTGTGACGTTTGATAGCACACTAAGTGTTCCTCTAGTATTTGAGAGTTGCATAATCTCATAGTCATAGGAAAATGTATAAGTTATGGAGAAAGCAATAGTAGTAAACTAAACGATCAAAGTGCTAAGCTAACGGATGGGTCAAGTCAATCACATCATTCTCTAACGATGTGACCCCGTTTATTAAATGACAACACTTTGTCCATGGCTAGGAAGCTTAACCATCTTTGATCAATGATACGTCTCTGTCGTATCTGTAATTTTTGATTGTTCCATGCCAATATTCTACAACTTTCATATACTTTTGGCAACTTTTTATACTATTTTTGGGACTAACATATTGATCAAGTGCCCAGTGCTAGTTCCTATTTGTTGCATGTTTTTTGTTTCACAAAAAATCCATATCAAACAGAGTCCAAACGGGATAAAAACTGACGGAGATTTTTTTGGAATATATGATTTTTGGGAAGAAGAATTAACGCGAGACAATGCCCGAGGGGGCCGCACGGCAGGGGGCGCGCCCCAGGGGGTCAGGCATGCCCTGGGCCCTCGTGGCCACCCCGTAGGGAGGTTGGTGCCCTTCTTTTGCCGCAAGAAATCTAATATCCGGATAAAAATCGTGTCCAAATTTCAGCCCAATCGGAGTTACGGATCTCCGGGAATATAAGAAACGGTGAAAGGGTAGAATCTGAAATGCAGAAACAGAGAGGGAAAGAGAGACATATCCTATCTTGGAGGGGCTCTCGCCCCTCCGCCGCCATGGAGGCCATGGACCAGAGGGGAAACCCTTCTCCCATCTAGGGAGAAGGTCAAGGAAGAAGAAGAAGAAGGGGGGCCCTCTCCCCTCTCTTTTGGTGGCGCCGGAACGCCGCCAGGGCCATCATCATCACCGCAATCTACACCAACACCTCCATCATCTTCACCTCCGTCATCTTCACCAACGTCTTCATCACCTTCCCCCATCTATCTACAGCGGCCCACTCTCCTGCAACCCGCTGTACCCTCTACTTGAACATGGTGCTTTATGCTTCATATTATTATCCAATGATGTGTTGCCATCCTATGATGTCTGAGTAGATTTTCGTCGTCCTATCGGTAATTGGTGAATTGCTATGATTGGTTTAATTTGCTTGTGGTTATGTTGTTGTCCTTTGGTGCCCATAATATGAGCGCGCGCGTGGATCACACCATAGGGTTAGTTGTATGTTGATAGGACTATGTATTGGAGGGCAAGAGTGACAGAAGATTCAACGTAGCATAGAAATTGATGCATACAGGATTGAAGGGGGACCAATATATCTTAATGCTATGGTTGGGTTTTACCTCAATGAACGTTACTAGTTGCGGATGCTTGCTAATAGTTCCAATCATAAGTGCATAGAATTCCAAGTCAGGGATGACATGCTAGCAATGGCCTCTCCCACATAAAACTTGCTATCGGTCTAGTAAAGTAGTCAATTGCTTAGGGACAATTTCGCAACTCCAACAACCAGTTTTCCACACTCTCTATACTAACTTTATTGCTTCTTTACCTAAAACAGCCCCTAGTTTTTATTTACGTGCTCTTTATATTCTTGCAAACCTATCCAATAACACCTAAAAAGTACTTCTAGTTTCATACTTGTTCTAGGTAAAGCGAACATTAAGCGTGCATAGAGTTGTATCGGTGGTCGATAGAACTTGAGGGAATATTTGTTATACCTTTAGCTCCTCGTTGGGTTCAACACTCTTACTTATCGAAAGAGGCTACAATTGATCCCCTATACTTTTGGGTTATGAATCAACGAGCTAGTCAAGTAGAGGCATACTAGTGACACTTTGTTTGTCTATGTATTCACACATGTACTAAGTTTCTGGTTAATACAATTCTAGCATGAATAATAAACATTTATCATGATGTAAGGAAATATAAATAACAACTTTATTATTGTCTCTAGGGCATATTTCCTTCAATGTGTTGTCATTTGATGAACGGGACCACATCATTAGAGAATGATGTGATGGACAAGACCCATCCGTTAGCTTAGCTTAATGATCGTTTAGTTTTATTTGCTATTGCTTTCGTCATGACTTATACATGTTCCTCTGACTATGAGATTATGCAACTCCCAAATACCGGAGGAACACCTTGTGTGCTATCAAATGTCACAACGTAACCGGGTGATTATAAAGACGCTCTACAGGTGTCTCCGATGATGTTTGTTGAGTTGGCATAGATCAAGATTAGGATTTGTCACTCCGTGTATCAGAGAGGTATCTCTGGGCCCTCTCGGTAATACACATCACTATGAGCCTTGCAAGCAATGTGTCTAATGAGTTAGTCACGGGATGATGCATTACGAAACAAGTAAAGAGACTTTCCAGTAACGAGATTGAACTAGGTATGGCGATACCGACGATCGAATCTCGGGCAAGTAATATACCGATGACAAAGGGAACAACGTATATTGTTATGCGGTTGGACTGATAAAGATCTTCGTAGAATATGTAGGAGCCAATATGAGCATCCAGGTTCCGCTATTGGTTATTGACCAGAGATGTGTCTCGGTCATGTCTACATAGTTCTCGAACCCGTGGGGTCCGCACGCTTAACGTTCGATGACGATTTGTATTATGAGTTATGTGATATTATGACCGATGTTTGTTCAAAGTCCCAGATGAGATCACAGACATGACGAGGAGTCTTGAGATGGTCGAGACATAAAGATTGATATATTGGACGATGTTATTCGGACATCGGATGAGTTCCGAGAGGTACCGGATAATTATCGCTGTGCCGGAGGGTTATCGGAACCCCCCAGCAGAACTAATGGGCCTTCATGGGCCTTAGTGGGGAGAGAAGGGCCACAAGGGGCTCGCCGTGTGCCCCCCTCCTTCCGAATTGGACTAGGGGAAGGGGGCGGCGCCCCCTTTCCTTCCCTTCCCCCTCTCCCTTCCTTCTTCCCCCTTCCTCCAGGTGGAATCCTACTAGGAGTTGCAGTCCTAGTAGGACTCCCCTCTCCTGGCATGCCCTACAGGGGCCGGCCGGACTCCCCTCTCCTCCTTTATATACGGGGGCAGGGGACACCCTAGAACACACAGGTTTCTCTTAACCGTGTGTGGTGCCCCCATCCACAGTTACATAGCTCGGTCATATCATCGTAGTGCTTAAGCGAAGCCCTGCGCCGGTAACTTCATCATCACCGTAGCCACACCATCGTGCTAACGGAACTCTCCCTTGTCCTCAACTGGATCAAGAGATCGAGGGACGTCACCGAGCTGAACGTATGCTCAACGCGGAGGTGCCGTACGTTCGGTGCTTTGATCGGTTGGATCGTGAAGACGTTCGACTACATCAACCCCGTTACTAAACACTTTCGCTTTCGGTCTACGAGGGTACATGGACACACTCTCCCCTCTCGTTGCTATGCATATCCTAGATAGATCTTGCGTGATTGTAGGAATTTTTTTGAAATACTGCATTCCCCAACAGTGGCATCCGAGCCAGGTTTATGCGTAGATGTTATATGCACGAGTAGAACACAATGAGTTGTGGGCAATAATAGTCATACTGCTTACCAGCAATGTCTTACTTTGATTCGGTGGTATTATTGGATGAAGCAGCCCAGACCGACATTACATGACCGCGTTCATGAGATTAGTTCTACCGATGTGCTTTGCACATGGGTGGCTGGCGGGTGTTTGTTTCTCCAACTTTAGTTAAATCAAGTTTGACTACGCCCGGTCCTTGTTGAAGGTTAAAACAGCACACTAGACGAAAAATCGTTGTGGTTTTGATGCGTACGTAAGAACGGTTCTTTCTTGAAGCCCGTGGCAGCCACGTAAAACTTGCAACAACAAAGTAGAGGACGTCTAACTTGTTTTTGCAGGGCATGTTGTGATGTGATATGGCCAAGACGTGATGAGATATAAATTGTTGTATGAGATGATCATGTTTTGTAAAAGTTATCGGCAACTAGCAGGAGCCTTATGGTTGTCGCTTTATCGTATGAAATGCAATCGCCATGTAATTGCTTTACTTTATCACTAAGCGGTAGCGATAGTCGTAGAAGCAATAGTTGGCGAGACGACAATGATGCTACGATGGAGATCAAGGTGTCAAACCGGTGACGATGGCGATCATGATTGTGCTTTGGAGATGGAGATCAAAGGCACAAGATGATGATGGCCATATCATATCACTTATTTTGATTGCATGTGATGTTTATCTTTTATGCATCTTATTTTGCTTAGAACGGCGGTAGCATTATAAGAAGATCTCTCACTAAATTTCAAGGTATAAGTGTTCTTCCTGAGTATGCACCATTGCTACAGTTCATCGTGCCGAGACACCACGTGATGATCGGGTGTGATAAGCTATATGTTCACATACATCAGATCTGGCCTCGGAACACTGAGACCGAAAGGTCGAACGTGAATCATATAGTAGATATGATTAACATAGTGATGTTCACCATTGAAAACTACTCCATCTCACGTGATGGTCGGACATGGTTTCGTCGATATGGATCACGTGATCATTTAGATGACTAGAGAGATGTCTATATAAGTGGGAGTTCTTAAGTAATATGATTAATTGAACTTTAATTTATCATGAACTTAGAACATGATAGTATTTTGCATGTCTATGTTGTTGTACATCAGTGGCCTGTGCTACCATTCCTTTGAATTTTAATGCGTTCCTAGAGAAAGCTAAGTTGAAAGATGATGGTAGCAACTACACAGACTAGGTCCGTAACTTGAGGGTTATCCTCATTGCTGCATAGAAGAATTACTTCCTGGAAGCACCCCTAGGTGCAAAACCCGCTGCGGGAGCAACTCTAGATGTTATGAACGTCTGGCAAAGCAAAGTTGATGACACCTCGATAGTTCAGTGTGCTATGCTTTACAGCTTAGAACCGGGACTTCAACGATGTTTTGAATGTCATGGAGCATATGAGATGTTGGAGTTGAAGTTAATATTTCAAGAAAATGCTCGGATTGAGAGATGTGAGGTCTCCAATAAGTTCTACAACTGCAAGATGGAGGAGAAAAGTTCTGTCAATGAACATATAATCAAAATGTCTGGGTACCACAACCACTTGACTCAACAGGGATTTAATCTTCTTGATGATAGTGTCATTGACTAAGTTCTTCAATCACTGCCACCAAGCTCTTCGTGATGAACTATAATATGCAAGGGATGGTGTGAGGCCCTCGATTTGACCGTACACTAATCATACACGCAAATGTGTACGATCAAGGTCAAGGACTCACGAGAAGATATCACAACACAACTCTAGACACAAATTAAAATAATACAAGCTTTATATTACAAGCCAGGGGCCTCGAGGGCTCGAATACATAAGCTCGAATACACAAGAGTCAGCGGAAGCAAAAATATCTGAGTACAGACATGAGTTAAACAAGTTTGCCTTAAGAAGGCTAGCACAAAAGCAACATCGATCGAAAAGGCAAGGCCTCCTGCTTGGGAGCCTCCTAACTACTCCAAGTCATCGGTGGTCGTCACATAGTAGTAGGCACCCTCGGGGTAGCAGTAGTCATCAGTGGCGTCGTCTGGCTCCTGGGATCCATCATCTGTTTGCAACAAACGGGTATGGGGGAAAAAGAAGTAGCGAAGCAACCGTGAGGACTCATCCAAAGTACTCGCAAGACTTACATCAGATCTAAACTAAGTATGCATCTGTATCAAAGGAATGGGTTGTATATGTGGATTGGGCTGCAGAAATGCCAGAATAGGCAGAAGGCTTAGTCCTATCGAAGACTAGCATCTTCTGGAAACCACCATCTTGCAGCAATAGGAGGGAGTAGAGTAGCATAAAGTAAAGTAGTAGTAGTGTTATCAACCTCGGTCAGAGATCCTTTCTCGACTCCTTGCGAGAAAGCAATCCCAGAGCCATACTATCCAGTTATCATCACAATCCAATTCTCATCAGCATCCAGTTCTCACCACAAGTATCCAGTTCTAGTTGTATCGATCGGGATACAACTCCAAGTGTCCGTTACCGTAGGACAAGCTATCGATAGATGTTTTCTTCCCTGAAGGGGTGCACCAACTTACCCACCATGCTCGATTAACTCCGGCCGGACACACTTTCCTGGGTCATGCCCAGCCTCGGCCAAACAATACGCCGCAACCCGACCTAGGCTTAATAGAGAGGTCAGCACGCCGGACTAAACCTATGCCCCCAGGGGTCATGGGCCATCTCCCCGGGAACTCCCGCACGTTGCGTACGCGGCCGGTGAGCAGACCTAGCTAACTCCTTCAACAAGGCAGGTGCTTACGCAGTCCAACCCGGTGCGCGCCGCTCAGTCGCTGACGTCTATTAAGCTTCGGCTGATGTATACGACGCAGAACGCCCATACTATGCCCACATGATGGTTAGTGCTATCAGGCCAGAGGCCCCTCGGATCAAATATCCAAATCGTAGTGGATTAGGAACGCGCGGTAACAAGCAAAGACTCACGAAAGATGTGACCCCGTTGCTCCGTCTTGAGGACTTGCGGCAAGGCCTAGGAATGCCCGACCACGCCTCGTAATTATCTTGCGGACACCCTCCAGGTCAACCCGTCTCCACATCACTCGCAATTAAGCTTGCGTGGGTACCCCTCAGGGTCGACCCGTCTTTAGTAACATGGTTCAGTGTAAAGTCATAGTAACCATAATAACTGTGTGTCCAAACATCAAGGGGAAAACCCAAGGAATCACCCCCGGTGAATTCCACTCGATGTAATCATCAAGGTGAATGTACGAGGAATCACCCCCGAGGTTCACACTTGAGGGGTTTCACGACAGAGTCGTATCGGAAGTGGTTAAGGAGGAAATCACCCTCGATGACCACGACCGAATAGCTACACTACAGGGTTAACATCATAAGTGCTGAAGAGGTCTCACCCTCGGCCCTCGATAGTAACCCAGTAGTGTCGAGCAACTAAGGGCAAAGTGATGTGCGGTGCCGGGGCCTGGTCTTCGATCCCGTTGATCGGGTCTTCGATGATGAAGCAGGGGCAACAGGGACAAGTTGGGGGTCACTGGTGGATCACTAACCAACCTATACTAAGCAGTTTATGATAAACAAGTAAGGTACAACAGCGGATACAAAAGCAGGCTATGCATCAGAATAGGAGCAATCAATTACAGTAGCAAAATCTAATGCAAGCATGAGAGAATGGAATGGGTGATATAGGGATGATCAAAGGGGGGGCTTGCCTGGTTGCTCTGGCAAGGAGGGGTCGTCATCGACGTAGCCGATCACAGGGGCATCAACAGTGGTCTCGGGGTCTACCGGAGAGAAGAGGGGGAAGAAACAGTAAATAAACGCAAACATATGCATAACAAGACAATAAGATGTGCCGGGTGAGACCTAACGTATGGCTACATGAAAACGGTGGAGGGGAAAAACAACCGGGAATGTTTTCACGGTTCTGGACCTGTGTCAGATAGATGACCGGAGGGGAAAAGTTCCATGTTAAGATAGTTAGAGGCATCTGACAGGTATGTGGGTAGTGTATTCGGGTTCGTCTCATCGTTCTAAGCAACTTTCATATATAATGTTTTTCGATCCGAGCTACGGTTAATTTCCTATGATTTTTCAAAGTCTTAAACATATTCTGGAATTATTTAAAATAACAGAAAAGAAAATACGACGTCATCATGACGTGTTGGTGACGTCAGCAGTCAACAGACTCGCTGACCAGGTCAAACCTGACCTGTGGGTCCCACATGTCAGCGTCTGTGGCACTAAAAGTGAATTAAAATGACTAACATAACTAGTTAGGGGTGTGAGCCCCATTAGTCAGTGTCTGATTAGGTTAACTAATTAGATTTAATTATTAAATGTTTTAGTTAACTTAAAAGTGTGGTGGGGCCCGCTTGTCAGGGACACGGGGCTGCCTAGTCAGCAGTTGACCGGGTCAACCCAGTCAGCTGGGGCCCGTGGGGCCTACTGGGAGTGGCACTGGGGTGGCCCCAGGCCAGCCACGTCGGCGGTGGTCGATGGCTCGACGCCGGCGACGCCAAAATGCGGCGGAGGGCCTCGGGCCTCGTCGGATTTTGCCTACAGGCGACCATTTCACGCGCTAGGGTGCATTCGAACGAGCGGAGCAGCGCGCGTCGAACTATGGTGGTGGCCCGACCAGAAAAGGCCAGTGACGGCGACGGCAAGCGGCGGAGGCAGCGGTGTGCACGGGTGCTCGACGAAAACGGAGCTACGGCGCGCTATCGAGCAAACGGAGAGGCTGGGGGGATCTACGCGGTGCGAGGAGTGCAACGGGCTTGAGCCCGTGACCAAAAGGTCACCGGAAGAATGACAACGGCGAGCGGAGGCGGCGACGCGTTCGGGTGCCCATCGAGGTAGGTGCTAAGGGGCACGGCAGGAAGCGTGCGTGGGCGCGTTGTGTTCCTGGAAGCACCAGGAGCATGGCGGAGGCCTCAGGCGAGCATGACAAGGGCCATGGCCACGACCACGGGCTAGTCGGCGGCGAACAGAGCTCGGCCACGACGGCGACAACTAGCTATGGCGCGGGGAAGAGCACGGGGAGAGAGAGGGAGAGGGAGGCGGAGCTCACTGAGCGCCTGTAGGAGTGCAAACGTGGGCTCGGGGGAGGCTCGGTGGAGCGAATCGACGACGGCGAGCTCAGGCATCCCGAGGAGGAAGACGGGGTGGACCCAGTGCTGCAGAGCCTTCCGGCTCCAACGGTGGGCACCGTTCGATGTGGAGGACGACGGCGGACGCCTACGGCATGTTGGCGACGCGGGGTGAAGACGGTGGCTGCGGGATCGATGCGGCGACGACGATGAGCTCTCGGACAAGGTGGGGGAAAAGAGAGAGGCAAGGTGCGTGGGGCAAGTGGGGTGCAGGTAGGGTTTGTCCGGGTCGGGCCGACCTAGTAGTCGCCGGGGAGTTGCCGGATGGCCGCCTTGTGGCCATCGGCAGCCACGGACGGCGCGCGCGCGTCCACCCAGCCCCCGGTGAACGGAGGTAGGGGACGGCAGGGTTAGGTGGGCTGGGCTGCACTGTTGCGCGGTTGGGCCAAGTGCACAGTGCAGCCTGGCCTTTTTTTATATTCTGCCTTTATTTATTAATAGAGAGAGAAAGGGAATTATTTGGTCAACTATTTCACTTAAGAAAAATTTGGGGTGTGTCTCATTAAATCCCTGGTGATTATAGACAGTGCCACAAATATTTTTGAGACTAGAAGATTTCATTTACTATTTTTCATAAATAGGACAGCATTTAAAAATGCTGAATTGGTGCTGTTATGATTGCTAATGCTCATCTTTGCACAAAACTGATGTTGTGTTCCTTAACAAATAATTGTTATGGAATTTTTGACAAGTGATGAACATTTTTCCAGCAACTTTCGAGCAACTTCAAACTTCACTTGAATTTGAATTGACTGGAATTTCAAATGGGATATTGATCAAAGGTGATGAAGCACTGTTTGGAAAAATGATTAGTTTGATCACAAAGGGTTACTGTAGCATGACACTGGGGGTGTTACAAATCTCCTCCACTACAAGAAATCTCGTCCTGAGATTTAAGTGCGGAAGTAAAAACTAAGTTCGGGAGAACTGACCCTTATAGGGTTAATTATATGGTGAACAATTCAAAGAATGTGGCAGAAGTATCTCTCGAGTAGAAAGTTAATAAGACCTTGGGAGCATGTATGAAGGTACAACAGGAAGGATCAAACGGATAGACAAACAATTGATACCCGAATAGAGTGTGAGAAACGGGTTCAGAGCATCGGGAATAGATCATCTCTCAGACGATGGCTCGTGACAACACACAGAGCCAAGAGCAAATGATACTTTGGAATAAAGGATATACATGAGATTCAGGTTCCGATCCTGTGGAACTGTGGGTTATGGGCCCACCATGTGGGTTAAAATTAGGGGGGAGCAGTGACATGTTACAAGGTTATGATAACAAGGCATGTCAGAGTGTAACCTGCCAGTTATGTTGGCAATAACGTCGGTACCAAGGGCGAGGGGCGAAGAGAACCATTTTCCTGCTCGTTGAACGAGGCGGGCCATTAGGCAAAGTTCTCGTCCATCGGTGGCTACCGGAATGTCAACAACAATAATAGCAGGGTCTTTACTGACAGAGTTGTACATTGCGGTGCTACCTAAGCAAGAAATTATTTCTACTGAGATAAGTTAGTTTACGGGAAAGGTTAAACAAAAGAATGGAAAGGAAAAATATGATTAGTATATTAATCAGAACAATGGAAAGGAAAATGTGTTTAAACACAATTATCAGGAGTATATCCTTCCCAAGGACAAGCAGAGGATGATATCCATGACAGGATAGTAAGTAGATAACCAATTAGATAAAGGGAAAGAATTTCATGACATTACCCATACCATGGTGTTTGGATAACTGATAAAGAAAATTTAGTATCGTGCTTCAAATGTTCTTATTGGAGATCGAATTACCACAAACATGCTTCGAGATAGCATTGACATGGTTTCAATCAAAGGTCAGACTTTGGATACACCAAGGATCCATCGGAAACAACTTAAAAAATAAGTCATACAATTTTAGCAAGGAAAAGATGAGGGTGTGGCCGATGGGCTCAGTAGCAATCCATCGACATGTCAAAAAGGAAGTATTCCCAAAATCAATATGATCAAGTTTGTGTTGGGGGGAAGACAAGAATGTTGCTGATGCTGACGCAAATCATTGAGAGGCAAGGATGGTATTTCTAGCCATGAATTCAGTAGACATCTCTGAAGAAGCCAAAGTGTGATGGTGATCAAGACAAGGTTTGTTGAGAGACTCTACGAAGATGCCCTCGAGCAGAAAAGGGAGGATGAAGTGAAACGCTATGAGAACCATGGATTTGACACAAGCTCAAAGTCAAGCTTGTTGTTGGAGGTGAAATGATAAGATGAGGAAGATCAACGTAAGCTTAGCTCATCGTCGGTAGTTACTCCAGGCATAAGGACCAAGTAGCACAGTTAAAAAGTTGACATGATAAAAATATAGCCGATCAGGCTAGGAATGATGTGATGGGGTATAAAGCTTCCCAGTATCAAGTACTAGGTGTAATGCCAGAAGGTAAATCGGAGTAGAGGTTGGACGGGGGAATGATTTGTAGAGGATAAGTAATTGTAACTTACCCAGTAAATGGGATCAAGGAGGAAATATGGTCGGGACCATAACTGCAAGGGATCCAATCTACGATACCGGAAAAATATTCAAATGATTAAATATCCTTGCAAGAAGCTTTGATGATAAGTCCCACACCGTGTCCGTGGGCATGAACACAAGGTTCAGGGTCGACTCCCACTTCTACAATGGATAACCTTTCATTTTACTTCTCGTTCTTGATGAAGCTGTAGTATTGAAAATTTAACCGGCGAAAAGCCAGTAGAGTATAACACGCATAACTTTCGAGTTCACACAGATTAGGGAAGGCATAGGTTCAACCCATCAGGGCACCTTAGGAACATATATCATAAATTTTGAGACTAAATAACACAAGCTTGGTAGTAGAGCATGCTAGAGAAAGCGGAGGATACAATTTAGTAAAAGCATTATGTATCCGAGGAAAGGCTCACAAGCTTATTGAATATGAAGGACGTTGTCGGATAAAATCCAAAAAGGGGTCTGGTGGTCCACAAGGGATCTGATGTGAGCATCAATATTCAACCAAAGGAAGAAAGAATGCAAGGAGATCAGATTATAGAAACAACTGACTAACTCAAAGCTCAATTGCAAGAGGGATTATGAATTCCAAGACAAGGGATCAGAAGCAATGCTCTGATTAGGGATGGATAGGTAGAATAGCCTTAAGGGGTACAATCGATGGCGATTTGATTGATCGAGATTCAGCACATGTTAAAATGATGTCTGAGCGGGAAGGATGAATTCTAGGATCTGATTGAGGATTGCGAGCATTCGCAACATATTGTATCAAAGGACTCAAAATGATAATGACAAAGGCTGACAATAAGATTACTAGACTTATGGTATTGACCATAATGCAAGCAAGCAAGAAAATCAAGAACAATAGGTTGTTGAGGATTTTCACAAGAACGAATGGTATTACGAAGACTTTTGTGAAGTACGTGAATCAACTAAGGATGAGCGGATACTCGATAGGTGCACAAGGTTATCCGTAGGGGTATTCAGATGACAAGGAACTGCAAGGCAGTAAGCTCAAAGGATTCTCGGAACAAAGGAGAGCAGTTCAGGGCATCTTGTAATAACAAGAGCAACAAGGAATGCTTGTATGAATGACAAGTGTATATAGTTATCCATAAGGATATATCGGTGGTAGGGAGCTGCAAAGAAGTGGGCACAGGGTCTCGGGACTCATCGAGGAGTACCTTGAGAGTCTTCTGATGAAACAGTCGGTCATCTGTGGTGAAGGGGCTCTCCGGGATGAATTGGTTACGAGAACCTAATGTCAAGTTAGTAAAAATTTAACCCGAAAGGAAGAGAGATGAGAGTCCCAGAGTATAGACGAGGAGTAAAAGATCCTAATACCTCCCAATGGCGACGTGGGGCCGTAAGCCACACAGCCATGTTAGTAAAACATTTTTCACTGACTAGACTCAACTTTGGCCAAGGAGTTTGGAAGGGGATTCCTACAGGAAGTCGGCTCTGATACCAACTTGTGACGCCCTCGATTGGACCGTACACTAATCATACACGCAAATATGTACGATCAAGGTCAAGGACTCACGGGAAGATATCACAACACAACTCTAGACACAAATTAAAATAATACAAGCTTTATATTACAAGCCAGGGGCCTCGAGGGCTCGAATACATAAGCTCGAATACACAAGAGTCAGCGGAAGCAACAATATCTGAGTACAGACATGAGTTAAACAAGTTTGCCTTAAGAAGGCTAGCACAAAAGCAACATCGATTGAAAAGGCAAGGCCTCCTGCCTGGGAGCCTCCTAACTACTCCAAGTCGTCAGCGGTCGTCACATAGTAGTAGGCACCCTCGGGGTAGCAGTAGTCATCAGTGGCGTCGTCTGGCTCCTGGGATCCGTCATCTGGTCGCAACAAACGGGTATGGGGGAAAAAGAAGTAGCAAAGCAACTATGAGTACTCATCCAAAGTACTCACAAGACTTACATCAGATCTAAACTAAGTATGCATCTGTATCAAAGGAATGGGTTGTATATGTGGACTGTGCTGCAGAAATGCCATAATAGGGAGAAGGCTTAGTCCTATTGAAGACTAGCATCTTCTGGAAACCACCATCTCGCAGCAACGGGAGGGAGTAGAGTAGCATAAAGTAAAGTAGTAGTAGTGTTATCAACCTCGGCCAGAGATCCTTTCTCGACTCCCTGCGAGAAAGCAATCCCAGAGCCATACTATCCAATTATCATCACAATCCAATTCTCATCAGCATCCAGTTCTCACCACAAGTATCCAGTTCTAGTTGTATCGATCGGGATACAACTCCAAGTGTCCGTTACCGTAGGACAAGCTATCGATAGATGTTTTCTTCCCTGCAGGGGTGCACCAACTTACCCACCATGCTCGATTAACTCCGGCCGGACACACTTTCCTGGGTCATGCCCAGCCTCGGCCAAACAATACGCCGCAACCCGACCTAGGCTTAATAGAGAGGTCAGCACGCCGGACTAAACCTATGCCCCCAGGGGTCATGGGCCATCTCCCCGGGAACTCCCGCACGTTGCGTACGCGGCCGGTGAGCAGACCTAGCTAACTCCTTCAACAAGGCAGGTGCTTACGCAGTCCAACCCGGCGCACGCCGCTCAGTCGCTGACGTCTATTAAGCTTCGGCTGATGTATACGACGTAGAACGCCCATACTATGCCCACGTGATGGTTAGTGCTATCAGGCCAGAGGCCCCTCGGATCAAATATCCAAATCGTAGTGGATTAGGAACGCGCGGTAACAAGCAAAGACTCACGAAAGATGTGACCCCGTTGCTCCTGGCCACGCCTCGTAATTATCTCGCGGGCACCCTCCAGGTCAACCCGTCTCCACATCTCTCGCAATTAAGCTCGCGTGGGTACCCCTCAGGGTCGACCCGTCTTTAGTAACATGGTTCAGTGTAAAGTCATAGTAGCCATAGTAACTGTGTGTCCAAACATCAAGGGGAAAACCCGAGGAATCACCCCCGGTGAATTCCACTCGATGTAATCATCAAGGAGAATGTACGAGGAATCATCCCCGAGGTTCACACTTGAGGGGTTGCATGAAAGAGTCGTATCGGAAGTTGTTAAGGAGGAAATCACCCTCGATGACCACGACCGAGTAGTTACACTACATGGTTAACATCATAAGTGCTGAAGAGGTCTCACCCTCGGCACTCGATAGTAACCCAGTAGTGTCGACAACTAAGGGGAAAGTGATGTGCGGTGCCGGGGCCTGGTCTTCGATCCCGTTGATCGGGTCTTCGATGATGAAGCAGGGGCAACAAGGACAGGTTGGGGGTCACTGATGGATCACTAACCAACCTATACTAAGCAGTTTATGATAAACATGTATGGTACAACAACGAATACAAAAGCAGGCTATGCATCAGAATAGGAGCAATCAATTACAGTAGCAAAATCTAATGCAAGCATGAGAGAATGGAATGGGCGATATAGGGATGATCAAAGGGGGGGGGGGGCTTGCCTGGTTGCTCTGGCAAGGAGGGGTCGTCGTCGACATAGCCGATCACAGGGTCATCATCACCGGTCTCGGGGTCTACCAGAGAGAAGAGGGGGAAGAAACAATATATACACGTAAACATATGCATAACAAGACAATATGATGTACCGGGTGTGACCTAACATATGGCTACACGAAAATGGTGGAGGGGGAAAACAACCGGGAATGTTTTCCCGGTTCCGGACCTATGTCAGATAGATGACCAGAGGGGAAAAGTTCCATGTTCAGATAGTTAGAGGCATCTGACAGGTATGTGGGTAGTGTATTCGGGTTCGTCTCGTCGTTCTGAGCAACTTTCATATATAAAGTTTTTCGATCCGAGCTACGGTTAATTTCCTATGATTTTTCAAAGTCTTAAACATATTCTGGAATTATTTAAAATAACAGAAAAGAAAATACGACGTTAGCATGACGTGTTGGTGACGTCAGCAGTCAACAGACTCGCTGACCAGGTCAAACCTGACCTGTTGGTCCAGTGGGTCCCACATGTCAGCGTCTGTGGCACTAAAAGTGAATTAAAATGACTAACAGAACTAGTTAGGGGTGTGGGCCCCATTAGCCAGTGTCTGATTAGGTTAACTAATTAGATTTAATTATTAAAAGTTTAATTAACTTAAAAGTGTGGTGGGGCCCGCTTGTCAGGGACATGGGGCTGCCCAGACATCAGTTGACTGGGTCAACCCAGTCAGCTGGGGCCCGTGGGGCCTATTGGGAGTGGCACTGGGGTGGCCCCAGGCCAGCCACGTCGGCGGTGGCCGGCGGCTCGACGCCGGCGACGCCAAAATGCGGCGGAGGGCCTCGGGCCTCGTCGGATTTCGCCTACAGGCGACCATTTCGCGCACGCTAGGGTGCATTCGAACGAGTGGAGCAGCGCGCGTCGAACTGCGGTGGTGGCCCGGCCAGAAAAGGCCGGTGACGGTGATGGCAAGCGGCGGAGGCGGCGGCATGCACGGGTGCTCGACGAAAACGGAGCTACGGCGCGCTATCGAGCAAACGGAGAGGCTGGGGGGATCTAAGTGGTGCGGGGAGTGCAACGGGCTTGAGTCCGTGACCAAAAGGTCACCGGAAGAACGACGACGGTGAGCGGAGGCGGCGACGCATTTGGGCGCCCGTCGAGGTAGGTGCTAAGGGGCACGGCAGGAAGCGTGCGTGCGCGCGTTACATTCCTGGAAGCACCAGGAGCACGGCAGAGGACACAGGCGAGCGTGACAAGGGCCATGGCCACGGCCACGGGCTCGTCGGCGGCAAACAGAGCTCGGCCACGGCGGCGACAACTAGCTACGACGCGGGGAAGAGCACGGGGAGAGAGGGAGAGGGAGGCAGAGCTCACTGAGCACCTGTAGGTCTGCAAACATGGGCTCGGAGGAGGCTCGGCGGAGCGAATCGACGGCGGCAAGCTCGGGCGTCCCGAGGAGGAAGATGGGTGGACCCGGCGGTGCGGAGCGTTCCGGCTCCAACGGTGGGCACCGTTTGACGTGGAGGACGACGGCGGACGCCTACGACATGTTGGCGACGCGGGGCGAAGACGGTGGCCGCGAGATCGACGCGGCGACGGCAACGAGCTCTTGGGCAAGGTGGGGGAAAAGAGAGAGAGGCGAGGTGCATGGGGCAAGTGGGGGGGGGGCAGCTAGGGTTTGTCCGGGTCGGGGCGACCTAGTAGTCGCCGGGGAGTCGCCGGATGGCCGCCTCGTGGCCATCGGCAGCCATAGACGGCGTGGGCGCATCCACCCAGCCCCCGGTGAACAGAGGTAGGGGACGACAGGATTAGGTGGGCTGGGTTGCACTGTTGCGCGGCTGGGCCAAGTGCACAGTGCAGCCTGGCCTTTTTATATTTTTTTATATTCTGCCTTTATTTATTAACAGAGAGAGAAAGGGAATTATTTGGTCAACTATTTCACTTAAGAAAAATTTGGGATGTGTCCCATTAAATCCCTGGTGATTATAGACAGTGCCACAAATATTTTGGAGACCAGAAGAACTCATTTACTATTTTTCATAAATAGGATAGCATTTAAAAATGCTGAATTGGTGTTGTTATGATTGCTAATGCTCATCTTTGCACAAAACTGATGTTGTGTTCCTTAACAAATAATTGTTATGGAATTTTTGACAAGTGATGAACATTTTTCTAGCAACTTTTGAGCAACTTCAAACGTCACTTGAATTTGAATTGACTGGAATTTCAAATGGGATATTGATCAAAGGTGATGAAGCACTGTTTGGAAAAATGATTAGTTTGATCACAGAGGGTTACTGTAGCATGACACTGGGGGTGTTACAGATGGATAAGACAATTCCCAAGCTCTTTGCGATGCTAAAGGCGGCGGAGGTAGAAATCAAGAAGGAGCATCAAGTGTTGATGGTTAACAAGACCACTAGTTTCAAGAAGAAGGACAAAGGGAAGAAGGGGAACTTCAAGAAGAATGGCAAGCAAGTTGCTTCTCAAGTGAAGAAGCCCAAGTCTGGACCTAAGACTGAGATTGAGTGCTTCTACTGCAAAGGAACTGGTCACTGGAAGCGGAACTACCCCAAGTATTTGGCGGATAAGAACGATGGCAAAGTGAAAGGTATATTTGATATACATGTTATTGATGTGTACCTTACTAATGCTTGTAGTAGCGCCTGGGTATTTGATACTGGTTTTGTTGCTCATATTTGCAACTCAAAACAGGGGCTACGGATTAAACAAAGATTGGCTAAGGACGAGGTGACGATGCACGTGGGAAATGGTTCCAAAGTTGATGTGATCGCCGTCGAGACGCTACCTCTACATCTACTTTCGGGATTAGTTTTAGACCTCAATAATTGATATTTGGTGCCAGCGTTAAGCATGACCATTATATCTGATCTTGTTTGATGCGAGACGGATATTCATTTAAATCAGAGAATAATGGTTGTTCTATTTATATGAGTAATATCTTTTATGGTCATGCACCCTTGATGAGTGGTCTATTTTTGTTGAATCTCGATAGTAGTGATACACGTATTCATAGTATTGAACCCAAAAGATACAAGTTTAATAATGATAGTGCAACTTATTTGTGGCACTGCCGTTTAGGTCATATTGGTGTAAAGCGCATGAAGAAACTCCATGCTGATGGACTTTTGGAATCACTTGATTATGAATCACTTGATGCTCGCGAACCATGCCTCTTTGGCAAGATGACTAAGACTCCGTTCTCTGGAACAATGGAGCAAGCAACTGACTTATTGGAAATAATACATACTGATGTATGCGGTCCAATGAGTGTTGAGGCTCGCGACGGGTATCGTTATTTTCTGACCTTCATAGATGATTTGAGCAGATATAGGTATATCTACTTGATGAAACATATGAAACATTTGAAAAGTTCAAAGAATTTCATAGTGAAGTGGAAAATCATCGTAACAAGAAAATAAAATTTCTACGATTTGATCGTGGAGGTGAATATTTGAGTTATGAGTTTGGTCTTCATTTGAAACAATGCGGAATAGTTTTGCAACTCACGCCACCTCGAACACCACAGCGTAATGGTGTGTCTAAACGTCGTAACCGCACTTTTTTAGATATGGTGCAATCTATGATGTCTCTTACTCATTTACCGCGATCGTTTTGAGGTTATGATTTAGAAACGACTGCATTCACATTAAATAGGGCACCATCTAAATCCGTTGAGATGACACCATATGAACCGTGGTTTGACCAGAATCCCAAGTCGTCGTTTCTTAAAGTTTGGGGTTGCGATGCTTATGTGAAAAAGCTTCAACCTGATAAGCTCAAACCCAAATCAGAGAAATGTGTCTTCATAGGATACCCAAAGGAGACTGTTGGGTACACCTTCTATCACAGATCCAAAGGCAAGATATTTGTTGCTAAGAATGGATCTTTTCCAGAGAAGGAGTTTCTCTCGAAAGAAGTGAGTGGGAGGAAAGTAGAGCTTGATGAGGTAATTGTACCTTCTCCCAAATTGGAAAGTAGTTCCTCACAGAAATCAGTTCCAGTGATTCCTACACCAATTAGTGCAGAAGCTAATGATGACGATCATGAAACTTCTGATCAAATTACTACCGAACCTTGTAGGTCAACCAGAGTAAGATCCGCACGAGAGTGGTATGATAATCCTGTTCTGGAGGTCATGTTACTTGACCATGATGAACCCACAGACTGTGAGGAAGCGATGATGAGCCTAGATTCCGCGAAATGGCTTGAGGCCATGAAATCTGAGATGGGATCCATGTATGAGAACAAAGTGCGGACTTTGGTTGACTTGCCCGATGATCGGCAAGACATAGAGAATAAATGGATCTTCAATAAGAAGACTGATGCTGACGGCAATGTTACTGTCTACAAAGCTCGACTTGTTGCGAACGGTTTTAGATAAGTTCAAGGAATTGACTACGATGAGACCTTCTCACCCGTAGCGATGCTTAAGTCTATCCGAATCATGTTAGCATTTGCCGCATTTTATGATTATGAAATTTGGCAAATGGATGTCAAAACTGCATTCCTTAATGGATATCTTAAAGAAGAGTTGTATATGATGCAACCAGAAGGTTTTTTCGACCCTAAAGGTGCTAACAAAGTGTGCAAGCTCCAGTGATCCATTTATGGACTAGTGCAAGCCTCTAGGAGTTGGAATATACGTTTTGATAGTGTGATCAAAGCATATGGTTTTATATAGACTTTTGGAGAAGCCTGTATTTACAAGAAAGTGAGTGGGAGCTCTGTAGCATTTCTGATATTATATGTGGATGACATATTGTTGATCGGAAATGATACTGAATTTTTGAATAGCATAAAAGGATACTTCAATAAGAATTTTTCAATGAATGACCTTGGTGAAGCTGCTTATATATTGGGCATCAAGATCTATAGAGATAGATCAAGACGCTTAATTGGACTTTCACAAAGCACATACCTTGATAAAGTTTTGAAGAAGTTCAAAATGGGTCATTCAAAGAAAGTGTTCTTGCCTGTGTTACAAGGTGTGAAGTTGAGTCAGACTCAATGCCCGACCACTACAGAAGATAGAGAGAAAATGAAAGTCATTCCCTATGCCTCAGCCATAGGTTCTATCATGTATGTAATGCTGTGTACCAGACCTGATGTGTGACTTGCTATTAGTTTAGCAGGGAGGTACCAAAGTAATCCAGGAGTCGATCACTGGACAGCAGTCAAGAACATCCTGAAATACCTGAAAAGGACTAAGGATATGTTTCTTGTTTATGGAGGTGACAAAGAGCTTGTTGTAAATGGTTACGTTGATACAAGCTTTGACAATGATCCGGATGACTCTAAGTCACAAACCGGATACGTATTTATATTGAATGGTGGAGCTATCAGTTGGTGCAGTTCCAAGCAGAGCGTCGTGGCGGGATCTACGTGTGAAGCAGAGTACATAGCTGCTTCAGAAGCAGCAAATGAAGGACTCTGGATGAAGGAGTTCATATCCGATCTAGGTGTCATACCTAGTGCATCGGGTCCAATGAAAATCTTTTGTGGCAATACTGGAGCAATTGCCTTGGCGAAGGAATCCATATTTCACAAGAGAACCAAACACATCAAGAGACGCTTCAATTCCATCCACGATCAAGTAAAGGAGGGAGACATAGAGATTTGCAAGATACATACGTATCTGAATGGTTCATACCCGTTGACTAAGCCTCTCTCACGAGCAAAACATGATCAGCACCAAGACTCCATGGGTGTTAGAATCATTACTATGTAATCTAGATTGTTGACTCTAGTGCAAGTGGGAGACTGAAGGAAATATGCCCTAGAGGCAATAATAAAGTTGTTATTTATATTTCCTTATATCATGATAAATGTTTATTATTCATGCTAGAATTGTATTAACCGGAAACTTAGTACAAGTGTGAATACATAGAAAAATGGAGTGTCCCTAATATGCCTCTACTAGACTAGCTCGTTAATCAAAGATGGTTAAGTTTCCTGACCATAGACATGTGTTGTCATTTGATGAACGGGATAACATCATTAGAGAATGATGTTATGGACAAGACCCATCCGTTAGCTTAGCATAATGATTGTTTAGTTTTATTGCTATTGCTTTCTTCATGACTTATACATAATGATTGCTTAGCATAATGATATGTGAAAACCTCCCTTTCTTTATTACTTCGTATTAATTGCAACTGAAGGAAATATGCCCTAGAGACAATAATAAAGTTGTTATTTATATTTCCTTATATCATGATAAATGTTTATTATTCATGCTACAATTGTGTTAACCGGAAACTTAGTACATGTGTGAATACATAGACAAATAGAGTGTCACTAGTATGCCTCTACTTGACTAGCTCGTTAATCAAAGATGGTTAAGTTTCCTAGCCATGGACAAAGAGTTGTCATTTGATAAGCGGGATCACATCATTAGAGAATGATGTGATTGACTTGACCCATCCGTTAGCTTAGATGGATGATCGTTACCGTTTCATTGGTACTGCTTTCTCCATGACTTATACATGTTCCTCAGACTATGAGATTATGCAACCCCCGAATACCGGAGGAACACCTTGTGTGCTATCAAACGTCACAACGTAACTGGGTGATTATAAAGATGCTATACAGGTGTCTCCGATGGTGTTTGTTGAGTTGGCATAGATCGAGATTAGGATTTGTCACTCCGTGTATCAGAGAGGTATCTTTGGGCCCTCTCGGTAATACACATCACTATGAGCCTTGCAAGCAATGTGTCTAATGAGTTAGTCACATGATGATGCATTATGGAACGAGTAAAGAGACTTGCGGTAACGAGATTGAACTAGGTATGGTGATACCGATGATCGAATCTCGGGGAAGTAACATAGCGATGACAAAGGGAACAACGTATGTTGTTATTCGGTTTGACCGATAAAGATCTTCGTAGAATATGTAGGAGCCAATATGAGCATACAAGTTCTGCTATTGATTATTGACCGAGATGTGTCTCATCATGTCTACATAGTTCTCGAGCACGTAGGGTCCACACGCTTAACATTCGATGATGATTTGTATTATGAGTTATGTGATTCGATGATCGAAGTTTGTTCGGAGTCCAGGATGAGATCACGGACATGACGAGGAGTCACGAAATGGTCGAGACATAAAGATATATTGGACGATGTTATTCGGACACCGGATGAGTTCTGAGAGGTGCCGGTTAATTATCGGAGTGCCGGAGGGTTATCGGAACCCCCCGGGGGAACTAATGGGTCTTCATGGTCCTTAGTGGGGAGAGAGAAGGGCCACAAGGGGCTGGCCATGCACCCCCCTCCTTGGGTCCGAATTGGACTAGGGGAAGGGGGCGGCGTCCCCCTTTCCTTCCTTCCCTCCCCCTCTCCCTTCCTTCTTCCCCCTTCCTCCAGGTGGAATCCTACTAGGACTTGGAGTCCTAGTAGGAATCCCCTCTCCTAGCGCGCCCTACAGGGGCCGGTGATGACCCACAAGTACAGGTTATCTATCGTAATCCTTTCGATAAGTAAGAGTGTCGAACCCAACGAGGAGTAGAAGGAAATGACAAGCAGTTTTCAGTAAGGTATTCTCTGCAAGCACTGAAATTATCGGTAACAGATAGTTTTGTGATAAGGTAATTCATAACGGGTAACAAGTAACAAAAGTAAACAATGTGCAGCAAGGTGGCTCAATCCTTTTTTAGCAAAGGACAAGCCTAGACAAACTCTTATATAAAGGAAAGCGCTCTCGAGGACACATGGGAGTTATCGTCAAGCTAGTTTTCGTCATGCTCATGTGATTCACGTTCGTTACATTGATAATTTGGTATGTGGGTGGAACGGTGCTTGGTTGCTGCCCTTACTTGGACAAGCATCTCACTTATGATTAACCCCTCTCGCAAGCATCCGCAACTACGAAAGAAGAATTAAGGTAAATATAACCATAGCATGAAACAAATGCATCCAAATCAGCCCCTTACGAAGCAACGCATAAACTAGGGTTTAATGTTATGTTGCTCTAGCAACCCATCATCTACTTATTACTTCCCAATGCCTTCCTTTAGGCCCAAACAATGGTGAAGTGGCATGTAGTCGACGTTCACATAACACAACTAGAGGAAAGACAACATACATCTCATCAAAATATCGAACGAATACCAAATTCACATGACTACTTATAGCAAGACTTCTCCCATGTCCTCAGGAACAAATGTAAATACTCACAAAGCATATTCATGTTCATAATCAAAGGGGTATTAATATGCATAAAGGATCTGAAAATATAATCTTCCACCGAATAAACCAACTAGCATCAACTACAAGGAGTAATCAACACTACTAGCAACCCACATGTACCAATCTAAGGTTTTGAGACAAAGATTAGATACAAGAGATGAACTAGGGTTTGAGAGGAGACGGTGCTGGTGAATATGTTGATGGAGATTGTCCCCTCCCGATGAGAGGATCTATGGTGATGACAATGGTGATGTTTTTCCCCTCCCGGAGGGATGTTTCCCCGGCAGAACAGCTCCACCAGAGCCCTAGATTGGTTCCGCCAAGGTTCGCCTTGAGGCGGTGGCGCTTTGTCCCGAAAGCATCCTTCCAGATGGGCATTGGGGGCCTTCCAGGTGGCCCACGAGGCAGGGGCGCGCCCTGGGGGTAGGGCGTGCCCCCACCATCGTGGACGGCGGCTGGCTCCCCTCTGGTGCTTTCTTTGCCCAATATTTTTAATATATTCCAAAACTGATTTTCGTGGAGTTTCAGGACTTTTGGAGTTGTGCAGAATATGTCTCTAATATTTGCTCCTTTTCCAGCCCAGAATTCCAGCTGCCAGCATTCTCCCTCTTCATGTAAACCTTGTAAAATAAGAAAGAAAAGATATAAGTATTGTGACATAATGTGTAATAACAACCCATAATGCAATAAATATCGATATAAAAGCATGATGCAAAATGGACGTATCAACTCCCCCAAGCTTAGACCTCGCTTGTCCTCAAGCGGAAGCCAATATCGAAAATATGTCCACATGTTTAGAGATAGAGGTGTCGATAAAATAAAATACGGACATGAGAGCATCATGATCATTCTTAGAACAGCAACATATATATATATATATATATTGTCATATGGTTTCTTATGCTAAAGTAACAATCTTATTCAAAATGTAAAGTATGAATCAGAAACTTCATTGAAAACTAACAAACTATAATCTCAGCCATTGAAGCAATTGCAATTTATCATAACATGGGAAAGAGTCAATATAATATCTTTTCAGCAAGTCCACATACTCAACTATCATTTAGTCTTTCACAATTGTTAACACTCACGAATACTTATGGGTATGAAGTTTTAATTGGACACAGAGAAAGATAGGGGCTTATAGTTTTGCCTCCCAACCTTTTACCTCAAGGGTAATGTCAACAATAATAGGTTATGCAAACCCACATCCAATTAGCTATATATATCAGGATCTTTCCAACACACAGTGCTTGCCAAAGGATAAAATGTAAAAAGGAAAGGTGAAGATCACCATGACTCTTGTATAAGGTATAGGTCAAAAATAAAAGATAGGCCCTTCGCAGAGGGAAGCAGAGGTTGTCATGTGCTTTTATGGTTGGATGCACAAAATCTTAATGCAAAAGAACGTCACTTTATATTACCACTTGTGATAGGGACCTTTATTATGCAATCTGTCGCTTTTATTTCTTCCATATCACAAGATCGTATAAAGCTTATTTTCTGCACACCAATAGATCATACATATTTAGAGAGCAATTTTTATTGCTTGCAACAATGATCACTTACTTGAAGGATCTTACTCAATCCATAGGTAGATATGGTGGACTCTCATGGCAAAACTGGGTTTAAGGATATTTGGAAGGACAAGTAGTATCTCTACTTGGTGCAAAGAATTTGGCTAGCATGAGGGGGAAAGGCAAGCTCAACATGTTGGATGATCCATGACAATATAATTTAATTCGGATATAAGAAAGCATAACCCATTACGTTGTCTTCCTTGTCCAACATCAACTTTTTAGCAAGTCATATTTTAATGAGTGCTCACAATCATAAAAGATGCCCAAGATAGTATATTTATATGTGAAAACCTCCCTTTATTTATTACTTCCTGTTAATTCCAACTGAAGGAAATACGCCCTTGAGGCAATAATAAAGTTGTTATTTATATTTCATTATATCATGATAAATGTTTCTTATTCACGCTAGAATTGTATTAACCGGAAACTTAGTACATGCGTGAATACATAGACAAACAAAGTGTCACTAGTATGCCTCTACTTGACTAGCTTGTTAATCAAAGATGGTTAAGTTTCCTAGCCATGGACAAAGAGTTGTCATTTGATAAGCGAGATCACATCATTGGAGAATGATGTGATTGACTTAACCCATCCGTTAGCTTAGCACGATGATCGTTACAGTTTCATTGCTAGTGCTTTCTTCATGACTTATACATGTTCCTCAGACTATGTATTATGCAACTCCCGTATACTGGAGGAACACCTTGTGTTCTATGAAACATCACAACGTAATTGGGTGATTATAAAGATGCTCTATAGGTGTCTCCGATGGTGTTTGTTGAGTTGGCATAGATCAAGATTAGGATTTGTCACTCCGTGTATCGGAGAGGTATCTCTGGGCCCTCTCGATAATGCACATCACTATAATCCTTGCAAGCATTGTGACTAATGAATTAGTTGCGGGGTGATGCATTACAGAACGAGTAAAGAGACTTGCCGGTAACGAGATTGAACTAGGTATGAGGATACTGACGATCGAATCTCGGTTAAGTAACATACCGATGACAAATGGAACAATATATGTTGTTATGCGGTTTGATCGATAAAGATCTTCGTAGAATATTTCGGAACCAATATGAGCATCCAAGTTCCGCTATTGGTTATTGACTAGAGATGAGTCTCGGTCATGTCTACATAGTTCTCGAACCCATAGGGTCCGCACGCTTAACATTCTGTGACGATTTGTATTATGAGTTATGTGATTTGATGACCGAAGTTTATTCGGAGTCCCGGATGAGATCGGGGACATGACGAGGAGTCTCAAAATGGTCGAGGCGTAAAGATCAATATATTGGAAGGCTATATTCGGACATCGGAAAGGTTCCGAGTGATTCGGGTATTTTTCGGAGTACCGGAGAGTTACGAGAATTTGTATTGGGCCTTAATGGGCCATACGGGAAAGGAGAGAAAGGCCTCAAGGATGGCCGTGCCCCTTCCCCATGGACTGGTCTGAATTGGACTAGGGAAAGGGGGCGCCCCCTTCCTTCCCTCTCCTTCTCCCTTCCCTTTTTCCTATTCCATGTGGGAGGTGGAATCCTACTACGACTAGGGAGTCCTAGTAGGACTCCACACTTTGGGCGCGCCCTATGAGGGCCGGCCTCCTCCTCCCTCCATCCTTTATATATGTGGCCAGGGGGCACCCCATAAACACACAAGTTGATCATTGATCTCTTAGCCGTGTGCGGTGCCCCCTCCACCATAATCCACCTCGGTCATATCGTAGCGGTGCTTAGGCGAAGCCCTGTTCCGGTAGCATCACCATCACCGTCATCGTGCTGATGAAGCTCTCCCTTGACACTTTGCTGGATCATAAGTTCGTGGGATGTCACCGAGCTGAACGTGTGCAGATCGTTGAGGTGTCGTACCTTCGGTGCTAGGATCGGTCGATCGTGAAGACGTACGACTACATCAGCCACGTAGTCATAACACTTCCGCTTACACGAGGGTACGTGGACAACACTCTTCCCTCTCGTTGCTATGCATCACCATGATCTTGCGTGTGCATAGGATTTTTTTTGAAATTACTACGTTCCCCAACAGTGGCATTCGAGCCAGTTTTGTGCGTAGATGTTATATGCACGAGTAGAACACAAAGGAGTTGTGGGCGTGAGTATATACATATTGATTGCCGTCACTAGTTGATTCTTGATTCAGCGGTATTGTCGGATGAAGTGGCTTAGACCGACATTACGCGTACGCTTACACGAGACTGGTTCTACTGACGTGCTTCGCACACAAGTGGCTAGTGGGTGTCTGTTTCTCCAACTTTAGTTGAATCGGATTCAATGAACAGGGTTCTTTCTGAAGATCAAAAATCAATCACTATACCGCGTTGTGGTTTTTGATGCGTAGGTAAGAACGGTTCTTGCTTAGCCCGTAGCAGCCACGTAAAACTTGCAACAACAAAGTGGAGGACATCTAACTTGTTTTTGCAGGGCATGTTGTGATGAGATATGGTCAATACGTGATGAGATATAAATTGTTGTATGAGATGATGATGTTTTGTTAACGTTATCGACAGCTGGCAGGAGCCTTATGGTTGTCTCTTCATTGCATAAGATGCAAGCGCCATATAATTGCTTTACTTTATCGCTATGCGGTAGAAATAGTTGCAAAAGCAATAGTTGGTGAGACGACCATGTGATGACACGTTGATAATGATCAAGATGATGGAGATCATGGTGTCATGCCGGTGACGGTAGAGATCATGACGGTGTTTTGGAGATGGAGATCAAAGGCACAAGATGATGATGGCCATATCATGTCACATATTTTGATTGCATGTGATGTTTATCCTTTATGTATCTTATTTTGCTTAGTTCGGCGGTAGCATTATATGATGATCTCTCACTAAATTTCAAGGTATAAGTGTTCTCCCAGAGTATGCACTGCTGCGACAGTTCGTCATGCCGAGACACCACGTGATGATCGGGTGTGATAAGCTCTACGTTCACATACAACGGGTGCACGCCAGTTTTGCACATGCGGAATACTCGGGTTAAACTTGACGAGCCTAGCATATGTAGATATGGCCTCAGAACACTGGAGACCGAAAGGTCGAGCGTGAATCATATAGTAGATATGATCAACATAGCGATGTTCACCATTGAAAACTACTCCATCTCACGTGATGATCGGACATGGTTTAGTTGATTTGGATCACGTGATCATTTAGATGACTAGAGGGATGTCTATCTAAGTGGGAGTTCTTAAGTAATATGATTAATTGAACATTAATTTATCATGAACTTAGTCCTGATAGTATTTGCATAACTATGTTGTACATCTATAGCTCGCGATGTAGCTCCCCTGTTATTTTTGATATGTTCATAGAGAAAAACTATGTTGAAAGATGATAGTAGCAATGATGCGGACTGGGTCCGTGGTCTGAGGATTATCCTCATTGCTGCATAGAAGAATTATGTCCGTGATGCACCGCTAGGTGATGGACCTATTGCAGGAGCAGATGCAGACGTTATGAACATTTTACAAAGCTCGGTATGATGACTACTTGATAGTTTAGTGCACCATGCTTTACGGCTTAGAACCAGGACTTCAAAAACGTTTTAAATGCCATGGAGCATATAAGATGTTCCAAGAGCTGAAATTTGTATTTCAGACTCATGCCCGAGTCGAGAGGTATGAGACCTCTGACAAGTGTTTTGCCTACAAGATGGAGGAGAATAGCTCAACTAGTGAGCACGTGCTCAGAATGTCTGAGTACTACAATCGCTTGAATCAAGTGGGAGTTAATCTTGCAGATAAGATAGTGATTGACAGATTTCTCTAGTCACTATCGCCATGTTACTGGAACTTCGTGATGAACTATAATATGTAAGGGATGACGAAAATGATTCCCGAGCTCTTCACGATGCTGAAATCGGCGAAGGTAGAAATCAAGAAAAGCATCAAGTGTTGATGATTGACAAGACCACTAGTTTCAAGTAAAAGGGCAAGGGAAAGAAAGAGAACTTCAAGAAGAATGGCAAGCAAGTTGCCACTCCCATAAAGAAGCCCAAAGCTAGACCCAAGCCTGAAACTGAGTGCTTCTACTGCAAAGGAAATGGTCACTGGAAGTGGAACTGCCCTAGATACTTGGCGGATAAGAAGGATGGCAAAGTGAACAATGGTATATTTGATATACATGTTATTTATGTGTACTTTACTAGTGTTTGTAGCGACCCCTCAGTATTTGATACTGGTTCAGTTGCTAAGAGTAGTAACTCGAAACGGGAGTTGCAAAATAAACAAAGACTAGTTAAGGGCGAAGTGATGATGTGAGTTGGAAGTGACTCCAAGGTTGATGAGATCACCATTGCACACTCCCTTTACCTTCGGGATTAGTGTTGAACCTAAAATAAATGTTATTTGGTGTTTGCGTCGAGCATAATATGATTGGATCATGTTTATTGCAATACGGTTATTCATTTAAGATAAAGAATAATTGTTATTCTATTTACATGAATAAAACCTTCTGAGGTCATGCACCCAAGGTGAATTGTTTATTGAATCTTGATCGTAGTGATACACGTATTCATAATATTGAAGCCAAAAGATGCAAAGTTAATAATGATAGTGCAACTTATATGTGGCACTGCCGTTTAGGCCATATTGGTGTAAAGCGCACAAAGAAACTCCATGCTGATGGGCTTTTGGAATCAATTGATTATGAATCATTTCGTGCTTGCGAACCATGCCTCGTGAGCAAGATGACTAAAACTCCGTTCTCCGGAACAATGGAGCAAGCAACTGACTTATTGGAAATAATACATGGTGATGTATGCAATCTGATGAGTGCTGAGTCTCGCGGCGGGTATCGTTATTTTCTGACCTTCAAAGATGATTTGAGCAGATATGGGTATATCTACTTGATGAAACATAAGTATGAAACATTTGAAAAGTTCAAAGAATTTCGGAGTGAAGTAGAAAGTCATCATAACAAGAAAAATAAAGTTTCTGCGATCTGATCGTGGAGGGGAATATTTGAGTTACGAGTTTGGTCTTCATTTGAAACAATGCGGAATAGTTTCGCAACCCACGCCACCTAGAACACCACAACGTAATGGTGTGTCCGAATGTCATAACCGTACTTTATTAGATATGGTGCGATCTATGATGTCTCTTACTGATTTATCACTATCGTTTTAGGGTTATGCATTAGAGACAACTGCATTCACGTTAAATAGGGGACCATCTAAATCCATTGAGATGACACCATATGAGCTGTGGTTTAGCAAGAAACCTAAGATGTCGTTTCTTAAAGTTTGGGGCTATGATGCTTATGTGAAAAAGTTTCAACCAGATAAGCTCGAACCCAAATCGGAGAAATGTGTCTTCATAGGATACCCAAATAAAACTGTTGGGTACACCTTCTATTACAGATCCGAAGGCAAGATATTCATTGCTAAGAATGGATCCTTTCTAGAGAAGAAGTTTCTCTTGAAAGAAGTGAGTGGGAGGAATGTAGAACTTGATGAGGTAATTGTACCTTCTCCCCAATTGGAAAGTGGTTCATCACAGAAATCAGTTCCATTGATTCCTACACCAATTAGTGAGGAAGCTAATGATGATGATCTTGAAACTTCAGATCAAATTACTACCGTACCTCGTAGGTCAACTAGAGTACGGTCCGCACCAGAGTGGTATGGTAATCCTGGTCTGGAAGTCATGTTACTAGACCATGACGAACCTACGAACTATGAGGAAGCGATGATGAGCCCAGATTCCCCAAAATGGCTTGAGGCCATGAAATCTGAGATGGGATCCATGTATGAGAACAAAGTATGGACTTTGATTGACTTGCCCGATGATCGGTGAGTCATTGAGAATAAATGGATCTTCAAGAGGAAGACGGACGCTGATAGTAGTGTTACTATCTACAAAGCTCGAATTGTCGCAAAATGTTTTCGACAAGATCAAGGTGTTAACTACGATGAGATTTTCTCACTCGTATTGATGCTTAAAAGTTTGTATGAATCATGTTAGCAGTTGCCGCATTTTATGAAATCTGGCAAATGGATGTCAAAACTGCATCCCTTAATGGATTTCTTAAAGAAAAGTTGTATATGATGCAACCAGAAGGTTTTGTCAATCCTAAAGGTGCTAACAAAGTGAGCAAGCTCCAGCGATCCATTTTTGGACTGGTGCAAGCATCCTGGAGTTGGAATATATGCTTTGATAAAGTGATCAAAGCATATGGTTTTATACAAACTTGCGGTGAAGCCTGTATTTACAAGAAAGTGAGTGGGAGCACTACAACATTTCTGATAAGTATATGTGAATGACATATTGTTGATCGAAAATAATGTAGAATTTTCTGAAAATCATAAAGGAGTGTTTGAAAGGAGTTTTTCAAAGAAAGACCTCGGTGTAGCTACTTATATATTGAGCATCAAGATCTATAGAGATAGATCAAGACACTTGATATATTTTCAATGAGTACATACCTTGACAAGATTTTGAAGTAGTTGAAAATAGAACAGTCAAAGAAGGAGTTCTTGCCTGTATTGCAAGGTGTGAAGTTGAGTAAAGACTCAAAACCCGACCACGGTAGAAAATAGAAAGAGAATGAAAAGTCATTCCCTATGCCTCAGTCATAGGTTCTATAAAATATGTTATGCTGTGTACCAGACCTATTGTGTACCTCACCATAAGTTTGGCAAGAGGGTACAATAGTGATCCAGGAGTGGATCACTGGACAGCGGTCAAAAATATCCTTAGTGGAATAAGGAAATGTTTCTCGGTTATGGAGGTGACAAAGAGTTCTTCGTAAAGAGTTACGTCGATGCAAGCTTTTGACGCCGATCTAGATGACTCTAAGTATCGATATAGACACATATTGAAAGTGGGAGAAATTAGCTAGAGTAGCTCCGTGCAGAGTATTGTAGACATAGAAAATTTTCAAAATACATATGGCTCTGAATGTGGCAGACCCGTTGTCTAAATTTCTCTCACAAGCAAAACATGATCACTCTTTGGGTCTTAATCACATAGCGATGTCAACTAGATTATCGACTCTAGTAAACCCTTTGGGTGTTAGTCACATGGAAATGCGAACTAATCACATAAAGATGTGAACTATTGGTGCTAAATAACATGACGATGTGAACAATATTATTGACTCTAGTGCAAGTGGGAGACTGAAGGAAATATGACCTAGAGGCAATAATAAAGTTGTTATTTATATTTCCTTATATCATGATAAATGTTTATTATTAATGCTAGAATTGTATTAACTGGAAACTTAGTACATGTGTGAATACATAGACAAATAGAGTGTCACTAGTATGCCTCTACTTGACTAGCTCGTTAATAAAAGATGGTTAAGTATCCAGCCATGGACAAAGAGTTGTCATTTGATAAGCGGGATCACATCATTAGAAAATGATGTGATTGACTTGACCCATCCGTTAGCTTAGCACGATGATCGTTACAGTTTCATTGCTACTGCTTTTTTCATGACTTATACATGTTCCTCAGACTATGAGAATATGCAACTCCCGAATACCGGAGGAACACCTTGTGTGCTATGAAACATCACAACATAACTGGGTGATTTTAAAGATGCTCTATAGGTGTCTTCGATGGTGTTTGTTGAGTTGGCATAGATCAAGATTAGGACTTGTCAATCCGTGTATCAGAGAGGTATCTCTGGGCCGTCCCGGTAATGCACATCACTATAAGCCTTGCAAGCATTGTGACTAATGAGTTAGTTGCGGGATGATGCATTAAGGAACAAGTAAAGAGACTTGCCGGTAACGAGATTGAACTAGGTATGAGGATACCGACGATCGAATCTCGGGCAAGTAACATATCGATGACAAAGGGAACAACGTATGTTGTTATGCGGGTTGACCGATAAAGATCTTTGTAGAATATGTAGGAACTAATATGAGCATCCAAGTTCCGCTATTGGTTATTGACTGGAGATGAGTCTTGGTCATGTCTATATAGTTCTCGAACCCGTAGGGTCCGCACGCTGAACGTTCTGTGACAATTTGTATTATGAGTTATGTGATTTGATGACCGAAGTTTGTTCGGAATACCAGATGAGATCCGGGACATGACGAGGAGTCTCGAAATGGTCGAGACATAAAGATCAATATATTGGAAGGCTATATTCGGACCTCGGAAAGGTTCCGAGTGATTCGGGTATTTTTCGGAGTACTAGAGAGTTACAGGAATTCGTATTGGGCCTTAATGGACCATACGGGAAAGGAGAGAAAGGCCTCAAGGGTGGCCGCGCCCCTTCCCCATGGACTGGTCCGAATTGGACTAGGGAAAGGGGGCGCCCCTTACTTCCTTCTCCTTCTCCCTTCCCTTTTTCCTATTCCATGTGGGAGGTGGAATCCTACTAGGACTAGGGAGTCCTAGTAGGACTCCACAATTTGGGCGCACCCTATGAGGGCCGGCCTCCTCCTCCCTCCATCCTTTATATACGTGGCCAGGGGGCACCCCATAGACACACAAGTTGATCATTGATCTCTTAGCCGTGTGTGGTGCCCCCTCCACCATAATCCACCTCGGTCATATCGTAGCGATGCTTAGGCGAAGCCCTGTTCCGGCAGCATCATCATCACCGTCATCATGCAGTCGTGCTGACGAAGCTCTCCCTCGACACTCTGCTGGATCGTGAGTTCGTGGGACGTCACCGAGCTGAACCTGTGCAGATCGCGGAGGTGTCGTACCTTCAGTGCTAGGATCGGTCGATCGTGAAGATGTACGACTACATCAACCGCGTTGTCATAATGCTTCCACTTACGGTCTACAAGGGTACATGGACAACACTCTTCCCTCTCGTTGCTATGCATCACCATGATCTTGCATGTGCGTAGGATTTTTTTGAAATTACTATGTTCCCCAATAGCAACAATGACCAAAACTATGTTTGTCAACTCTCAACAACTTTTATTCATCATACTCTTTATATGTGAAGTCATTACTCTCCATAAGATCAATATGATCTCTTTATTTATTTTTATTCTTTCTCTTTTTCCTCAAGATCATAACAAGATAACCAAGCCCTTGACTCATAACTAATCTTTATTATATATAGCTCATGGACTCGATTACATAGATAAGGATCAATACTGAAACTCAAAGCTAGATCATACTAAACTTTATTCTACTAGATCAGGATATAACCAAAAGGATCGAACTAAGAAAAACGGTAAAGATAGAAGTGTGATGGTGATACGATACCAGGGCACTCCTCCAAGCTTGGCAGTTGCCAAGGGGAGTGCCCATACACGATACGCAGTTCTCCTTTGGTGATGAAGAAGAGATTGTTGATGACGTAGGCTTGTCGTCCAACATCGAGCGTAGGAGTTGCTCCAACTTACGATTAATGCCCTTGAGTGCGGTGATATGCTCTTGCAACAGAATATTTCCACGAGTTAGATACTTGTTCTGCACCCGAACTATTTCAATCATCTTGAAAGATTCAATTTCAGTAGGGGTAAGAAGATTGTAATGAGGTTGAAGGATGTCTTCTTCTGCTGCCGGAGCTTGATCCTCCGTGGCCTTCTTGATCCTATCATCCTTGTTGATCTCCCCGGGTTCTTCTCTCTTCAGCTCTGTCTTCATTAGCCAAGCATCGTTGCCCTCATTGTTGGAGGGGGGAACGACATGATGCCTGGCCTTGACAACTCTGGCAGAAAACAACTCAAAACAAAAGCAGGAGATATGTGTGTGGTACAGTGGTCAAAACCTTCAGGAGATTATATAATGAATATTTACCGACCAAAAGAAGTATCGTGCAAGAAATCGGAGTCCGGAGGACACACGAGGTGCCCACGAGGCAGGGGGCACACCCTCCACCCTCGTTGACGCCTCGTGTCCTTTCCGGACTGCTTCTTATTTTCCTATTTTCTTAAATGTTCCAAAACGGAGAAAAATTGCTATTAGAACTGTTTTGGAGTCAGTTTACTTACCGTACCACATACCTATTCCTTTTCGGAGTCTGAAACGTTCTGGAAAGTGTCCCTTATGTACTCCTCCGGGGTTACAGTATTAATAACATTGGTTTCAACATTTATAGGGTTACCTGAGATATAATGTTTGATTCTTTGACCGTTCACCACCCTCGGATTTGTGCCTTTGAAGTTGTTGATTTTTATGGCACCAAAACGATAGAATTCCTTGATAACGTAAGGACCTTCCCATTTAGAGAGAAGTTTTCCTGCCAAAAATCTTAAGCGAGAGTTGTATAACAATACATAATCACCTACATTAAACTCATGTTTTTGTATCCTTTTATCATGCCATCTTTTAACCTTTTCTTTAAATAGTTTGGCATTCTCATAGGCCTGGGTTCTCCACTCATCAAGTGAGCTGATGTCGAATAGTCTCTTCTCACCGGCAGGTTTGAAGTCATAATTGAGCTCTTTAATGGCCCAATATGCCTTATGTTCTATTTCGAGAGGTAAGTGACATGCTTTTCCATAAACCATTTTATACGGAGACATACCCATAAGATTTCTATATGCAGTTCTATAGGACCATAGTGCATCATCAAGTTTCTTGGACCAATTCTTTCTATATCTATTAACAGTCTTTTACAAAATTAATTTAAGCTCTCTATTACTTAGTACTACTTGACCACTAGACTGTGGGTGATATGGAGATGCAATTCTATGATTAACATCATACTTAGCAAGCATTTCACGGAAGGCACCATGAATAAAATGTGAACCACCAACAGTCATTAAGTATCTAGGGACTCCAAATCTCAGAAAAATAACTTCTAGTTGGAATATCTTCTACCCACTTAGTAACGTAATCAGCAGCAACTAAAATATGTGTATACCCGTTAGAGGAAGGAAACGGTCCCATATAATAAAAGCCCCAAACATCAAATGGTTCAATAACAAGTGAATAGTTCATAGGCATTCCTTGACGTCTACTAATATTACCAATTCTTTGACATTCATCACAAGACAAGAAAAACTTACGGTCATCTTTGAAGAGAGTATGCCAATAAAACCGGATTGCAATACCTTATGTGCAGTTCTATCTCCAGCGTGGTGTCCTCCATAAGCCGTGGAGTGACACTTGCGTAGGATATGTTCCTGTCGATGCTCAGGTACACAACGTCTAATAACACCATCTATTATTTCTTTATAAAGGTGTGGGTCATCCCAGAAGTAACGTCTTAAGTCATAGAAAAACTTTTTCTTTTGCTGGTATGTGAAACTAGGTGGTATAAATTTAGCAACAATGTAATTATCATAATCAACATACCATGGAGCAGTACGAGAAGCATTTATGACAGCTAATTGTTCATCAGGAAAGCTATCATCTATAGGTAGTGGGTCACCAAGAACATTCTCTAACCTAGACAAGTTGTCTGCAACGGGGTTCTCAGCTCCCTTTCTATCAATAATATGCAAATCAAATTCTTGTAGCAAGAGAACCCATCTAATGAGTCTAGGTTTAGCATCTTTCTTTTCCATAAGATATTTAATAGCAGCATGATCAGTGTGAACAGTTACTTTGGAATCAACAATATAAGGTCTGAACTTATCACAAGCGAATACAACTGCTAAAAATTATTTTTCAGTAGTAGCATAATTTCTCTGGGCACTGTCTAGAGTTTTACTAGCATATTGGATAACATTTAGTTTCTTATCAACTCTTTGTCCTAGAATAGCACCTACAACATAATCACTAGCATCACACATAATTTCAAAGGGTAAATTCCAATCAGGTGGCTGGACAATTGGTGCAGAAATTAAGGCTTTCTTAAGTATTTCAAATGCTTCTACACAATCATCATCAAAGACAAAAGGAACATCTTTATGTAAGAGATTAGTCAGAGGCCTATAATTTTTGAGAAGTATTTAATGAACCTCCTATAAAAACCGGCATGACCAAGGAAACTTCTTATGCCTTTGATGTCCTTACGACACGACATCTTTTCAATAGCATCAACTTTAGCTTTATCAACTTCAATACCTCTTTCAGAAACTTTATGCCCCAAGACAATACCTTCATTAACAATAAAGTGGCACTTCTCCCAATTCAAGACAAGATTAGTTTCTTCACATCTCAGCAAAACTCGATCAAGGTTGCTTAAGCAATCATCAAAATAAGTTCCATACATAGAGAAATCATCCATGAAAACATCAATAATCTTTTCACAAAAGTCAGAGAATATAGCAGTCATACATCTTTGAAAGGTAGCAGGTGCATTACATAAACAAAAAATGCATACGTCTATAAGCAAAGGTACCGAAATGGCTGTTGGGGAACGCAACAATTTCAAAAAAATGAGAGGGGAGAGTATCGTCTACATACCCTCATAGACCGTCAGCGGAAGCGTTATGACAATGCGGTTGATGTAGTCGTACGTCTTCACAATTGACCGATCCTAGTACCAAACGTACGACACCTCCGCGATCTGCACACGTTCAGCTTGGTGACGTCCCGCGAACTCATGATCCAGAAGAGCTTTGTGGGAGAGTTTCGTCAGCACGATGGCGTGATGATGGTGATGATGTTGCTACCGGAACAGGGCTTCGCCTAATCACCGCTATGATATAACCGAGGTGGATTATGGTGGAGGGGGGCACCGCACATGGTGTAGCGACCAGACCTCAAACAGTCTGATCTCTGTGCTCAGGTGTCATCCCTAGATCAGTAATGCTGACACCACACAGTACTCGGAGGATTTATAACAGAGTAGCAATCACACACTTATTACATCGAGTGTCTCAATAGAGAACTTATTACAATAAATATGGCTTAAGGCCATCTAATAACTATAACAACGGAAGGCTTGGAAGATAAGTGAGTCCATCAACTCCAACGGCATCACTGAGTATAGAACCACGACCTAAAAACTCCTTAATCGTCGTCTGAAAAGTCTGCAACATTAACGTTGCAGCCCGAAACGGGTTAGCACATGGAATATGCTGGCAAAGTAACACATAGAGAGTAATGGAATGAAACAGCTATACTATATGCATATTTGGCTGGAGGAAAGCTCTATGGTTACAGTTTTGCGTAAAGCCAATTTTCCCTATTGCAAAGGAATAAATTTTATTTAACTATCATGGTAGTTGTTAAACATTGAGAATGGTTGACAGCATTCTCAATCCCAATTAAGCATCATCATTAAACAAACCCAAAAAAATTAAATCTTAGGGTAACATGTTGAGATTCACATGATAATCCAGGTACTAGATACTCAAGATGTCCATAACCAGGGACACGGCTAACCATGATTAGTTTATACACTCTGCAGAGGTTTGCGCACTTTTCCCCACAAGACTCGATTGCCTCCGTTTGGTTTCTCGCACTACATGGTGTTTGAGAAGACGGATGACCGAGACATAGTCTTTCAGAAGCACTAGCACCTTATGATGGATAGACCGTTACACCTACTTTCCCCTACATCTGCTAGTCTACCCTGTAAGAGTTCGCACGACTTAATCAACTATGCTAGAGCCCATAATATCTTGTGGCTGCACACAGAAGTTTCTAGTATGAAAAATCTCATGATCCCTTTGGGCCTGGGTGGCGGTCCATAAAGAAAATCAGGCAATCCTGGAATACCCAGGTACCTCAATCCACCCAGATGTGTGTTTAAGTTGCCACCTTAGATAAACCATTAATTAACAAACTCACATCTGTCATGGATATCACTCACCCAATCCACGTCTACTAGCATAGCATGGCATAATAGGCAAACGTAGAAGTAACTCCCAAAGGTTTGATAATATAACAGGTAATAGGTACTACCTCAACTACTTCCCATCCCACAATTTAATTAGATCCTAATCATGCAATGTTTGAGGATTGATCTAATGCAATAAAACTGCGTAGTAGGAGGTATGATAGAAGTGTTACTTGCCTTGCTGATGATTCGCGAAACCTAGAGATTCGAAGTAACAGGCGGCGCACTCCGGGTATTCTATCGCAGACAAACAAACAAGCATACAATAAGTATTCATCTAATGCACGTGTAAAACTCAAATAAGAGATCTAACCAGAAGGTTCAACTTAAGAACTCTGGTTTGCAAAAAGAATCGAATCAAACGAAGCAAAGAAAGTCAAACGGCAAAAGAAACAGGCTTCGTTTACTATTCTGGATCTAGGGCAATTTTTACAGTGGCAAAAACTTGTTTAAGTTGGTTAAACGGATAGAGGGTTTTGAGACGAAACTCCAGGCGCTTGAATCGCCTGATTCCGATAAACGAGCGAAAAGTGATACTAAAACAAAAATCGGATCAGGAATCGCGATAAGAAAAATGACGGATTTAATCCGAGAAAAAGAAAAACGACGAACGTTCACTAGAACGAACGAACGCTCGCTAAATAAATAAACCGGAAAAACCAATCTATTTAAAAAAACCAAAACTAAAAATAAAAATAAAAACCGCGACTTTTTTTCTTTTTTTCTCTTTAAAAAAACGGGCGGCGAAAACGAGGTTGACCTCGGGCGGCGGGTCCGACGGTGGCGGTGGCTAATTAGGGTTTCAGGCGCGGTGGGCTGGCGGCTCGGGTCGGGCGGCTTATAAAGGCTGCCCCCAGGCGGAGTCCCGCTCGGGTACGGCCCAAAGTCGGTTCACGTTTTTTTAAATTATTCCACGCAAAAAAAACAAATAAAAGAAATACTAAACGGACTCAAAAAATCCCGAAATAAATTTTCCCGGGCTTCTAAAATCAAGCCGCACAAGGTGAACATTTATTTGGGGCCTAAATGCAATTTGAAAAACGCACATTTTTCCTAAATTCAAATAAAATACCGAAAAACTCTGAAATAAAATCTTATTTGATTTTATTATTAAATCCTCAATATTTCTTTATTTTGGGAAAGTCATTTTATTCCCTCTCTCATATTTTTGTAATAGAAATAATTGATGATAAAATAATTAAAATCAAATGATTCTATTCGCAAAATTTGAGAAAACTCAAATATGAAAATAACGAAATCCCCAACTCTCTCTGTGGGTCCTTGAGTTGCGTGGAATTTCTAGGATCAAATCCAAAAGAAAATAAATTATGATATGCAATGATGGTCTAATGTATAACATTCCAAATTGAAAGTTTGGGATGTTACACATGGCTAAAAGATCAACTGATCAACTTGTGTGTCCATGGGGTGCCCCCTCCCCCGTATATAAAGGAGTGGAGGAGGGGGAGGGCTGGCCCTCTCTATGGTGCGCCCTGGGGGAGTACTACTCCCTCCGGGAGTAGGATTCCCCCTTTCCTAGTAGAAGTAGGAGCCCTTCCAAGTAGGAGTAGGAGATGAAGGAAGGAGGAGAGAGGGAGGAATGAAAGGGGGGTCGGCCCCCCTCCCAATTCGGATTGGGCTTGGGGGGCGTGCCTCCCTCTTTTCCCTTCCCTCTTCTCTATCCCACTAAGGCCCAATAAGGCCCATATACTCCCCGGGGGGTTCCGGTAACCTCCCGGTACTCCGAAAAAAAATACCCGAACCACTCGAAACCATTCCGATGTCCAAATATAGGCTTCCAATATATCGATCTTTACGTCTCAACCATTTCGAGACTCCTTGTCATGTCTGTGATCAAATCCGGGACTCCGAACTACCTTCGGTACATCAAAACACATAAACTCGTAATACCGGTCGTCACCGAACGTTAACGTGCGGACCCTACGGGTTCGAGAACTATGTAGACATGACCGAGACTCATCTCCGGTCAATAACCAATAGCGGAACCTCGATGCTCATATTGGTTCCTACATATTCTACGAAGATCTTTATCGGTCAAACCGCATAACGGTATACGTTGTTCCCTTTGTCATCGGTATGTTACTTGCCCGAGATTCGATCGTCGGTACCTCAATACCTAGTTCAGTCTCGTTACCAGCAAGTCTCTTTACTCGTTCCGTAATGCAACATCCCGTAACTAACTCGTTAGTGACATTGCTTGCAAGCCTTATAGTGATGTGCATTACCGAGAGGCCCCAGAGATACCTCTCCGACAATTGGAGTGACAAATCATAATCTCGATCCATGCCAACTCAACAAACACCATCGGAGACACCTGTAGAGCACCTTTATAATCACCCAGTTACATTGTGACATTTGGTAGCACACAAAGTGTTCCTCCGGTATTCGGGAGTTACGTGATCTCATAGTCATAGGAACATCTATAGTTATGGAGAAAGCAAAAGCAACAAACTAAATGATCGTCGTGCTAAGCTAACGGATGGGTCAAGTCAATCACATCATTCTCTAATGATGTGATCCCGTTAATCAAATGACAACTCATGTCTATGGTTAGGAAACATAACCATCATTGATTCAACGAGCTAGTCAAGTAGAGGCAAACTAGTGACACTCTGTTTGTTTATGTATTCACACATGTACTAAGTTTCTAGTTAATACAATTCTAGCATGAATAATAAACATTTATCATGATATAAGGAAATATAAATAACAACTTTATTATCGCCTCTAGGGCATATTTCCTTCAGTCTCCCACTTGCACTAGAGTCAATAATCTAGATTACATTGTAATGATTCTAACACCCATGGAGTCTTGGTGCTGATCATGTTTTGCTCGTGAGAGAGGCTTAGTCAACGGGTCCGCAACATTCAGATCCGTATGTATCTTGCAAATCTCTATCTCTCCCTCCTTGATTTAATTGCGGATGGAATTGAAGCATCTCTTGATGTGCTTGGTTCTCTTGTGAAATTTGGATTCCTTTGCCAAGGCAATAGATCCCGCCACGACGCTCTGCTTGGAACTGCACCAACTGACAGCTCCACCATTTAATAAAAACATGTATCCGGTTATTGACTTAGAGTCATCTGGATCAGTGTCAAAGATTGCATCGATGTAACCGTTTACGGCGAGCTCTTTGTCACCTCCATATACGAGAAACATATCCTTAGTCCTTTTCAGGTATTTCAGGATGTTCTTGACCGCTGTCCAGTGATCCACTCCTGGATTACTTTGGTACCTCCCTGCTAAATTTATCCCAAGGCACACATCAGGTCTAGTACACAACATTGCATACATGATAGAGCATATGGCTGAAGCATAGGGAACACCTTTCATTTTCTCTGTATCTTCTGCAGTGGTCGGGCATTGAGTCTGACTCAACTTCACACCTTGTATCACAGGCAAGAACCCTTTCTTTGCATGATCCATTTTGAACTTCTTCAAAACTTTATCAAGGTATGTGCTTTGCGAAAGTCCAATCAAGCGTCTTGATCTATCTCTATAGATCTTGATGCCCAATATATAAGCAGCTTCACCGAGGTCTTTCATTGAAAACTTCTTATTCAAGTATCCTTTTATGCTATTCAGAAATTCAGTATCATTTCCGATTAACAATACGTCATCTACATATAATATCACAGGCTTCTCGAAAAGTCTGTATAAAACCATATGCTTTGATCACACTATCAAAGCGTATATTCCCACTCTGAGAGGCTTGCACCGGTCCATAAATGGATCGCTGGAGCTTGCACACTTTGTTAGCACCTTTTGGATCGACAAAACCTTCTGGTTGCATCATCTACAACTCTTCTTTAAGATATCCATTAAGGAATGCAGTTTTGACATCCATTTGCCAAATTTCATAATCATAAAATGCGGCAATTGCTAACATGATTCGGATGGACTTAAGCATCGCTACGGGTGAGAATGTCTCATTGTAGTCAACTCCTTGAACTTGTCGAAAACCTTTCGCAACAAGTCGAGCTTTGTAGACAGTAACATTACCGTCAACGTCAGTCTTCTTCTTGAAGATCCATTTATTCTCTATGGCCTGCCGATCATCGGGAAAGTCAACCAAAGTCCACACTTTGTTCTCATACATGGATCCCATCTCAGATTTCATGGCTTCAAGCCATTTTGCGGAATCTGGGCTCATCATCGCTTCCTCATAGTTTGTAGGCTCACGATGGTCAAGTAACATGACTTCCAGAACAGGATTACCGTACCACTCTGGTGCGGATCTTACTCTGGTTGGTGATAACCCACAAGTATAGGGGATCGCAACAGTTTTCGAGGGTAGAGTATTCAATCCAAATTTATTGATTCGACACAAGGGTTGCCAAAGAATATTCTCAAGTATTAGCAGTTGAGTTGTCAATTCAACCACACCTGGATAACTTAATATCTACAGCAATGTATTTAGTAGCAAAATAATATGATAGTAGTGGTAACGGTGGTAAAAGGTAATGGTAGAAAAAGTAATATTTTTGGTGTTTTATAGTGATTGTAACAATAGCAACGGAAAAGTAAATAAGCGAAGAACAATATATGGAAAACTCATAGGTAATGGATCAGTGATAGAGAATTATGCCGGATGTGATCGATCATGTAACAGTCATAACCTAGGGTGACACAAAACTAGCTCCAGTTCATCAATGTAATGTAGGCATGTATTCCGAATATAGTCATACGTGCTTATGGAAAAGAACTTGCATGACATCTTTTGTCCTACCCTCCCGTGGCAGCGGGGTCCTATTAGAAACTAAGGGATATTAAGGCCTCCTTTTAATAGAGTACCGAACCAAAGCATTAACACATCGTGAATACATGAACTCCTCAAACTACAGTCATCACCGGGAGTGGTCCCGACTATTGTCACTTCGGGGCTGCCGGATCATATCACATAGTAGGTGACTATAGACATGCAAGATAGGATCAAGAACTCTCATATATTGATAAAAACATAATAGGTTCAGATCTGAAATCATGGCACTTGGGCCCTAGTGACAAGCATTAAGCATAGCAAAGTCATAGCAACATCAATGTCAGAACATAGTGGATACTAGGGATCAAACCCTAACAAAACTAAGTCGATTACATGATAAATCTCATCCAACCCATCACCGTCCAACAAGCCTATGATGGAATTACTCACGCACGGCGGTGAGCATCATGAAATTGGTGATGGAGGAAGGTTGATGATGACGATGGCGACGGATTCCCCTCTCCGGAAACCCCAACGGACTCCGGATCAACCCTCCCGAGAGAGTTTATGGCTTGGCGGTGGCTCCGTATCGTAAAACGTGATGAATCCTTCTCTCTCCTTTTTTTCTCCCCAAAAGTGAATATATGGAGTCAAGGTTGAGGTCGGTGGAGCGTTAGGGGGCCCACGAGGTAGGGGGCGCGCCCAGGGGGTAGGACGCGCCCCCCACCCTCGTGGACAGGTGGAGGCCCCCTGACGTGGATTCTTCTTCCAGTATTTTTTATATATTCCAAAATAATTCTTCGTTGATTTTCATGTCATTTCGAGAACTTTTATTTCTGTACAAAAATAACACCATGGCAATTCTGCTAAAAACAGCGTCAATCCGGGTTAATTCCATTCAAATCATGCAAATTAGAGTCCAAAACAAGGGCAAAAGTGTTTGGAAAAGTAGATACGACGGAGACGTATCAACTCCCCCAAGCTTAAACCTTTGCTTGTCCTCAAGCAATTCAGTTGATAAACTGAAAGTGATAAAGAAAAACTTTTACAAACTCTGTTTGCTCTTGTTGTTGTAAATATGTAAAGCCAGCATTCAGGTTTTCAGCAAAGATTATGAACTAACCATATTCACAATAACACTTAGGTCTCATGTTTACTCATATCAATGGCATAATCAATTAGCGAGCAATAATAATAAATCTCGGATGACAACACTTTCTCAAAATAATCATGATATGTTATGACAAGATGGTATCTCGCTAGCTCTTTCTGAGACCGCAAAACATAAATGCAGAGCACCTTTAAAGATCAAGGACTGACTAGACATTGTAATTCATGGAAAAAGAGATCCAGTCAAGTCATACTCAATGTAAACTAACAGTAATGGATGCAAATGACAGCGGTGCTCTCCAACTGGTGCTTTTTAATAAGAGGATGATGACTCAACATAAAAGTAAATAGATAGGCCCTTTGTAGAGGGAAGCAGGGATTTGTAGAGGTGCCAGAGCTTGGTTTTGAAATAGATATGAATAATATTTTGAGCGGTATACTTTCATTTTCAACATAACAACCAAGATATCTCGATATCTTCCATGCTACACATATTATAGGCGGTTCCCAAACACAATGGTAAAGTTTATACTCCCCCTCCACCAATAAGCATCAATCCATGGCTTGCTCAAAACAACGAGTGCCTCCAACTAACAAGAGTCCCGGGGGAGTTTTGTTTGCAGTTATTTTGATTTGATTCGCATAAAGCATGGGATTGGGCATCTCGGTGACCAGCCATTTTCTCGTGAGTGAGGAGCGCAGTCCACTCCTCTTGAGAATAACCCGCCTAGCATGAAAGATACAGACATCCCTAGTTAATACATGAGCTATTCGAGCATACAAAATAGAATGTTTATTTGAAGGTTTAGAGTTTGGCACATACAAATTTACTTGGAACGGCAGGTAGATACTGTATATAGGTAGGTATGGTGGAATCATATGGAACAACTTTGGGGTTTTATGGAATTGGATGCACAAGCAGTATTCCCGCTTAGTACAAGTGAAGGCTAGAAAAAGACTGGGAAGCGACCAGCTAGAGAGCAACAACAGTCATGAACATGCATTCAAATTAATCAACACCGAATGCAAGCATGAGTAGGATATAATGCACCATGAACATAAATATCATAGAGGCGATGCTGATTTTGTTTCAACTACATGCGTGAACATGTGCCAAGTCAAGCCACTCGAAACGTTCAAAAGAGGATACCACCCTATCATACCACATCACAACCATTTTAATAGCATGTTGGCACACAAGGTAAACCATTATAAGATCCTAGCTAATTAAGCATGGCATAAGCAACTATAATCTCTAATTGTCATTGCAAACATGTTTATTCATAATAGGCTGAATCAGGAACGATGAACTAATCATATTTACAAAAATAAGAGAGGTCGAGTTCATACCATCTTTTCTCATCTCAATAAGTTCATCATATAATCATCATTATTGCCTTTCACTTGCAGGACCAAATAGTGTGGATAATAATAATAGTGCACGTGCATTGGACTAAGCTGGAATCTGCAAGCAGTCAATTCAAGAGAGAAGGCAAGGTAATATGGGCTCTTTGTTAGATCAACAATAATGCATATAAGAGCCACTCAACATTTTCATTATGGTCTTCTCCTCTCGACCCCAAAGAACGAGAAAAGAAATAAAACTATTTACACGGGAAAGCTCCCAACAAGCAAAAAGAAGAACGAGAAATCTTTTTGGGTTTCCTTTTTAATTACTACTACAGGTATGGAAAGTAAACTAGCTAAAAGCTACAACTATTTTTTTGTTTTTCTTAAGGTTTATCAAACACACAAGAAGAAGGCATAGAAAAGGAAAATAAACTAGCATGGATGACACAATGAAAAAGTATGAGCATCGACAACTAGCATGAGTGTGTGAACACGAATGTAATGTCGGTGAGAAATACGTACTCCCCCAAGCTTAGACTTTTGGCCTAAGTTGGTCTATGGCCATAGCTGGCCTGGCGGATATCCAAAATAATAGTTGGGGTCGTACTGAGAAGAATCCCCCTGGTGCCACTGGTTGGCGATCTCTTCCGGATTCCACTGATAAACAAACTGCCGGTGAGGGTCAAATTGTGGTTCCGGCTCTGGCTCTGTAGCTGGTGTGGGGTTCCGGTAGGCATGAATGGCCTTCGGCGGAACAAGGTACTTGCCTGCAGATAAGTCAAACAAGGAAGGAGCAGGCAAAGTAATAGTCTCAGGGTGATTTTTATCAAATATCAGCTTGTACTTAAGCATCTTTTCCTTATTCTTAACGATAAAATCATGTGTTACCATACTCTTATAGTCTAGGAAAACATGAGGCAGCACCTTCTCTTCCTTCTCATAATGCCTAATAGGTATGTTAAAGTGTGCAGCGAGGCGCGAGGCGAAGATGCCTCCAAGGACGGGGCCCTTAGTACGATTAAGATTTAACCGCTTTGCAACAATAGCGCCCATACTAAATGTGTAGTCATGGAACAAGGCATGGCACAAAATAACAATATCAGGGGCACTAAGGTTGCCATAGTTTCTGCCACCAATTAAGCATCTACTAGCAAATATTGTGAACTAACGTAAAATAGGAAAATGTATGCTAGTAATTCTTGCATCGGAAACTTTCCTCGTTTCCCCTACAGCAATTGTATCAATAAACCCTTACATATTGTCACGATGTGGTTCCTCTACACTTCCCTCAAAAGGTATCAAACAAACCCGACAAAAATCACGAAGTGACATCTCCTTATGCTCATCATATAAATAAAATTCCACCGTAGGTGGTGAGCTCCTAGCATGGAAATGAAAGTTTTGCACAAAGGTATTGGTGAGTAAGAGATACTAATCGTGTTGGTCGTGGAGGAAGGCGGTGAGGCCTGCATTCTCAGCCAACTCATAAAAATCATCATAAATCCCGGCTGCTCTCAAGAAATTATCACAAGGCCATTCACATGGCCGAACTTCTGCGGTGCGAGGGACATTATATTTGGGCCTCTTATCCTCCTCACTTTGCTTATCCTTCGAGCTTCGGCTCGATGAGCTCCTCAAAAATCTCTTCATCCTTTTCTGAAAATATCTAAAAAAATTAGTAACTTCAAAATAAAAGTGAACCAAACTCAACAAAATTGATAGAAACTACTCCTACAAGTGCTTAGAGGCAATATCATGCATTAAAACTACGTTTGACCATATAAATTTGACATGCAAGCTCAAGAACAGGGTCACCTAAGCAGCAAAAATTTGCAATGAATAAAGCACTAGAACAAAAACTAATTGGAGCATTGGAGGAGTCACATACGAAAGAACAATCCCCCAAAGCAGTTTTGTGAATGGAGCTTTGAGCTAGGAGATCGAAAATGGCAGCAAGATGAGCTTGAAGTCGTGCTTGAGCTGGCTAGTGATTTTTTGGGGAGGAAGAAGGAGTGTGTGGTGGCTGGAATAATTGGAGGGGAGCCACCATGGGCCCACGAGGCAGGGGGCGTGCCCTGGATCCTCGTGGACAGGTGCTTGCTCCCCCTGCTGTGTTCTCGGTACCAGATATTCTCAAATATTCCATAAAAATCATATTTAAGTTTCAAGGCATTTGGAGAACTTTTATTTTCAGGGTATTTTTTATTGCATGGATAATTCAAGAAACAAATAGAAAAATACTATTTTTGCTTTATTTAATATAAATAACAGAAAGTAAAAATAGGGTACAAAGAGTTGTGTTTTTTAAATTCATCCATCTCATGCTCATCAAAAGGAATCCACTAACAAGGTTGATCAGGTCTTGTTAACAAACTCATTTCGAATAACATGAAACCGGAGAATTTTCGAATAACACTAGGTTACCTCAATGGGGATATGCATGTCCCCAACAACAAGAATATCATATTTCTTCTTGACAGTAGGAGGAGGAAATTCAAAACCTCCAATAGTAATAGTTGAATTTTTTTCCAATAGAATTGATACTATGGACTTGAGGTTGTTTCCTCGGAAAGTGTACCGTATGCTCATTACCATTAACATGAAAAGTGACATTGCCTTTTGTGCAATCAATAACAGCCCCTGCAGTATTCAAAAAGGGTCTTCCAAGAATAATAGACATACTATTATCCTCGGGAATATCAAGAATAACAAAGTCCGTTAAGATAGTAACATTTGCAACCACAATAGGCACCTCCTCACAAATACCGACAGGTATAGCAGTTGATTTGTCAGCCATTTGCGAAGATATTTCAGTAGGTGTCAACTTATTCAAATCAAGTCTATGATATAAAGAGAGATGCATAACACTAACGCTGACTCCAAGATCAGATAAAGCAGTTTTAACACAGTTTCTTTTAATGGAGCATGGTATAGTTGGTACTCCGGCATCTCCTAGTTTCTTAGGTATTCCACCTTTAAAGCTATAATTAGCAAGCATGGTGGAAATTTCAGCTTCCGGTATCTTTCTTTTATTAGTAACATATCTTTCATGTACTTAGCATAAGGATTCATTTTAAGCATATCAGTCAAATGCATACGCAAGAAGATATGTCTAATCATTTCAGCGAACGCGCTCAAAATCCTCATCATCCCTTTTCTTGGATGGTTTAGGAGGAAAAGGCATGGGTTTCTGAACCCATGGTTCTCTTTCTTCACCGTGCTTCCTAGCAACAAAGTCTCTCTTAACATAACATTGATTAATTGATTGTGGGTTATCAAGATCAACAACAGTTTCAATCTCTACATCATTATTATTGCTAGGTTGCGCATCAACATGAACATCATCATTAACATTATCACTAGGTTCATTTTCATTACCAGATTGTGTTTCAGCATTAGAGATAGAAATATCATTGGGATTCTCAGGTGTGTCAATAATAGGTTCACTAGAAGCATGCAAAGTCCTATCATTTTTCTTTTTCTTCCTTTTAGAAGGACTAGGTGCATCAACATTAGTTCTCTGAGAATCTTGCTCAATTCTCTTAGGATGGCCCTCAGGATATAAAGGTTCCTGAGTCATTTTACAACCTCTAGTCATAACTCTAACAACATTATCATTTTTCTTACTATTGAATTCATTGAGCAAATCATTCTGATCTTTAAGTACTTGTTCTACTTGAGTGGTAACCATAGAAGCATGTTTACTAACAAGTTTAAGTTCACCTTTAACATTAGCCATATAATCACTCAAGTGTTCAATCATATAAGCATTATGTTTCAGTTGTCTACCAACATAAGCATTGAAATCTTCTTGCTTAACCATAAAGTTATCGAACTCATCTAAGCATTGGCTAGCAAACTTAGTAGGAGGGATTTTTAGCTTTATCATATCTATAGAGAGAATTTACCTTTACTACCTGTGTCGGGTTATCAAGACCATTGTAACATCCCAAATTTCCAATTTGGAATGTTATACACTAGATCATCATTGCATATCATATTTCATCGCATTTTGGTTGATCCTAGGAATTCTACGCAACTCAAGGACCCTCGGAGAGAGTTGGGGATTTCGTTATTTTCATATTTGAGTTTTCTCAAATTTTGAAAATAGGATCATTTGATTTTATTTATTTCATCTTCAATTATTTCTGTTATAAATATTATGAGAGAGGGAATAAAATGACTTTCCCAAAATAAGGAAATATTGAGGGTATAAATAAAAAATCAAATAATATTTTATTTTGGTTTTATTTGCTATTTTGAATTTAGGAAAAATTGCACATTTTAAAAAATTGCATTTAGAGCCAAGAAAGTGTTCATCTTGTTCTAAATATTTTATTTGGACGGAGACAATTTATTTTGGCATTTTTAGATTTTTATTTATTTTTCTAGATTTTTTTAGTTACAGCGATATTGTTTAAAAAAACGAGACCCCGAGCCCGACTGGGCCAAGGGCCCAGCCGAGCAGGCCGGCCCAGCCGCCCGCCGCCGCCTCTCGCCGGGTTGGGACAGGAGTCCCGACCAGCGCCGCCGCCGCCCGAGTCCGGGGAGGACTCTGCCTCCCGAGGCCGACCCCTCCCCCAAGTCGACTCTCCCCGCCCCCTTTATAACCGCCGCCGCCCCCTGCA
>NC_041386.1:444927850-444976695 GCF_002162155.2 Triticum dicoccoides
CGCCGCGCCGCCCCGCGCCGCCCGCCACCCGCTGCCACGTCGGGGCTGCCGCCCCGCACCACCCGCCGCCCATCGGAGCCTCGCCGGAGCCCCGAGCCGAGGTAGCCGCCGCCCGGTTTTTGAGAAAAAGCCGTTTCGGTTTTTTTAAAACCGTAGTTTTCGTTTTTTTAAATATATCGGGTTTTTCTCCGGTTTATTTATTTAGCGAGCGTTCGCTCGTCCGTTCGTTTTAACGAACGCGTTCATCATTTAGTTCCTGTTAACGAACGTTCGTTCGTTAACCTGTTCGTCGTATTTCTCTTTCTCGGATTAAACCCGCGGTTTTTCTGATTGCGATTTCTGATCCGATGTTTGTTTTAGTTTTACTTTTCGCTCGTTTGTCGCAATCAGGCGATTCAAGCGCCTGGAGTTTCGTCTCGAAACCCTCTTTCTGTTTAACCAACTCAAACAAGTTTTTTCCTCAGTAAAATTTGCCCTAGTTTCAGATTAGTAAACGAAGCTTAGTTCTTTTGCCGTTGGTCTTTTGTTGCTTCGTTCGGTTTGATTCTTTTTGCCAACCGGAGTTCTTAAGTTGAACTTTCTGGTTAGATCTTTTATTCGAGTTTTACCTGTGCATTAGTTGAGTACTTATTGTATGCTTGTTTGTTTGCGATAGAGTACCCGGAGTGCGCCGCTTGCTACTTCGAATCACTAGGTTTCCCGGATCAGTAGCAAGGGAAGTAACACTTTGATCATACCTCCTACTACCCAGTTTTATTGCATTAGATCAATCCTCACACCATTGCATGTTTAGGATCTAATTAAATTGTGGGTTTGGGAAGTAGTTGAGGTAGTACCTATTACCTGTTTATCATCAAACCTTTGGGAGTTACTTCTATGTTTGCTTATTATGCCATGTTTTGCTAGTAGAGGTGGATTGGGTGAGTGTATCCATGACAGATGTGAGATTGTTAAATTAATGGTTTATCTAAGGTGGCAACTTAAATACACATCTGGGTGGATTGAGGCACCTGGATATTCCAGTGATTGCCTATTTTTATTTTGGACCGCCACCCAGGCCCAAAGGGATCATGAGATTATTCATGCTAGAAACTTCCGTGTGCAGCCACAAGCTATTATGGGCTCTAGCATAGTTGACTAAGTCGTGCGAACTCTTATAGTGGTAGACTAGCAGATGTAGGGGATGTAGGTTGGTACGATCTACCCGTTCGTAAGGTGCTAGCGCTTCTGAAAGACTATGTCTCGGTCATCCGTTTCTCAAACACCATGTAGTGCGAGATTCCCAACGGAGGAGATCGAGTCTTGTGGGGAAAAGTGCGCAAACCTCTGCAGAGTGTATAAACTAATCATGGTTAGCCGTGTCCCCGGTTATGGTCATCTTGAGTATCTAGTACCTGGATTATCATGTGAACATCATCATGTTACTCTAAATTAATTTTGTTGGGTTTTAATGATGATGCTTAATTTGGATTGAGAGCGTGTCTACACTCTCAATGTTTAACAACTACCATGATAGTTAAATAAAATGTATTCCTTTGTAGTAGGGAAAAATTGGCTTTACGCAAAACTGTAACCATAGAGCTTTCCACCAGCCAAATATGCATATAGAATAGCCTTATTCTTTTATTGCTCTCTATGTGTTACATTGCCAGCATATTCCATGTGCTGACCCGTTTCGGGCTGCAACGTTAATGTTGCAGACTTTTCAGATGACGAGTAAGGTGCTTTTAGGTCGTGGTTCTATACTCAGTGATGCCGTTGGAGTTGATGGACTCACTTATCTTCCAAGCCTTCCGCTGTTATCGGTATTAGATGGCCTTAAGCCATATTTATTGTAATAAGTTCTCTTTTGAGACTCTCGATGTAATAAGTGTGTGATTGCTACTCTGTTATTAATCCTTCAAGTATTGTGTGGTGTCTGCATTACTGATCCAGGGATGACACCTGAGCACAGAGATTGGACCGTTTGAGGTCTGGTCACTACAACCATGTATTTCTTCAACAGGCAATAAATTAAGACCATGTATTTCTTCAATAGGAGGTAAATTCTTAACATCTTCAGCTCCAATACCTTTTTCTTTCATAGATTTCTTTGTCTCTTGCATATCTTTAGGACTGAGAAATAGAATACCCCTTTTTTCGGAGTTGTCTTAGGAGTTGGTTCAGGAAGTGTCCAATTGTTTTCATTACTCAACATATTATTCAATAGAATTTCATCTTGATCAACAGTTCTTTCCCTGAAAACACAACCAGCACCACTATCCAGGTAATCTCTGGAGGCATCGGTTAGTCCATTATAAAAGATATCAAGTATTTCATTTTTCTTGAGAGGATGATCAGGCAAAGAATTAAGTAATCAGAGAAGCCTCCCCCAAGCTTGTGGGAGACTCTCTTCTTCAATTTGCACAAAATTATATATTTCCCTTAAAGCAGCTTGTTTCTTATGAGCGGGGAAATATTTAGAAGAGAAGTAATAAATCATATCCTGGGGACTACACACACAACCAGGATCAAGAGAATTGAACCATATCGTAGCATCACCTTTTAATGAGAAAGGAAATAATTTAAGGATCTAATAATAGCGAGTTTTCTCATCATTAGTGAACAGGGTAGCTATATCATTTAATTTCGTAAGATGTGCCACAACAGTTTCAGATTCATAGCCATAAAAAGGATCAGATTCAACCAAAGTAATTATCTCGGGATCAACAGAGAATTCATAATCCTTATCAGTAACAAAGATAGGTGAAGTAGCATAAGCAGGGTCATATTTCATTCTAGCTTTCAAAGACTTTTCTTTAAGCTTAACTGATAATTTCTAAAGATCACTTCTATCATTGCAAGCAAGAAAGTCTCTAGCAGTTTCTTCATCCATAACATAACCATTAGGAACAACATGTAATTCATATCTAGGGGGAGAATCTTCATCATCACTTTCATCAATATTATCAGTTTCAATAATTTCATTCTCTCTAGTCTTAGCAAGTTGTTCATCAAGAAATTCACCAAGTGGCACAGTAGTATCAAACATAGAAGTAGTTTCATCATAAGTATCATGCATAGCAGAAGTGGCATCATCAATAACATGTGACATATCAGAATTAATAGCATAAGTAGGTTTAGGTGTCGCAAGCTTACTCAAAACAGAAGGTGAATTAAGTGTAGAGCTAGATGGCAGTTCCATACCTCCCCTCATAGTTGAGGGATAAATCTTGGTTCTTGGATCTTTCAAGTTCTTCATAATGATAAGCAGATATAAATCCCAAGTGACTCAAAGAATAGAGCTATGCTCCCCGGCAACGGCGCCAGAAAATAGTCTTGATAACCCACAAGTATAGGGGATCGCAACAATTTTCGAGGGTAGAGTATTCAACCCAAATTTATTGATTCGACACAAGGGGAGCCAAAGAATACTCTCAAGTATTAGCAGTTGAGTTGTCAATTCAACCACACCTGGATAACTTAATATCCGCAGAAAAGTATTTAGTAGCAAAATAATTTGATAGTAGTGCTAACGGTGGTAAAAGGTAACAGTAGCAAAAGTAATACTTTTGGTGTTTTATAGTGATTGTAACAATAGCAGTGGAAAAGTAAATAAACGAAGAACAATATATGGAATGCTCGTAGGCAATGGATCGTGGATAGAGAATTATGCCGGATGCGATCGATCATGTAACAGTCATAACCTAGGGTGACACAGAACTAGCTCCAGTTCATCAATGTAATGTAGGCATGTATTCCTTTGAGTATCCTATGAAGACACATTTCTCCGATTTGGGTTCGAGCTTATCAGGTTGAAGTTTTTTCACATAAGCATCGCAGCCCCAAACTTTAAGAAATGACAACTTGGGTTTCTTGCCAAAGCACATTTCATAAGGTGTCGTCTCAACGGATTTAGATGATGCCCTATTTAAGGGGAATGCAACTGTCTCTAAAGCGTAAACCCAAAACGACAGCGGTAAATCAGTGAGAGACATCATAGATCGCACCATATCTAGTAAAGTACGATTACGACGTTCGGACACACCATTACGCTATGGTGTTCCAGGTGGCGTGAGTTGCGAAACTATTCTGCATTGTTTCAAATGAAGTCCAAACCCATAAATCAAATATTCGCCTCCATGATCAGATCGTAAGAACTTGATTTTCTTGTTACGATGATTTTCCACTTCACTCTGAAATTCTTTGAACTTTTCAAATGTTTCAGACTTATGCTTCATTAAGTAGATATACCCATATCTTCTCAAATCATTTGTGAAGGTGAGAAAATAACAATATCCTCCGTGAGCTTCAATGTTCATTGGAACACACACATTAGTATGTATGATTTCCAATAACTCTGTTGCTCGTTCCATTGTTCCGGAGAACAGAGTTTTAGTCATCTTGCCCATGAGGCATGGTTCGCAAGTACCAAGTGATTCATAATCGAGTGATTCCAGAAGTCCATCAGAATGGAGTTTCTTCATGTGCTTTACACCAATATGACCTAAACGGCAGTGCCACAAATAAGTTGCACTATCATTATCAACTCTGCATCTTTTGGCTTCAATACTATGAACATGTGTATCACTACTATCAAGATTTAGTAAAAATAGACCACTCATCAAGGGTGCATGACCATAAAAGATATTATTCATATAAATAGAACAACCATTATTCTCTGATTTAAATGAATAACCGTTTCACATCAAACAAGATCCAAATATAATGTTCATGCTCAACACTGGCACCAAATAACAATTATTCAGGTCTAAAACTAATCCCGAAGGTAGATGTAGAGGTAGCGTGCCGACCGCGATCACATCGAACTTGGAACCATTTCCCATGCGCATCATCACCTCGTCCTTAGCCAATCTTCGCTTAATCTGTAGCCCCTGTTTCGAGTTGCAAATGTTAGCAACTGAACCAGTATCAAATACCCAGGCACTACTGCGAGCATTAGTAAGGTACACATCAATAACATGTATATCAAATATACCTTTCACTTTGCCATCCTTCTTATCCACCAAATACTTGAGGCAGTTCCGCTTCCAGTGACCAGTTCCTTTAAAGTAGAAGCACTCAGTCTCAGGCTTAGGTCCAGACTTGGCTTTCTTCACTTGAGCAGCAACTGGCTTGCTGTTCTTCTTGAATTTCCCCTTCTTCCCTTTACCCTTTTTCTTGAAACTGGTGGTCTTGTTGACCATCAACACTTGATGCTCCTCCTTGATTTCTACCTCCGCGGCCTTTAGCATTGCGAAGAGCTCAGGAATTGTCTTATCCATCCCTTGCATATTATAGTTCATCACAAAGCTCTTGTAGCTTGGTGGCAGTGATTGAAGAACTATGTTAAAGACACTATCATTAGGAAGATTAACTCCCAGTTGAATCAGGTGGTTGTGGTACCAAAACATTTTGAGTATATGTTCACTGACATAACTATTCTCCTCCATCTTACAACTGTAGAACTTATTGGAGACTTCATATCTCTCAATTCGGGCATTTGCTTGAAATATTAACTTCAACTCCTGGAATATCTCATATGCTCCATGACATTCAAAATGTCGTTGAAGTCCCGATTCTAAGCCGTAAAGTATGGCACACTGAACTATCGAGTAGTCATCAGCTTTGCTCTGCCAGGTGTTCATAACATCTGGTGTTGCTCCTGCAGCAGGTTTGTCACCTAGCGGTGCTTCCAGGACGTAATTCTTCTATGCAGCAATGAGGATAATCCTCAAGTTACGGACCCAGTCCATGTAATTGCTACCATCATCTTTCAACTTACCTTTCTCCAGGAACGCATTAAAATTCAACGGAACAACATCGCGGGCCATCTATCTACAACAACCTAGACATGCAAAATACTATCAGGTACTAAGTTCATGATAAATTAAAGTTCAATTAATCAAATTACTTAAAAACTCCCACTTAGATAGATATCTCTCTAATCATCTAAGTGATCATGTGATCCAAATCAACTAAACCCTGTCCGATCATCACGTGAGATGGAGTAGTTTTCAATGGTGAACATCACTATGTTGATCATATCTACTATATGATCCACGCTCGACCTTTCGGTCTCTAGTGTTCCGAGGCCATATCTGCATATGCTAGGCTCATCAAGTTTAACCCTAGTATTCTGTGTGTGCAAAACTGGCTTGCACCCGTTGTATGTGAATGTAGAGCTTATCACACCCGATCATCACGTGGTGTCTCGGCACGACGAGCTGTAGCAACGGTGCATACTCAGGGAGAACACTTATATCTTGAAATTTAGTGAGAGATCATCTTATAATGCTACCGTCGAACTAAGCAAAATAAGATGCATAAAGGATAAACATCACATGCAATCAATATAAGTGATATGCTATGGCCATCATCATCTTGTGCCTATGATCTCCATCTCCAAAGCACCGTCATGATCACCATCGTCACCGGCTTGACACCTTGATCTCCATCGAAGCATCGTTGTCGTCACGCCAACTATTTCCTCCATGACTATCGCTACCGCTTAGTGATAAAGTAAAGCAATTACATGGCGATTGAATTTCGTACAATAAAGCGACAACCATAGGGCTCCTGCCAGTTGCCAATAACGGTGTTACAAAACATGATCATCTCATACAATAAAATTTAGCATCATGTCTTGACCATATCACATCACAACATGCCCTGCAAAAACAAGTTAGACGTCCTCTACTTTGTTGTTGCAAGTTTTACTTGGCTGCTACGGGCTGAGCAAGAACCATTCTTACGTACGCATCAAAAACCACAATGCGGTATAGTGATTGCTTTTTGATCTTCAGAAAGAACCCTGTTCATTGAATTCGATTCTACTAAAGCTGGAGAAACAGACACCCACTAGCCACCTGTGTGCGAAGCACGTCTGTAGAACCAGTCTCGCGTAAGCGTACGCGTAATGTCGGTCAGGGCCGCTTCATCCAATAATGTCGCTGAATCAAGAATCAACTAGTGACGGAAAGCAATATGTATATACCCATGCCCACAACTCCGTTGTGCTCTACTCGTGCATATAACATCTACGCATAAACCTGGCTCGGATGCCATTGTTGGGGAACGCAGTAATTTCAAAAAATTCCTACCCACACGCAAGATCATGGTGATGTATAGCAACGAGAGGGGAGAGTATCGTCTACGTGCCCTCGTAGACCGTAAGCAGAAGCGTTAGGACAACGCGGTTGATGTAGTCGTACGTCTTCACAATCGACCGATCCTAGTACCGAACGTACAGCACCTCCGTGATCTACGTACGTTCAGCTCGGTGACGTCCCGCGAACTCACGATCTAGTAGAGCTTCATGGAAGAGTTCCGTCAGCACGACGGCGTGATGACGGTAATGATGTTGCTATCGGAACAGAGCTTCGCCTAAGCACCGCTAAGATATAACCGAGGTGGATTATGGTGGAGGAGGGCACCGCACACGGCTAAAAGATCAACTGATCAACTTGTGTGCTCATAGGGTGACCCCTCCCCCGTATATAAAGGAGTGGAGGAGGGGGAGGGCCGGCCCTCTCTATGGCGCGCCCTAGGGGAGTCCTACTCCCTCCGAGAGTAGGATTCCCCCTTTCCTAGTAGAAGTAGGTGCGCTTCCAAGTAGGAGTAGGAGAGGAAGGACGGAGGAGAGAGGGAGGAACGAAAGGGGGGCCGGCCCCCCTCCCAAATCGGATTGGGCTTGGGGCGCGCCTCCCTCTTTTCCTTTCGCTCTCCTCTATTCCACTAAGGCCCAATAAGGCCCATATACTCCCCGTGGGGTTCCGGTAACCTCCTGGTACTTCGGAAAAATGCCCGAACCACTCAGAACCATTCCGACATCCAAATATAGGCTTCCAATATATCGATCTTTACATATCAACCATTTCAAGACTCCTCGTCATGTCCGTGATCAAATCCGGGACTCCGAACTACCTTCGGTACATCAAAACACATAAACTCGTATACCGACCATCACCGAACGTTAAGCGTGCGGACCCTATGGGTTCGAGAACTATGTAGACATGACCGAGACTCATCTACGGTCAATAACCAATAGCAGAACCTGGATGCTCATATTGGTTCCTACATATTCTACGAAGATCTTTATCGGTCAAACAGCATAACGGTATACGTTGTTCCCTTTGTCATCGGTATGTTACTTTCCCGAGATTCGATCATCGGTGCCTCAATACCTAGTTCAATCTCGTTACCGGCAAGTCTCTTTACTCGTTCCGTAATGCAACATCCCGTAACTAACTCATTAGTCACATTGCTTGCAAGGCTTATAGTGATGTGCATTACCGAGAGGGCCCAGAGATACCTCTCCGACAATCGGAGTGACAAATCCTAATCTCGATTCATGCCAACTCAACAAACACCATCGGAGACACTTGTAGAGCACCTTTATAATCACCCAAGTACGTTGTGACGTTTGGTAGCACACAAAGTGTTCCTCCGGTATTCGGGAGTTGCATGATCTCATAGTCATAGGAACATGTATAGTTATGGAGAAAGCAAAAGCAACAAACTAAACGATCATCGTGCTAAGCTAATGGATGGGTCAAGTCAACCACATCATTTTCTAATGATGTGATCCCATTAATAAAATGACAACTCACGTCTATGGTTAGGAAACATAACCATCATTGATTCAACGAGCTAGTCAAGTAGAGGCAAACTAGTGACAATCTGTTTGTCTATGTATTCACACATGTACTAATTTTCTGGTTAATGCAATTCTAGCATGAATAATAAACATTTATCAAGATATAAGGAAATATAAATAACAACTTTATTATTGCCTCTAGGGCATATTTCCTTCAAGGGCAAGTAAAAGTGGTCTTTTTTTGATCCTCTTTCGACACAGGTATTTGAGAGAAACCAGAATAACCATCTAGAAAGGAAAAAATGTGTATGTTTGGATAATATTTCTAGCATTTGATCAATAAAAGGTAAAGGGTAATGATCCTTTCTAGTAGCTTTATTTAATTTGCGGAAATAAATTAATCATTCTATAACTTGTAACAATTCTTTGTGGGATCAATTCATCTTTATCATTAGGAACAACAGTAATGCCTCCCTTCTTAGGGACACAATGGACAGGACTTACCCACTGACTATCAGCAACATGATAAATTATACCTGCCTCTAGAAGCTTTAGTATTTCATTTCTTACCACTTCTTTCATCTTAGGATTTAACCGTCGTTGGTGATCAACAACCGGTTTAGCGTCTTTCTCCAATTTTATTTTGTGCCGGCATAGAGTGGGACTAATGCCCTTAAGATCATCAAGAGTATATCCGATAGCAGCATGGTGCTTCTTCAGTGTTTTCAATAATTTCTCTTCTTCCCGCTCTGAAAGGTTAGCACTGATAATAATAGGATATATCTTCTTTTCATCAAGATAAGCATATTTAAGAGTATCAGGTAATGGTTTAAGCTTAAACACGGGATTACACTTGGGTGGAGGAGGATCCCCTAGAATTTCAACAGGAAAGTTGTGCTTCAAAATAGGTCCCTGTTTAAAGAATACTTCATCTATTTCCCTTCTTTCATTCATAAACATATCATTTTCATAGTCTAGCAAATATTGTTCTAAATGATCATTAGGAGGCACGGCAATAGAAGCAAGACCAATAATTTCATCTTTACTAGGCAATTCTTTATCATGAGGTTGTCTACAAAATTTAGCAACATTAAAATCATGAGACATATCCCCTAAACCAACATAAACAATATCCTTTTTGCAGTCTATCTTAGCATTAACAGTATTCAAGAAGTGTCTACTGATACGTCTCCAATGTATCTATAATTTTTGATTGCTCCATGCTATTATATTATATGTTTCAGATGTTAATGGGCTTTATTTTACACTTTTATATTATTTTTGGGACTAACCTATTAACCGGAGGCCCAACCCAAATTGATGTTTTTTTTGCCTATTTTAGTGTTTCGCCAAAAAGGAATATCAAACGGAGTCCAAATGGAATGAAACCTTCGGGAGCGTTATTTTTGGAACAAACGTGATCCAGGAGACTTGGAGTGGACATCAAGAAACAATCAAGGAGGCCATGAGGCAGGGGGCGCGCCCTCCACCCTCGTGGGCCCCTCGTTGCTCCACCGACCTACTTCTTCCTCCTATATATATCTACGTACCCCACAAACATCTGGGACCACCACGAAAACCAAATTCCACCGCCGCAACCTTCTATACCCAAGAGATCCCATCTTGGGGCCTTTTCCGGAGCTCCGCCGGAGGGGGCATTGATCACGGAGGGCCTCTACATCAACTCCATGGCCTCTCCGATGATGTGTGAGTAGTTTACTTCAGACCTTCGGGTCCATAGCTAGTAGCTAGATGGCTTCTTCTTTCTCTTTGGATCTCAATACAAAGTTCTCCTCGATTCTCTTGGAGATCTATTTGATGTAATCTTCTTTTGCGGTGTGTTTGTCGAGATCCGGTGAATTGTGGGTTTATGATCAAGTCTATCTATGAACAATATTTGAATCTTCTCTGAATTCTTTTATGTATGATTGGTTTATCTTTGCAAGTCTCTTCGAATTATCAGTTTGGTTTGGCCTACTAGGTTGATCTTTCTTGCAATAGGAGAAGTGCTTAGCTTTGGGTTCAATCTTGCGGTGCTCGATCCCAGTGATAGTAAGGGAAACGACACGTATTGTATTGTTGCCATCGAGGATAAAAAGATGGGGTTTATATCATATTGCATGATTTTATCCCTCTACATCATGTCATCTTGCTTAAGGCGTTACTCTGTTCTTATGAACTTAATACTCTAGATGCATGCTGGATAGCGGTCGATGTGTGGAGTAATAGTAGTAGATGCAGAATCGTTTTGGTCTACTTGTCACGGACGTGATGCCTATATACATGATCATGCCTGGATATTCTCATAATTATTTGGTTTTCTATCAATTGCTCGACAGTAATTTGTTCACCCACCGTAATACTTATGCTATCTTGAGAGAAGACACTTGTGAAACCTATGGCCCCCGGGTCTATTCTCCATCATACAAGTTTCCAATCTACTTTATTTTGCAATATTTACTTTCAATCTATATCATAAAATACCAAAAATATTTATCTTATTATTATCATCTCTATCAGATCTCACTCTTGCAAGTGGCCGTGAAGGGATTGACAACTCCTTTATCGCGTTGGTTGCGAGGTTCTTATTTGTTTGTGTAGGTACGAGGTGACTCGTGCGTGGTCTCCTACTGGATTGATAACTTGGTTCTCAAAAACTGAGGGAAATACTTACGCTACTTTGCTACATCACCCTTTCCTCTTCAAGGGAAAACCAACGCAGTGCTCAAGAGGTAGCAAGAAGGATTTCTGGTGCCGTTGCCGGGTAGATCTACGCCAAGTCAAGACATACCAAGTACCCATCACAATTCTTATCCTTGACATTACATTATTTGCCATTTGCCTCTTGTTTTCCTCTCCCCCACTTCACCCTTGCCGTTTTATTCGCCCTCTTTTTCCGTTCGCCTCTTCTCCTTTCCTACCTTCTGTATGTTCATTATTTTTGCAATTTGTTGCCATTATGTCTGAAACTGGGGTGGTTATCGTTGATAAGGATAATAATATGGAAAACTTTGATGCTTTTGATGATCCTCTTGAAAATCCTACTATTTTACACACTAAAAAGTTTCGGATTGGTAACAGTAATATTATTGGGAAGGGAGTTATTCAAGATCTCTTTACTTGTGCCGGTGCTTTTCCCACCATGAGTGGATCTATCCTTCATAAAACTAGTAGTCTCGCAGATGCTATATCTTTGATCATAGTTCAACTTGAAAGACAATATTTGCATATGCATCCTTTCATACAAAGGATTTTCCTAGAATTTTCTAATATTGAGGATTCTTCTGTTAAGCGAGTTGCTATCATCTTTTTAGCTCATGAGTTCAGATTTATAATAAAAGAAGCCAATGAAATTTTTGCGCATTATAGGGTGGATGCTGGCCGTCCTCCCATAGAAGCGATCCTTTTCTATCAAGAAGACATTATGCGTTTACGATCTTTAGATCATGTTGCTTTTAATGAAAACCTTAGAAAAAAGGTTCCTACCGATGCTCTTGTTAATAGGATCTGTGAACTTAATGATAATTTTTCCATCCAGAACAATGGGCTAGGTTTTTCCCTTGAACAAAGTCTCATGACTTTTTGCCAAAAGAATGCTTATAATGATGAATTGATTGTGCAATATGAGGGGCCAAAGGAGGAACCAATACCTCCCGAGCTTGATCTTGGGGACTTTTGTCCCATTAAATTTAGCCCTTTTGATTACATTTGCTTGCCACAAAGAAAACTTGCTGCTCAACGTTGGGAGTATGAGATGAGTTTTCGCGATTTACCTTATCATTATCATGGCAGTACCTAGATTTATCTTCGCTTTTATGCCTAGCTAGGGGCGTTAAACGATAGCGCTTGTTGGGAGGCAACCCAATTTTATTTTTATTCCTTGATTTTTGTTCCTGTTTAGTAATAAATAATTTATCTAGACTCTGTTTTGGTTGTGTTTTATGTGTTTAATTAGTGTTTGTGCCAAGTAGAACCGTTGGGAAGACTTGGGGAAAGTCTTTTTGATCTTGCTGTAAAAAAACAGAAACTTTAGCGCTCACGAGAATTGCTACCATTTTTTATTGGAGAGTGATATTTAGTTAATTCTTTCTGAAGATGAGTAATAGATAAATTCCTCACGTCGAGCAATTTATTTTAGAATTTTTGGGGTTCCATAAGTTTGCGTTAGTTACATATTACTACAGACAGTTCTGTTCTTGACAGATTCTGTTTTTCGTGTGTTGTTTGCTTATTTTGATGCATCTATGGCTAGTCAAAGAGTTTATAAATCATAGAGAAGTTGGAATACAGTAGGTTTAACACCAATATAAATAAATAATGAGTTCATTACAGTACCTTTAAGTGGTGTTTTGTTTTCTTTCACTAACGGAGCTCACGAAGATTTTCTTTTAAGTTTTGTGTTGTGAAGTTTTCAAGTTTTGGGTAAAGATTTGATGGATTATGGAACAAGGAGTGTCAAGAGCCTAAGCTTGGGGATGCCCAAGGCACCCCAAGGTAAATACAAGGACACAGAAAAGCCTAAGCTTGGGGATGCCCCGGAAGGCATCCCCTCTTTCGTCTTCGTTCATCGGTAACTTTACTTGGAGCTATATTTTTATTCGCCACATGATATGTGTTTTGCTTGGAGCGTCTTGTATGATTTGAGTCTTTTCTTTTTAGTTTACCCCAATCATCCTTGCTGTACACACATTTTGAGAGAGACACACATGAATTGGAATTTATTAGAATACTCTTTGTGCTTCACTTATATCTTTTGAGCAATATAGTTTTTGCTCTAGTGCTTCACTTATATATTTTAGAGCACGGCGGTGGTTTTATTTTATATAAATAATTGATCTCTGATGCTTCACTTATATTATTTTGAGAGTTCTTTAGAATGACATGGCAATTTTCTTTTAGGCATTATAGAAAATTTCATATAAGTGCATTGAATACTAAGAGAAGTTTCATACTTGATGATTGTTTTGAGATATGGAGATGGTGATATTAGAGTCATGCTAGTTGAGTTGTTGTGAATTTGAGAAATACTTGTGTTGAAGTTTGTGATTCCCGTAGCATGCACGTATGGTGAACCGTTATGTGATGAAGCCGGATCATGATTTATTTATTGATAGCCTTCCTTATGAGTGGCGGTCGGGGACGAGCGATGGTATTTTCCTACCAATCTATCCCCCTAGGAGCATGCGAGTAGTACTTTGTTTCGATAACTAATAGATTTTTGCAATAAGTATGTGAGTTCTTTATGACCAATGTTGACTCCATGGATTATACGCACCCTCACCCTTCCACCATTGCTAGCCTCTCTAGTACCGCACAACTTTCGCCGGTACCATAAAATACCCATATACCTTCCTCAAAACAGCCACCATACCTACCTATTATGGCATTTCCATAGCCATTTAGAGATATATTGCCATGCAACTTTCCACCATTCCGTTGTTATGACACGCTTCATCATTGTCATACTGCTTTGCGTGATCATGTAGTTGACATCGTATTTGTGGCAAAGCCACCGTTCATAATTCTATTATACATGTCACTCTTGATTCATTGCATATCCCGGTACACCGCCGGAGGCATTCACATAGATTCATATTTTGTTCTAAGTATTGAGTTATAATTCTTGAGTTGTATGTAAAAAGAAGTGTGATGATCATCATCATTAGAGCATTGTCCCAGCGAGGAAAGGATGATGGAGACTATGATTCCCCCAGAAGTCGGGATGAGACTCCAGACAAAAAAAAAGAGGCCAAAAAAAGAAGGCCCAAATAAAAAAATGAGAGAAAAAGAGAGAAGGGACAATGCTACTATCCTTTTTCTACACTTGTGCTTCAAAGTAGCACCATTATCTTCATGATAGAGAGTCTCCTATGTTGTCACTTTCATAAACTAGCGGGAATTTTACATTATAGAACTTGGCTTGTATATTCCAATGATGGGCTTCCTCAATTTGCCCTAGGTCTTCATGAGCAAGCAAGTTGGATGCACACCAACTTAGTTTCTTTTGTTGAGCTTTCATACACTTATAGCTCTAGTGCATCCTTTCCATGGCAATCCCTACTCACTCACATTGATATCTATTAATGGGCATCTCCATATCCTGTTGATACGCCTAGTTGATGTGAGACTATCTTCTCCTTTTTGTATTCTCCACAACCACAATTCTATTCCACCATAGTGCTATATCCATGGCTCACGCTCATGTATTGCGTGAAGATTTAAAAAGTTTGAGAACATCAAAAGTATTAAACAATTTCTTGGCTTGTCATCGGGGTTGTGCATGATATAATATTTTGTGTGATGAAGATAGAGCATAGCCAGACTATATGATTTTGTAGGGATAACTTTATTTGGCCATGTTCTTTTGAGAAGACATGATTGCTTAGTTAGTATGCTTGAAGTATAATTAGTTCTATGTCAATATTAAACTTTTATCTTGAATCTTTCAGATCTGAACATTCATGCCACAATAAAGAAAAATTACATTGAGAAATATGTTAGGAAGCATTCCACATCAAAAATTCTGTTTTTATCATTTACCTACTCAAGGACGAGCATGAATTAAGCTTGGGGATGCTTGATACGTCTCCAATGTATCTATAATTTTTGATTGCTTCATGCTATTATATTATCTGTTTTGGATGTTAATGGGCTTTATTTTACACTTTTATATTATTTTGGGACTAACCTATTAACCGGAGGCCCAACCCAAATTGCTGTCTTTTTTGCCTATTTTAGTGTTTCGCCGAAAAGGAATATGAAACGGAGTCCAAACGGAATGAAACCTTCGGGAGCATTATTTTTGGAACAAACGTGATCCAGGAGACTTGGAGTGGATGTCAGGAAACAATCAAGGAGGCCACGAGGCAGGGGGGCGCGCCCACCCCCCTGGGCACGCCCTCCACCCTCGTGGGCCCCTCGTTGCTCCACCGACCTACTTCTTGTTGGGGAACGTAACACTAATTAAAATTTTCCTATGTGTCACCAAGATCAATCTAGGAGAACTAGCAACAAGAGAGAGGGAGTGCATCTTCATACCCTTGAAGATCGCTAAGCGGAAGCGTTACAAGAACGCGGTTGGTGGAGTCGTACACGCAATGATTCAGATTGCGGTCGATTCCGATCTAAGCGCCGAACAACGGCGCCTCCGCATTCAACACACGTACAGCCCGGGGACGTATCCTCCTTCTTGATCCAGCAAGGGGAGAGGAGAAGTTCAGGGAGAACTCCGATAGCACGACGGCGTGGTCGTGATGGAGCTTGTGGTTCTCTGGCAGGGCTTCGCCAAGCACTACGGAGGAGGAGGAGGTGTAGGAGAGGGGGAGGGGCTACGCCAGGGGAAGGGTGCGGCTGCCCTCTCTCACCCTCACTATATATAGGGGGAAGGGGGGGTGGAGGAGGCACCCTAGGGTTCCCTAGGGGAGGGGCGGCGGCCACAGGGAAAACCCTAGATGGGTTTGGGCGCCCCCACCCCTAGGAAACTTGCCCCCCAAGCCGGGAGGGGTGTCTGCCCTAGGGGAGGCGCCCCCACCTCTCCAAGTTACGTGTGATGGGGTGGGAGGGGCGCTCAGCCCCTTAGTGGGCTGATGTGCCCCCTCCCCTTGGCCCATAAGGCCCCCAACACTTGCCGGGGCCTCCGAAACCCCTTTCGGACACGCTGGTCGTCACCCGGTACCCCCGGAACAATTCCGCACTCCAATACCCTTCGTCCAATATATCGATCTTCGCCTCCGCACCATTCCGGAACTCCTCGTCATGTTCGGGATCTCATCTAGGACTCCGAACAACCTTCGGTAACCACATACTATTTCCCATAGCAACTCTAGCGTCACCGAACCTTAAGTGTGTAGACCCTACGGGTTCAGGAACCATGCAGACATGATCGAGACATCTCTCAGGCCAATAACCAATAGCCAGATCTGGATACCCATATGGGCCCCCACATGTTCCATGATGATCTCATCGGATGAACCACGATGTCGGGGATTCAATCAATCCCATATACAATTCCCTTTGTCTATCGGTATGTTACTTGCCCGAGATTCGATCGTGGGTATCCCATACCTCGTTCAATCTCGTTACCGGCAAGTCTCTTTACTCGTTCCTTAACGCATGATCCCGTGGCTAACTCATTAGTCACATTGAGCTCATTATGATGATCCATTACCGAGTGGGCCCAGAGATACCTCTCCGTCACACGGAGTGACAAATCCCAGTATCGATTCGTGCCAACTCAATAGACACTTTCAAAGATACCCGTAGTGTGCCTTTATAGCCACCCAGTTACATTGTGATGTTTGGCACACCCAAAGCATTCCTACAGTATCCGGGAGTTGCACAATCTTATGGTCTAAGGAAAGGATACTTGACATTAGAAAAGCTTTAGGAGAGGAACTATACGATCGTGTGCTATGCTTAGGATTGAGTCTTGTCCATCACATCATTCTCCTGATGATGTGATCACGTTATCAACGACATCCAATGTCCATGGTCAGGAAACCATAACCATCTATTGATCAACGAGCTAGTCAACTAGAGGCTTACTAGGGACATGTTGTGGTCTATGTATTCACACATGTATTACGGTTTCCAGTTAATACAATTATAGCATGAACAATAGACAATTATCATGAACAAGGAAATACAATAATAACCATTTTATTATTGCCTCTAGGGTATATTTCCAACAGTCTCCCACTTGCACTAGAGTCAATAATCTAGTTCACATCATTATGTGATTGTAATGAATCCAACACCCATGGGGTTTGTTCATATCTCGCTTGCGAAAGAGGTTTATTAGTCATGGGTCTAAACCTTTCAGATCCATGTGTGCTTTACAAATCTCTATGTCATCTTGTAGATGCAGCTAGCCAGCTACCACGCGCTACTTGGAGCTATTCCAAATAACTGCTCTACTATACGAATCCGGTTTACTACTCAGAGTCATCCGGATTAGTGTCAAAGTTTGCATCGACGTAACCCTTTACGATGAACTCTTTTACCACCTCCATAATCGAGAAAATTCCATAGTCCACTAGTTACTAAGAATAAGTTCGACCGCTGTCATGTGATCCATTCGTGGATCACTCTTGTACCCCTTGACTGACTCATGGCAAGGCACACTTCAGGTGCGGTACACAACATAGCATAATGTAGAGCCTACGTCTAAAGCATAGGGGATGACGTTCGTCCTTTCTCTCTCTTCTGCCGTGGTCAGGTCTTGAGTCTTACTCAATACTCACACCTTGTAACACAGCCAAGAACTCCTTCTTTGCTGATCTATTTTGAACTCCTTCAAAATCTTGTCACGATATGTCTTCATTTGAAAGTACTATTAAGCGTTTTTGATCTATCCTTATAGATCTTGATGCTCAATGTTCAAGTAGCTTAATCCAGGTTTTCCATTGAAAAAGACTTTTCAAATAACCCTGTATGCTTTCCAGAAATTCTACGTCATTTCTGATCAACAATATGTTAACAACATATACTCATCAAAAATTCTATAGTGCTCCCACTCACTTCTTTGGAAATACAAGTTTCTCATAAACTTTGTATAAACCCAACATCTTTGATCATCTCATCAAAGTGTACATTCCAACTCCGAGATGCTTACTCCAGTCCTTAGAAGTATTGCTAGAGCTGTACATACTTGTTAGCATCTTTCAGTATTGACAAAACCTTCTGGTTGTATCACATACAACCTTTCCTCAAGAAAATCGTCGAGGAAACAATGTTTTGACATCCTATCAGCAAGATTTCATAAATAATGTAGTAACTGCTAACATAATTCCAACATACTCTTAGCATCGCTACGAGTGAGAAAGTCTCATCGTAGTCAATTCCTTGAACTTGTCGGAAAACATCTTAACAACAAGTCGAGCTTTCTTAATGGTGACATTTACCATCATTGTCCATCTTCCTTTTAAAATCCATCTGCACCCAACAGCCTTACGACCATCAAGTAGTTCTTCCAAAGTCTATACTTTGTTTTTATACATGGATCCTCTCTCAGATTTTATGGCCTCGAGCCATTCCTCGGAATCCGGGCCCACCATCACTTCTCCATAGCTCGTAGGTTCATTGTTGTCTAGCAACATGACTTCCAAGAAAGGATTATGTACCACTCTGAAGTAGTACGCATCCTTGTCGACCTATGAGGTTTGGTAGTGACTTGATCCGAAGTTTCATGATCACTATCATAAGCTTACACTACAATTGGTGTAGGTGCCACAGGAACAACTTCCTTTACCCTGCTACACACTAGTTGAAGTGACAGTTCAATAACCTCATCAAGTCTCCATCATCCTCCCACTCAATTCTTTAGAGAGAAACTTTTCCTCGAGAAAGGAACCGTTTCTAGAAACAATCACTTTTGCTTCCGGATCTGAAATATGACATATACCCAACTGTTTTGGGTATTCTATGAAGATGCATTTATCCGCTTTGGGTTCAAGCTTATCAGCCTGAAACTTTTTCACATAAGCGTCACAGCCCCAAACTTTTAAGAAACGACATCTTAGGTTTTTCTAAACCATAGTTCAGACGGTGTCGTCTCAACGGAATTGCGTGGTGCCCTGTTTAAAGTGAATGCAGTTGTCTCTAATGCCTAACCCATAGACGATAGTGGTAATTCGATAAGAGACATCATGATATGCACCATATACAATAGGGTGCAGTTATGATGTTCGGACACACCATTACACTATGGTGTTCCAGGCAGTGTTAGTTGTGAAACAATTTCCACAATGTCTTAATTGTGTGCCAAACTCGTAACTCAGATATTCATCTCTATGATCATATCATAGACATTTTATCATCTTGTCACGACGATCTTCAACTTCACTCTCAAATTACTTAAACCTTTCAATAATTCAGACTTGTATTTCATCAAGTAAATATACTCAGCATCTACTCAAATCATCTGTGAAGTAAGAACATAACGATATCTACTGCGTGCCTCAGCACTCATTGGACTGCACACATCAAAATGTATTACTTCCAACAAGTTGCTTTCTTGTTCCATCTTACTGAAAACGAGGCCTTTCAGTCATCTTGCCTATGTGGTATGATTTGCATGTCTCAAGTGATTCAAAATCAAGTGAGTCCAAACGATCCATCTGTATGGAGTTTCTTCATGCATATCTACCAATAGACATGGTTCGCATGTCTCAATCTTTTCAAAAACGAGTGAGTCCAAAGATCCATCAACATGGAGCTTCTTCATGCATTTTATACCAACATGACTCAAATGGCAGTGCCACAAGTATGTGGTACTATCATTACTATCTTATATCTTTTGGCATGAACATGTGTATCACTATGATCGAGATTCAATAAACCATTCATTTTAGGTGCAAGACCATTGAAGGTATTAATCAGATAAACAGAGTAACCATTATTCTCCTTAAATGAATAACCGTATTGTGATAAACATAATCCAATCATGTCTATGCTCAACGCAAACACCAAATAACAATTATTTAGGTTTAACACCAATCCCGATGGTAGAGGGAGCGTGCGATGTTTGATCACATCAACCTTGGAAACACTTCCAACACATATCGTCATCTCACCTTTAGCTAGTCTCCGCAGCCTTTTATTTCGAGTTACTAACACTTAGCAACCGAACCGGTATTTTTTACCCTGATGCTAATAGGAGTACTAGTAAAGTACACAATAATATAACGTATATTCAAAATACCTCTGTCGACCTTGCCAGCCTTCTTATCTACCAAGTATCTAGGGTAGTTCTACTTCAGTGACCGTTCCCCTCATTACAGAAGCACTTAGTCTCGGGTTTGGGTTCAACCTTGGGTTTCTACACTAGAGCAGCAACTGATTTGCCGTTTCATGAAGTATCCCTTCTTTCCCTTGCCCTTCTTGAAACTAGTGGTTTAACCATCAACAATTGATGCTCCTACTTGATTTCTACTTTCGCGGTGTCAAACATCGCGAGTTGCTGAAGGATCATCATGTCTATCCCTGATATGTTATAGTTCATCACGAAGCTCTAATAGCTTGGTGGCAGTGACTATGGAGAACCATCACTATCTCATCTGGAAGATTAACTCCCATTCGATTCAAGCGATTGTAGTACTCAGACAATCTGAGCACATTCTCAACGATTGAGCTTTTCTCCCTTAGTTTGCACGCTTAAGAAACTTGTCAGAGGTCTCATACCTCTTGACCTGGGCACTAGTCTGAAATCCCAATTTCAGTCTTTGGAACATCTCATATGTTCTGCGACGTTTCAAAAACGTCTTTGGTGCCACAATTCTAAACCGTTAGCATTACGCACTGAACTATCACGTAGTCATCAAAACGCGTATGTCAGATGTTTCCCAACATCTACAGACGACGCTCGAGGTTCAGCACACCGAGCGGTGCATTAAGGACATAAGCCTTCTGCACAGCAATGAGGATAATCCTCAGTTGACGGACCTAGTCCGCATAATTTCTACTATCAACTTTCAACTAAATTTTCTCTAGGAACATATCTTAAATAGTAGAACTAAAGTGTAAGCTACGACATAATTTGCAAAGACCTTTTGACTATGTTCATGATAATTAAGTTCATCTAATTATTTAATGAACTCCCACTTAGTTAGACATCCCTCTAGTCATCTAAGTGATACATGATCCGAGTCAACTAGTCCGTGTCCGATCATCACGTGAGACGGACTAGTCATCATCGGTGAACATCTTCATGTTGATCATATCTACTATATGACTCATGTTCGACCTTTCGGTCTCTTGTGTTCCAAGGCCATGTCTGTAGATGCTAGGCTCGTCAAGTCAACCTAAGTGTTTCGCATGTGTAAATCTGGCTTACACCCGTTGTATGCGAACGTTAGAATCTATCACACCCGATCATCACGTGGTGCTTCGAAACAACGAACCTTCGCAACGGTGCATAGTTAGGGGGAACACTTTCTTGAAATTTTAGTGAGGGATCATCTTATTTATGCTACCGTCGTTCTAAGCAAATAAGATGCAAACATGACAAACATCACATGCAAATCATAAAGGGACATGATATGGCCAATATCATCTTGCGCCTTTGATCTCCATCTTCGAGGCACGGCATGAACACCATCGTCACCGGCATGACACCATGATCTCCATCATCATGATCTCCATCATCGTGTCTTCATGAAGTTGCTTCGCCAACTATTACTTCTACTACTATGGCTAGGGTTAGCAATAAAGTAAAATAATTACATGGCATTTTCATTGACATGCAGGTCATAAATAAATTAAGACAACTCCTATGGCTCCTGCCAGTTGTCATACTCATCGACATGCAAGTCATGATTCCTATTACAAGAACATGATCAAGCTCATACATCACATATATCATTCATCACATCCTTTTGGCCATCTCACATCACAGAGCATACCCTGCGAAAGCAAGTTAGACGTCCTCTAATTGTTGTTGCATGTTTTACGTGGCTGCTATGGGTTTCTAGCACGAACGTTTCTTACCTACGCAAAACCACAACGGTGATATGCCAATTGCTATTTACCCTTCATAAGGACCCTTTTCATCGAATCCGATCCGACTAAAGTGGGAGAGACAGACACCCGCCAGCCACCTTATGCATCAAGTGCATGTCAGTCAGTGGAACCAGTCTCACGTAAGTGTACGTGTAAAGACGGTCCGGGCCACTTCATCCCACAATGCTGCCGGATCAAGATAAGACTAGTAACGGTAAGCGAATTGAACAAATCATTGCCCACAACTGCTTTGTGTTCTACTCGTGCATAGAATCTACGCATAGACCTAGCTCATGATGCCACTGTTGGGGAACGTAGCACTAATTCAAAATTTTCCTACGTGTCTCCAAGATCAATCTAGGAGATACTAGCAATGAGAGAGAGGGAGTGCATCTTCATACCCTTAAAGATCACTAAGCGGAAGTGTTACAAGAACGCGGTTGGTGGAGTCGTACACGCAGCGATTCAGATCGCGGTCGATTCCGATATAAGCGTCGAACAAGGGTGCCTCCGTGTTCAACACACGTACAGCCCGGGGACGTCTCCTCCTTCTTGATCCAGCAAGGGGAGAGGAGAAGTTGAGGGAGAACTCCGACAGCACGACGGCATGGTGGTGATGGAGCTCGTGGTTCTTCGGCAGGGCTTCGCCAAGCGCTACGAAGGAGGAGGAGGTGTAGGAGAGGGGGAGGGGCTGCGCCAGGGGAAGGGTGCGGCTGCCCTTTCTCCCCCTCACTATATATAGGGGGAAGGGGTGGAGGAGGCGCCCTAGGGTTCCCTAGGGGAGAGGCGGCGGCCACAGGGAAAACCCTAGATGGGTTTGGGCGCCCCCACCCCTAGGAAACTTGCCCCCCAAGCCGGGAGGGGTGGCTGCCCTAGGGGAGGCGCCCCCACCTCTCCAAGTTATGTGAGATGGGGTGGGAGGGGCGCTCAGCCCGTTAGTGGGCTCATGTGCCCCCTCCCCTTAGCCCATAAGGCCCCCCAACGCTTGCCGGGGCCTCCGAAACCCTTTCAGACACACTGGTCGTCACCCGGTACCCCCGGAACAATTCCGGACTCCAATACCCTTCGTCCAATATATCGATCTTCATCTCCGTGCCATTTCGGAACTCCTCGTCATGTCCCGGATCTCATCCGGGACTCCAAACAACCTTCGGTAACCACATACCATTTCCCATAACAACTCTAGTGTCACCGAACCTTAAGTGTGTAGACCCTACAGGTTCGGGAACCATGCAGACATGACCGAGACATCTCTCGGGCCTATAACCAATAGCGGGATCTGGATACCCATATTGTCTCCCACATGTTCCACGATGATCTCATCGGATGAACCATGATGTCGGGGATTCAATCAATCCCGTATACAATTCCCTTTGTCTATCGGTATGTTACTTGCCCGAGATTCGATCGTGGGTATCCCCATACCTCGTTCAATCTCGTTACCGGCAAGTCTCTTTACTCATTCCGTAATGCATGATCCCGTGGATAACTCATTAGTCACATTGAGCTCATTATGATGATGCATTACCGAGTGGGCCCAGAGATACCTCTCTGTCACACGGAGTGACAAATCCCAGTCTCGATCCGTGCCAACTCAACAGACACTTTCAGAGATACGCGTAGTGTGCCTTTATAGCCACCCAGTTACGTTGTGACGTTTGGCACACCCAAAGCAATCCTACGATATCCGGGAGTTGCATAATCTCATGGTCTAAGGAAATGATACTTGACATTAGAAAAGCTTTAGCAGACGAACTATACGATCTTGTGCTATGCTTAGGATGGGTATTGTCCATCACATCATTCTCTTGATGATGTGATCCCGTTATCAAAGACATCCAATGCCCATGGTTAGGAAACCATAACCATCTATTGATCAACGAGCTAGTCAACTAGAGGCTTAGTAGGGACATGTTGTGGTCTATGTATTCGCACATGTATTACGGTTTCTAGTTAATACAATTATAGCATGAACAATAGACAATTATCATTAACAAGGAAATACAATAATAACCATTTTATTATTGCCTCTAGGGCATATTCCAACACTTCTTCCTCCTATATATATCTACGTACCCCGCTAACCTCCAGGAGCACCACGAAAACCTAATTCCACCGCCACAAACTTCTATACCCAAGAGATCCCATCTTGGTTCCTTTTCCGAAGCTCCGCTGGAGGGGGCATTGATCACGGAGGGCCTCTACATCAACTCCATGGCCTCTCCGGTGATGTGTGAGTAGTTTACTTCAGACCTTCGGGTCCATAGCTAGTAGCTAGATGGCTTCTTCTCTCTCTTTGGATCTCAATACAAAGTTCTCCTCGATTCTCTTGGAGATCTATTCGATGTAATCTTCTTTTGCTGTGTGTTTGTCGAGATCCGATGAATTGTGGGTTTATGCTCAAGTCTATCTATGAACAATATTTGAATATTCTCTGAATTCTTTTATGTATGATTGGTTTATCTTTGCAAGTCTCTTCGAATTATCAGTTTGGTTTGGCCTACTAGATTGATCTTTCTTGCAATAGGAGAAGTGCTTAGCTTTGGGTTCAATCTTGCGGTGCTCGATCCCAATGACAGGAAGGGAAACGACACGTATTGTATTGTTTTCATCGACGATAAAAAGATGGGGTTTATATCATATTGCATGAGTTTATCCCTCTACATCATGTCATCTTGCTTAAGGCATTACTCTGTTCTTATGAACTTAATACTCTAGATGCATGTTGGATAGCGGTCGATGTGTGGAGTAATAGTAGTAGATGCAGAATCGCTTCGGTCTACTTGTCACAGACGTGATGCCTATATACATGATCATGCCTGGATATTCTCATAATTATTTGCTTTTCTATCAATTGCTCGACAGTAATTTGTTCACCCACTGTAATACTTATGCTATCTTGAGAGAAGCCACTAGTGAAACCTATGGCCCCCAGGTCTATTGTCCATCATACAAGTTTCCAATCTACTTTATTTTGCAATCTTTACTTTCAATCTATATCATAAAAATACCAAAAATATTTATCTTATTATTATCATCTCTATCAGATCTCACTCTTGCAAGTGGCCGTGAAGGGATTGAGAACCCCTTTATCGCGTTGGTTGCGAGGTTCTTATTTATTTGTGCAGGTACGAGGTGACTCGCGCATGGTCTCCTACTGGATTGATACCTTGGTTCTCAAAAACAGAGGGAAATACTTACGCTACTTTGCTGCATCACCCTTTCCTCTTCAAGGGAAAACCAATGCAGTGCTCAAGAGTTAGCATCTACCAAATATAATGGAACAAAAGTCATCTTGTGGGGAACCAAGAACAAGAAAATCAGTAGGATATTTAACTTTCCCACACAAGACTTCAACATTTCTAACAATCCCAACTGGTGAAATAGTATCTCTATTGGCAAGCTTAATAGTAACATCAATATGTTCTATCTCAGCAGGTGCAATATCATGCATAATTTCTTTGAATAAGGAATGAGTTATTGCACTCGCACTAGCACCCATGTAACATAATCCATGATAGCAATGATCTCCTATTTTAACAAAAACAACAAGCATGCCTACAACAGGTCTATGTTTATCTTTAGTATCGGGTCTAGCAATTCTAGCAGCTTCATCACAAAAGTCAATAACATGCCCATCAATATTATCGACCAAGAGATCCTTAATCGTAGCAATACTAGGTTCAACTTTAATTTGCTCAGAGGGTGTAGGTGTTCTAGTATTACTCTTACAAACCACAATTGAAGATTTAGCATGATCCTTTATTCTAACAGGAAAAGGTGGTTTCTCAAAATAAGTGGTAGGAACAATAGGATCAACATTATAAGTGATAGCCTTTTCTTCAACTCTAATACGTTCAACTACTTTTACTTCAATGGGAGGATGATATTTAAGCCACTTCTCCTTAGGGAGATCAACATGAGTAGCAAATGATTCATAGAAAGAAGCTACTATCTCGGAGTCAAGTCCATATTTAGTGATAAATTCATGAAAAGCATTGGTATCCATGAAAGATTTAACACAATCAAACTTAGGTGTTATACCTGACTCCTTACCTTCGTCGAGTTCCCAATCTTCAGAGTTGTGTTTAATTCTTTCCAATAAATCCCATCTGAATTCAATAGTCTTCATCATGAAAGAACCAGTACAAGAAGTATCGAGCATGGAGCGATCATTGAGAGAAAGCCAAGCATAAATTTTTTGAATAATAATTTCTATTGAGTGCTCATGATTGGGGCATGAATATAACATTGACTTAAGCCTCCCCCAAGCTTGAGAGATGCATTCTCCTTCGCGAGGCCAAAAATTATATATGTAATTACGATCACGATGAACCAGATGCATATGATAAAACTTCTGATCCAACATCATCACATAGCCTAAACCATGTCAATGCCTTTCCCTTCAAAGATAAAGGGAATACCTTCTTCTTGATAACATCCTCGGGCATACCTGCAAGCTTAAATAATCCACAAACTTCATCCAAATAGATTAGGTGCATATCGGGATGTAATGTTCCATCTCCTGTAAAAGGATTAGCTAGCAGTTTCTCTATCACACCCAAAGGAATTTCAAAGTAAACATTTTCAGTAGGTTTAGTAGGTTGAGGAGCAACTCTTTGCTCTACTGGTCGGGGTGAAGATACCCCGAACAAGCCCCTCAAAGGATTGTTTTCCATAGTAACAAGTGACAGTAAATTTCAGCACACTATATAAATTTTTCCTTACCAAAGGCGCTTCACTCCCCGGCAACGGCACCAGAAAAGCGTCTTGATGACCCACAAGTGTAGGGGATCTATCATAGGCCTTTCGATAAGTACGAGTGTCGAACCCAACGAGGAGCAGAAGGAAATGACAAGCAGTTTTCAGTAAGGTATTCTCTGCAAGCACTGAAATTATCGGTAACAGATAGTTTTGTGATAAGGTAATTCGTAACAGGTAACAAGTAACAAAAGTAAACAAGGTGCAGCAAGGTGTCCCAATCCTTTTTTTAGCAAGGGAAAAGCCTGGACAAACTCTTATATAAAGGAAAGCGCTCCCGAGGACACATGGGAACTATCGTCAAGCTAGTTTTCATCGTGCTCATGTGATTCGCGTTCGTTACTTTGATAATTTGGTATGTGGGTAGACCGGTGCTTGGGTACTGCCCTTACTTGGACAAGCATCCCACTTATGATTAACCCCTCTCGCAAGCATCCGCAACTGCGAAATAAGAATTAAGGTAAACCTAACCATAGCATGAAACATATGGATCCAAATCAGCCCCTTACGAAGCAACGCATAAACTAGGGTTTAAGCTTCTGTCACTCTAGCAACCCATCATCTACTTATTACTTCCCAATGCCTTACCTTAGGCCCAAACAATGGTGAAGTTTCATGTAGTCGACGTTCACATAACACCACTAGAGGAAAGACAACATACATCTCATCAAAATATCGAACAAATACCAAATTCACATGACTACTTATAGCAAGACTTCTCCCGTGTCCTCAGGAACAAATGCAACTACTCACAAATCATATTCATGTTCATAATCAGAGGGGCGTTAATATGCATAAATCATCTGAACATATAATCGTCCACCGAATAAACCAACTAGCATCAACTACAAGGAGTAATCAACACTACTAGCAACCCACAGGTACTAATCTGAGGTTTTGAGACAAAGATCGGATACAAGAGATGAACTAGGGTTTGAGAGGAGATGGTGCTGGTGAAGATGTTGATGGAGATTGACCCCCTTCCGATGAGAGTATCAATGGTGATGATGATGGTGACGATTTCCCCCTCCCGGAGGGATGTTTCCCCGGCAAAAGGGCTCCATCGGAGCCCTAGATTGGTTTCGCCAAGGTTCCGCCTCGATACGGTGGCGCTTCATCCCAAAAGCTTCCTTCTTATTTTTTTCAGGGCAAAGACACCTTATACCAGAAGATGGGCATCGGGGGCCTTCCAGGTAGCCCACGAGGCAAGGGGCACGCCCTGGGGTTAGGGCGCGCCCCCACCCTCATGGACGGTGGCTGGCTCCCCTCTGGTGCTTTCTTTGCCCAATATTTTTAATATATTCCAGTTTCAGGACTTTTGGAGTTGTGCAGAATAGGTCTCTAATATTTGGTCCTTTTCCAGCCCAGAATTCCAGCTGTCGGCATTCTCCCTCTTCATGTAAACCTTGTAAAATAACAAAGAAAAGGCATAAGTATTGTGACATAATGTGTAATAACAGCCCATGATGCAATAAAATATCGATATAAAAGCATGATGCAAAATGGACGTATTAGCCGGCCAGCCTCCCCTCCCCTCCTTTATATATGGGGGCAGGGGGGCACCCTAGAACACACAAGTTTCTCTTAACCGTGTGCGGTGCCCCCTCCACAGTTACACACATCGGCCATATCGTTGTAGTGCCTAGGTGAAGCCCAACGTCGGTAACTTCATCATCACCGTAGCCACGCTGTCATGCTAACGGAACTCTCCCTCGTCCTCAACTGGATCAAGAGATCGAGGGACGTCATCGAGCTCAACGTGTGCTGAACGCGGAGGTGCTGTATGTTCGGTGCTTTGATCGGTTGGATCGCGAAGACGTTTGACTACATCAACCGCGTTACTAAATTCTTATGCTTACGGTCTACGAGGGTACGTGGACACACTCTCCCCTCTTGTTGCTATGCATCTCCTAGATAGATCTTGTGTGATACTAGGAATTTTTTTGAAACACTGCATTCCCCAACAGGGAGACATAGAGATTTGTAAGATACACACGGATCTGGATGTTGCAGACCCGTTGACTAAGCCTCTCTCGTGAGCAAAACATGATCAGCACCAAGACTCCATGGGTGTTAGAATCATTACTATGTAATATAGATTATTGACTCTAGTGCAAGTGGGAGACTGAAGGAAATATGCCCTAGAGGCAATAATAAAGTTGTTATTTAAATTTCCTTATATCATGATAAATGTTAATTATTCATGCTTGAATTGTATTAACCGGAAACTTAGTACATGTGTGAATACATAGACAAACAGAGTGTCCCTAGTATGCCTCTACTTGACTAGCTCTTTATCAAAGATGGTTAAGTTTCCTGACCAAAGACATGTGTTGTCATTTGATGAACAGGATCACATCATTAGAGAATGATGTGATGGACAAGACCCATTCGTTAGCTTAGCATATTGATCGTTTAGTTTTATTGCTACCGCTTTCTTCATGACTTATACATATTCTTCCGACTATGAGATTATGCAACTCCCGAATACCGGAGGAACACTTTGTGTGCTATCAAAAGTCAGAACATAGCTGGGTGATTATAAAGATGCTCTACAGGTGTCTGTGGAGGTGTTTGCTGAGTTGGCATATATCAAGATTAGGATTTGTCACTCCATGTATCGGAGAGGTATCTCTAGGCCCTCTCGGTAATGCACGTCACTGTAAGCCTTGCAAGCAATGTGACTAATGACTTAGTTGCGGGATGATGCATTACGGAACGAGTAAAGAGACTAGCTGTAACGATATTGAACTAGGTATGATGATACCGACGATCGAATCTCGGGCAAGTAACATACCGATGACAAAGGGAACGACGTATGTTGTTATTCGGTTTGATCGATAAAGATCTTCGTAGAATATGAAGGAGACAATATGAGCATCCAGGTTTCGCTATTGGTTATTGACTGGAGATGTGTCTCGGTCATGTCTACATAGTTCTCGAACCTGTAGGGTCCGCACGCTTAACGTTCGATGATGATTTGTATTATGAGTTATGTGTTTTTGTGACCGAAGTTTGTTTGGAGTCCCGGATGAGATCACAGACATGAAAAGGAGTCTCAAAAAGGTCGAGAGGTAAAGATTCATATATTGGAAGGTATTATTCGGACATCGGAATGGTTCCGAGTGATTCGGGTATTTTTCCGGAGTACCGAGGGGTTACCGGAACCCCCGGGGGGAAGTATTTGTAGGGTAACACAGTAATTTAAAAAAAATCCTACGCACACGCAAGATCCATATTGGTGATGCAAAGCAACGAGAGGGGAGAGTGTTGTCTACGTACCCTCGTAGACCGTAAGCGGAAGCGTTATGACAACGCGGTTGAAGTAGTCGTACATCTTCATGATCCGACCGATCCTAGCACCGAAGGTACGACACCTCCGCGATCTGCACACGTTCATCTCGGTAACGTCCCACAAACTCTAGATCCAGCTGAGTGTCGGGGGAGAGCTTTGTCAGCACGACGGCGTGATGACGGTGATGATGAAATTACCGCCGCAGGGCTTCACCTAAGTACTACAACAATATGACCGAGGGTGAAATCTGTGGAGGGGGGCACCGCACACGGCTAAGAGATCAACTTGTGTGTCTATGGGGTGCCCCCTCCCCCGTATATAAAGGAGTGGAGGAGGGGAGGGCTGGCCCTCTCTATGGCGCACCCTAGGGGGAGTCCTACTCCCACCGGGAGTAGGATTCCCCCCTTTCCCTAGTAGGAGTAGGAGAGAAGGAAGGGGAGAAAGACGGAAGGAAGGGGGGGGGGGGCGGCCCCCACCCAATTCGGATTGGGCTAGGGAGGGCGCACCCTCCTCCTTGGCCTTCCTATCCTCTATTCCACTAAGGCCCATATACTCCCAGGGGGGTTCCGGTAACCTGTCGGTACTCCGGTAAATGCCCGAACTCATCTGGAACCATTCCGATGTCCAAACATAGTGTAGGATCGAGAAGAGGTGTCTAGAGGGGGTGAATAGACTCTTAGCAAGAAAAGTTGTAGTTTTTAATTTCTTTAAGTTGAAGTGGAGTTTTGGCACAAGTTTGAACATTCACAATACATATCAAGCAAGCATGTCAAGAGTATATGAGTAGCAGAAAGTAAATCATGCAAGTTGCAAGAATGTAAAGGGATGGGATTAGAGTGTGCAAACACAAATGGAGACACGGAGATTTTTGGCGTGGTTCTGATAGGTGGTGCTATCGTACATCCACGTTGATGGAGACTTCAACCCACGAAGGGTAACGGTTGCGCGAGTCCACGGAGGGCTCCACCCACGAAGGGTCCATGAAGAAGCAACCTTGTCTATCCCACCATGGTCGTCGCCCACGAAGGACTTTCCTCACTAGGGTAGATCTTCACGAAGTAGGCGATCTCCTTGCCCGTACAAACTCCTTGGTTCAACTCCACAATCTTGACGGAGGTTCCCAGGTGACACCTAACCAATCTAGGAGACACCACTCTCCAAGAGGTAACAAATGGTGTGTTGGTGATGAACTCATTGCTCTTGTGCTTCAAATGATAGTCTCCCCAACACTCAGCTCTCTCTCATAGGATTGGATTTGGTAGAAAGATGATTTGAGTGGAAAGCAACTTGGGGAAGGCTAGAGATCAAGATTTATGTGGTTGGAATGGAATATCTTGACCTCAACACAAGTGTAGGTGGTTCTCTCTCAGAAAATGTATGTTGGAAGTGTAGGCATGTTCTGATGGCTCTCACACTTAATGAAGAGTGGGTGGAGGGGTATATATAGCGTCCACACAAAATCTAACCATTACACACAAATCACCAAACCCGATGGGACGGAATCATACAACTCGGTCAGACCAATTTAGTTCATAATGTGACCGTTAGGTTTTCGGTGGGACTGACTTCATCAACTCGGTGGGACCGATGTGCTAGGGTTAGGGTAAAGCCTCATCTTGGTTGGACCGATTACACAAACTCGGTGGAACCGATTTTGGTAATAAGCCAAACAGAGAGTTGGCCAGGCAAACTCGGTGGAGCCGATTACATATTTTGGTGAGACCGAAATTGATGTAATAGTCAACAGAGAGTTTGCAAGCCCATTTCGGTGAGGCCGAGATCCCATCGGTGAGATTGAATTGACTAGGGTTTCTGGCAGTGGCTTATGTCAAGTGAACTCGGTGGCGCCGGATAGATAAAATCGGTGGGGCCATGTGTGACTTTTGGTTTGGGACATATTTGGATGTGAGAAAGTAGTTGAGGGTGGTGGAGCATATCACTAAGCATTTTGAGCAAGGAATCCATTAATCAACACCTCACCCCCTCTTAATAGTATTGGCTTTCCTATGGACTCAATGTGATCTTGGATCACTAAAATGAAAAATGTAGAGTCTTGTACTTTGAGCTTGACCCAATCATTTGTCCTCAGCATCTTGAAGGGGTTCCACATCCTCTAGTCCATGCCACTCCACTATTGGACTTATCTGAAATATGCTAGATGAAAATATTAGTCTAACAAGAGATATATTGACATTAATTACCAAAATCACCTAGGGAGTACTTGTGCTTTCAATCTCCCCCTTTTCGGTAATTGATGACAACATACATCAAAGCTTTAGATAAAGATATAGAGAATAACAAGTAAAGCTTTGGAAGGACATGTACATTGCATAGGCTCCCCCTATATGTATGCAATCATGTAAATATGGAATATAAGAACATGTGAATGCACAGCATGACAGAGTAAGCAATGTGTTACATGTATCTTGGCTATATGCATCAGAGCAAAAGATGTAAATATAGGGAATGTACCTACATGCTAATGAGTCCTTCTTGCAAACAGTATGTACATCGGCAAGAAGTCCTCATGCACATGAGTGTGATGCATATACTTACCTTGTGGTCTTGAGTTGGCTTAGGACAGAATGAACCCGAGTAAACAAGGTTAGATAACACAGATATATCTACTAGTCAGAGCAAACAAAGAAACCACAAGAATACCAAGATTGGGATGACATGTAGAGTGTGAGTACTGAGTACTCTATTGGATATAGACATGTCCCCAAAGGTAAAGATGTCCAATGAATTCAAGAATCTCAAGGATTTCCTTCCCTTAGATGTCTTGCTCCCCCTGAATCTAGCTTGGGATACTGGGAGAAGATAGGGAATAGAAAAACAGAGCTAATGCAAACAATCAACTATGAACATGTCTTTCCTTTCTTAAAGATATGTTACTTCTATCCTCTTGATCACCAAGCATATGGGGTTTCTTACACTCTCCCCTGAGTAATCTCCCCCTATAGAAATGATTAGGCTTTGATGTGATCTCTCTCTCCCCCTTTGACATCAATTTCAAAGAAGGGTTCTTCTGGATTTTTGGTACAAATGGGTTTGGTCCTTGAGTCACAAAGCAAAGCAGCAAGTCGAATGTGATGCTGGTAGAGGACAAGAAGCATTGAGTGGAGCTGGAGCAAAAAGAATGCAGGAACAGGTGGCAAGATGTCTTTCCTGTAGTGAAATCGGTAGCACCGAGTTGTGTTCTTCGGTGGCGCCGAACGGATCCGGTTGGACCGAAGGAAACAAACTGGTGTGACCGAGTTCATCACAGTGAAAACACTTGTCACCTCAACTCACTAGGCAAGTAAAATCTCACAAGGATTTCCAAGGAATTGGATGCAAGGAATGCAGAACAAAACAAGGAAAAGAAAATCTAGATGAAGTAAAAAAACAAGGAAACACAAGAGAACTTCATCTAGAATTGGGCAGTGACAAAGTCACCTATGTTAGAGTATATTGACTAAGGAGTTGTCGGCTTTCTGGGAACGGGGGTCCCCAAACTTGCCTGCCTGCGGCCTGCGGCGTGGCTCAAAGGGGGCCCAGCACGGCCCGGCTTCATCGACGCAGACCCAAGACCCTCGCGAGGGGCCAAGCCTCGCGGGGCGGACGACACGGAGCTTCCTCAGGCACGGCCACATCAGGCTGGCTCGCGAGGAGGTGGAGAGATCAAGGCGGGGTACCTCACGAGGTGCCCGTGACGCAAGCCATGACGACCAAGGGCGCCAGGCGGGCGCCAGCCCGCGCAGTGTCCTCCTTTCCTCTTTGGTGCAAAGGGAGCAAGCGCAGGCGAGAGCATCAAGCAAAGGCACCTGTTTCGGTGCAACGAGACCAAGATCAATCCAACGGCAGGGAGGAAGTCATTCTGGAGCCCAAGCCAGCGTCACCACCGGAGTCTTTGGCAGGCGAGGACTAACTTTAGTCAGGATAAGTGTACTAGATGTTCCCCTTCAGAATGGCCAATTGTTGGCGCCTGAAAGCACAAGTGCTCCCTAGGTGGTTTTGATAATTGATGACAACATATCTCTTGTTGGACTAATGTTTCTATCTAGCATGTTTCAGATAAGTTCAACAATGGAGTGGCATGGACGAAAGGTTGTGGGAATTCCTTCAAGATGCTAAGGACAAAGGATTGGCTAAAGCCTCAAGCTCAAGACTCTTCATTTTACATTTTAGTGATCCAAGATCACATTGAGTCCATAGGAAAAGCCAATACTATCAAGGAGGGATGAGGTGTTGCTTAATGAGCCTCTTGCTTCATGTGCTTAATGATATGCTCCAAAATCCTCAGCTACTTTCCCACTTCCACATATGACCTAAACCCTAAGCCAAACTCGGTCTTACCGATTCTTCCTATCCGGCGCCACCGAGTTTCACTTGTCATTAGCCACTGCCAAACCCTAGCAATTCGGTTCTACCGATAAGGATCTCGGTCGCACCGAGATGGGATTGCAAACTCTCTGTTACCTATTGCAATATTCTCGGTCCCACCGAGATATGCAATCGGTCCCACCGAGATTGCAATGTAAACTCAGTGTTTCCCCTTTGTAACTTTTCGGTCTCACCGAGTTCCACTCGGTCTTACCGAAAAAGCAAATCGGCCCCACCGAGTTTGCCTGACCAACTCTCTGGTTAGCTAATTACCAAATTCGGTCCCACCGAGTTTGTGTAATCGGTCTCACCGAGATTACGTTATGCCCAAACCCTAACCGAATCGGTCCTACCGAGTTGCATGTCAGTCCCACCGAAATTCCTAACGGTCACTAGGTTTACTATTTCGGTCAGACCGAGTATTCTAATTCGGTCCCACTGAGATTGGTAAATTGTGTGTAACGGTTGGATTTTGTGTGGAGGCTATATATACCCCTCCACCTCTTTCTCATTAAGTGAGAGAGCCATCAGAACACACACACCATTCCAACACATATGTTCTGAGAGAGAACCACCTACTCATGTGTTGAGATCAAGACATTCCATTCCTACCATATGAATCTTGATCTCTAGCCTTCCCAAGTTGCTTTCCACTCAAATCTTCTTTCCACCAAATCCAAATCCTATGAGAGAGAGTTGAGTGTTGGGGAGACTATCATTTGAAGCACAAGAGCAAGGAGTTCATTACCTACACACCATTTGTTACTTCTTGGAGAGTGGTGTCTCCTAGATTGGCTAGGTGTCACTTGGGAGCCTCCGACAAGATTGTGGAGTTGAACCAAGGAGTTTGTAAGGGCAAGGAGATCGCCTACTTCGTGAAGATCTACCACTAGTGAGGCAAGTCCTTCGTGGGCGATGGCCATGGTGGGATAGACAAGGTTGCTTCTTCATGGACCCTTTGTGGGTGGTTGCTTCTTCATGGACCCTTCGTGGGTGGAGCCCTTCGTGGACTCGCGCAACCATTGCCCTTGGGTGGAGCCCTTTGTGGACTCACGCAACCGTTACCCTTCGTGGGTTGAAGTCTCCATCAACGTGGATGTAGGATAGCACCACCTATCCGAACCACGGGAAAAACATCCGTGTCTCCAATTGCGTTTGATCTCTCCAAACCCTTCCCTTTACATTCTTGCAAGTTGCATGATTTACATTCCGCTACTCATACACTCTTTGCATGCTTGCTTGATATGTATTGCGTGTGCTGAAATTGTGAATAAACCCCACTTAAACCGAAAAAGCTTAAAGATTGCAACTTTAGCACTAAGTGTCTAATCACCCCCCCTTTAGACACATCTACTTCTAGATCCTACAAGTGGTATCAGAGCTTTGGTCTCCATTGCCTTGGTTTAATCACCATTGGAGGAAGATGGATGTGTCTACTCTAGGGAGTCTTAGACATAGAGTGCCTATTCTTGATGGAAAGTATTTTCATGAGTGGAAAAATGAGATGCTTGTAATCTTCAATCAATATCATTTGAACAAGTATATTGCTAGCCCTTGTGCACCCCATATTGATCCCTTGCATCCTACCCTAGATGAAGATATTGACATGATTCGCAATCTTAGAACTATTGAGCTCATCATTAGAGGATTGCCCAAAGATTTGATTGCTAGTTTGCCTACTCAAAATTGCGCCTATACTATATGGAAATTTCTTGGGGAACGGTTTCCCAATCACTTCTTGAAAACTTTGGATGAAATTCTCCATAAATCTATTGCCTTGAGTAAGATGAACTCTAGTGATCCTAGTTTTGGCAAATGTCTTCTTGAACTTGCAAATCTTAAATATGCTAAAGGAGATGTTGGAATCATTAATGATATCATACTAAAAGCTATAAGAATTCATAAAAGTAACCACTTTGATCATTTATCTAATGAATTACCCTCTCTAGGAAATGATGAGTCACAAGATCATGATGAACATGAATATTATGATGATGATGATAGTGACTCCGATCTTGATAATGCAATGAGACATTTTGGTCTTATGGCAAATCTTCGGGGATATGAATCAGGAGGAAAGGAATGGGTCCTTGATAGTGGATGCACTGATCATATGACCGGAGATGAAGAGATGTTCCGTGAACTTGCTGAAAACAACGGCCCTCGAAAATATGTCACCTTTGGTGATAATTCAAAGGATAAAGTGATTGGCCTTGGTAAGGTGGCCATCTCACATGATAGTTCCATTCAAAATGTCATGCTCGTTGAATATCTTGGCTACAACTTACTTTCAGTATCTAGACTTGTTGATTTCGGTTTGAATTCCTATTTACTGAGGTAGATTGCCAAGTATTTCGTCGAGACAATCATAAAATGGTCTTTACGGGTATGCGTAGAGGTGATCTTTACATTGTCGATTTCTCTAAAAAGGCACAATCTAAAACTTGCTTTGTTGCTAAAACCTCAAAAGGTTGGTTGTGGCATAGACGACTAGGTCACGTTGGCATGAGAAACCTTGACAAGCTTATTAAAGGAAATCATATCCTTGGAGTTAACGATGTCATATTTGATAAGGATAGACTTTGCAGTGCTTGTCAAGCAGGTAAACAGGTTGGAGGAAGACATCCCGTGAAGAACATCATGACCACAAGGAGGCCACTCGAGCTGCTTCACATGGATCTTTTTGGTCCCAACGCCTACAAGAGTCTTGGTGGAAATTCTTTTGGTCTAGTTATAGTTGATGATTTTTCAAGATTTACGTGGGTGTTCTTTCTTAATGACAAGTCGCAGGTCCAGAAGATCTTCAGAAACTTCGCTAGGAAGGCCCAAAATCAGTTTGATGTGAAGATCAAGAAGGTTCGGAGTGACAACGGGACGGAGTTCAAGAACGCAAATGTGGACACCTTTCTTGACGAAGAAGGGATTTCACACGAGTTCTCGGCTACGTACACACCTCAACAAAATGGAGTTGTTGAGAGGAAGAACCGGACGCTCATCGAAATGGCAAGAACGATGCTTGATGAATACAAGACGCCAACGCACTTTTGGGCAGAAGCGGTTGAGATAGCTTGTCACGCAACAAATCGCTTATATCTTCACAAGCTACTCGGCAAGACGGCATACGAGCTCCTCACCAGTAACAAGCCTCAAGTTGGATACTTTCGAGTATTCGGCTCAAAGTGCTACATTCTTGATAAGCATCGTCATTCAAAATTTGCTCCTAAATCTCATGAAGGTTTTCTACTTGGTTATGTCTCAAACTCTCACACTCATCGTGTCTACTACAATTTCACCCGAAAGGTTGAAGAGACGGTAGATGTGAAGTTTGATGAATCTAATGGCTCGCAAGTAGAGCAATTGCCAATTGATGTAGGAGACAAAGACCCTTCGGAAGCAATTCAAGACTTGTCCATTGGGAAAATTCGTCCAACGGAGGTGAAGGAGAGTACCTCATCCGTCCAAGTGGAAGCTTCTACTTCACAACAAGGTGAACCAAGAATCGACACGGAAGCATCCACAAGTGGGACACACCAAGATGAAGAAAACGAGGAAGTACGTCAAGATGAACATCAACAACCTCCTTCTCCACCACGACAAGAGAACGACGACGTCAACAATGAAGAAGGCCAAGAAGAAGAACAAGATGAAGAAGATGTTCAACGAAGACCCAAGCAAAAGCTCTCACGAGTTCGAGCAAGAATTGCCAAAGATCATCCAGTCGAGCAAATCCTCAATGATATACAAACCGGGAGAATCACTCGCTCAAGAACTCGTTTAGCTAACTTTTGTGAAAACTATTCATTCATCTCTAGCATTGAACCAATGAAGGTTGAAGAAGCATTGGAAGATCCGGATTGGATAAACGCTATGCATGAAGAGCTACATAATTTTGAGAAAAACCAAGTTTGGACATTGGTTGAGAAGCCCGACAACAACCACAACATCATTGGTACCAAATGGGTGTTTCGCAACAAGCAAGATGAAGATGGACAAGTGGTCCGCAACAAAGTATGTCTCGTCGCCCAAGGATACACACAAGTCGAAGGTATGGACTATGGTGAGACGTATGCTCCCGTTGCTAGACTTGAATCCATTCGCATCTTACTTGCCTATGCTAATCACCATAATATCACCTTGTACCAAATGGACATTAAAAGTGCTTTTCTAAATGGAGAAATAGAGGAGGAAGTTTATGTCAAACAACCTCCCGGCTTTGTCAATCCTAAGAAACCAAATCATGTTTACAAACTTCACAAAGCTCTTTATGGTCTTAAACAAGCTCCTAGAGCATGGTATAAATGCTTGACCAAGTTCCTTACTACAAGTGGTTTTGAAATTGGTAAAATTGATTCTACTCTTTTTACTAAAAGGGTTAATGGAGAACTATTTGTATGCCAAATTTATGTTGATGACATCATATTTGGTTCAACTAACCCTCTCTTTAGTGAAAAGTTTGGAAAGCTAATGTCAGAGAAGTTTGAGATGTCTATGATGAGCGAACTCAAATTCTTTCTCGGGTTACAAATCAAGCAAACTAAGGAAGGTACATTTGTCTCTCAAACAAAGTACACCAAGGACTTATTCAAGAAGTTCAATATGCAAGAATGCAAAGGTATGTCTACACCCATGCCTGCTAGTGGACATAATGATTTGACCAAAGATGGAGAACATGTTGATCAAAAGGTTTATCGCTCTATGATTGGTTCATTGTTATACCTATGTGCTTCACGCCCCGATATTATGCTAAGTGTGTGCATGTGTGCACGATATCAAGCTGCTCCTAAAGATTGTCATCTTAAGGCTGTGAAAAGGATAGTGAGATATTTAATCCATACACCAAATTTTGGCATTTGGTATCCTAAAAGGTCTTCTTTTGATCTTGTTGGCTATTCCGACTCAGATTATGCCGGAGACAAGGTTGATAGAAAGTCCACTTCGGGTACTTTTCAATTTCTTGGTAGATCTCTTGTGTCTTGGTCTTCCAAGAAACAAAACTCGGAATCCTTATCCACCGCTGAAGCGGAATACATTGCCGCTGGTTCATGTTGTGCTCAATTACTTTGGATGATCCAAACTCTTAAAGATTATGGGATTTATGTGAAACATGTTCCACTGCTTTGTGACAATGAAAGTGCTATCAAAATTGGTCATAATCCTGTACAACATTCTCGAACTAAGAATATTGAAGTTCGTCATCATTTCATTCGAGATCATGTTGCTAAGGGTGACATCAATCTTAAGCATGTTCGCACCGATAAGCAATTAGCGGATATATTCACTAAACCGCTTGATGAGAAAGTGTTTTGCAGGCTGAGAGGAGAATTGAACATCATTGATGCTTCGAACTTGGAGTAGAAACTCCATGGGATCCATGCAAGACATGAGCTTATGACTAATCCATGATGTATCTCTTATGATAACTATCTTATGTCTTGGATATATTTGCACCTTGCATGTTGTCTAACCCATGTAGGTGCTTGGTTGAATCTAATTCCATGAGATTGCGACTCACTCACATCTTGAGCAATCTCTACATCACCAAGACTCTACACAATGGTGGTTAAAGACAAGGAAGCACGAAACCATTCAAACATATCCTTTGACAAATTCTATGTTAAGCCTCATGATTGTCATATTTGGATACACAAGTGCTCTTCCTTGCAAGAACTAACCCATGTAGGTAGATGAACTCAAACTCCAAGTGGTGCTCCCAACTCTTGATGAACTACATCAATCTTGAGCACCCACACAAGTTCAACTACATGAGCAAGAACCACATCACCACCCAAGGTATGTTATTCCATCTTAGAGAAGCTTTACTCCAAGACATGAGTCAAAGCAACTCAACAAGATGTGAATACATCAAGATGCTTAAACGAAAAATGGTAACCCCATTTTGAGCTTAAACGATGAGTATGACCTATGATCAAGTGTTCTCACTTGACTCCTAAGTCAATGTACTCTAACATAGGTGACTATGTCACCGCCCAATTCTAGATGAAGTTCTCTTGTGTTCTTTTCTGAGTTACTGCATTTGTCCCTTGCATATTTGTTTCCTTCTTTTTCAAACAAAACAAAAACAAAAACTTCATCTAGAAACTTTCACTCTTTTCCTTTTTGTTCTTGTTCTGCATATTTCTGCATCAAATTCCTTGCAAATCCTTCAGCTAATTCATTGCAAATCTTTGTGAGATCTTACTTGACTAGTGAGCTGAGGTGACAAGTGTTTTTCTCTGTGTAAACTCGGTTTCACCGACTTGCAAATTTCGGTCCAACCGAATCTTCTCGGTACCACCGAAATATGCTACTCAGTGCCACCGACTTTGCAACCAGAAAAACAGTTTGCCACTTGTTCTACCTTTCCTGTGATCCAGCTCCACTCAATGAATCTTGTCCTCCACAAGCATCACAATTTTATCCTCTACTTTGTGCTGAATCTCAAGGACCAAACCTATTCGACGGATTCCAGGAAAAACCTTCTTGGAAATTGATGTCAAAGGGGGAGAGAGAGATCACATCAAAGCTTGTAGGAGAAAGAGATCACATCAGGGAGAGAAACAGTCTCAAGGACCAAACCTACAAGAGACAAAGTAATAAGGGGGAGAGAAAGTCTCAAGGATCCCAGATGCTTGATGTTCAAGAGGAGAGATGCCACATGTCTTTTTGGGGAAAAGACATGTTCATATGAACTCATTTGAATTAAGTTCTATTCATATCCTTCAGCTCTGATTTTCTGTTTCCCATCTTCTCCCAATATCCCATGTAAGATTCAGGGGGAGCAAGACACCTAAGGAAAAAGAAATCAGCCAAATTCATTGCATATCTTTATTCTTGGGGACATGTTGAATCCAATGTGGTACCTGTACTCACTCTCTACATGTCATCCCAGTCTTGGTATTCTTGTGGTTTCTTTGGTTTGCTCTGGCTAGTGGACGTACCTGTGTTATCTAACCTTGTTTGCAGGTTCATTCCATCCTAAGCCAACTCGAGACCACAAGGTAAGTATATGCATCAAAATCATGAGTATGAGGAGTTCTTGCTTATGTACATACTGTTTGCAAGAAGGACTCATGAGCATGAAGGTATTTTCCTTGATAATCTTTTGCTCTGATGCATATGGCCAAGATACATGTAACACATTGTTTACTCTGTCATGATTATGCTCTCACATGCCTCTATATTTCATATTTACATGAGTGCATACATGTAGGGGGAGTCTATGCTTGTTACATGTCCTTCCAAAACTTTACTTGTTGTTCTTTATATCTTTATCTAAAGCTTTGATGTATGTTGCCATCAATTACCAAAAAGGGGGAGATTGAAAGCACAAGTGCTCCCTAGGTGGTTTTGATAATTGATGACAGCATATCTCTTGTTGGACTAATGTTTCTATCTAGCATGTTTCAGATAAGTTCAACAATGGAGTGGCATGGACTAAAGGTTGTGGGAATTCCTTCAAGATGCTAAGGACAAAGGATTGGCTAAAGCCTCAAGCTCAAGACTCTTCATTTTACATTTTAGTGATCCAAGATCACATTGAGTCCATAGGAAAAGCCAATACTATCAAGGAGGGATGAGGTGTTGCTTAATGAGCCTCTTGCTTCATGTGCTTAATGATATGCTCCAAAATCCTCAGCTACTTTCCCACTTCCACATATGACCTAAACCCTAAGCCAAACTCGGTCTTACCGATTCTTCCTATCCGGCGCCACCGAGTTTCACTTGTCATTAGCCACTGCCAAACCCCAGCAATTCGGTTCTACCGATAAGGATCTCGGTCTCACCGAGATGGGATTGCAAACTCTCTGTTACCTATTGCAATATTCTCGGTCCCACCGAGATATGCAATCGGTCCCACCGAGATTGCAATGTAAACTCAGTGTTTCCCCTTTGTAACTTTTCGGTCTCACCGAGTTCCACTCGGTCTTACCGAAAAAGCAAATCGGCCCCACCGAGTTTGCCTGACCAACTCTCTGGTTAGCTAATTACCAAATTCGGTCCCACCGAGTTTGTGTAATCGGTCTCACCGAGATTACGTTATGCCCAAACCCTAACCGAATCGGTCCTACCGAGTTGCATGTCAGTCCCACCGAAATTCCTAACGGTCACTAGGTTTACTATTTCGGTCAGACCGAGTATTCTAATTCGGTCCCACTGAGATTGGTAAATTGTGTGTAACGGTTGGATTTTGTGTGGAGGCTATATATACCCCTCCACCTCTTTCTCATTAAGTGAGAGAGCCATCAGAACACACACACCATTCCAACTCATATGTTCTGAGAGAGAACCACCTACTCATGTGTTGAGATCAAGACATTCCATTCCTACCATATGAATCTTGATCTCTAGCCTTCCCAAGTTGCTTTCCACTCAAATCTTCTTTCCACCAAATCCAAATCCTATGAGAGAGAGTTGAGTGTTGGGGAGACTATCATTTGAAGCACAAGAGCAAGGAGTTCATTAACTACACACCATTTGTTACTTCTTGGAGAGTGGTGTCTCCTAGATTGGCTAGGTGTCACTTGGGAGCCTCCGACAAGATTGTGGAGTTGAACCAAGGAGTTTGTAAGGGCAAGGAGATCGCCTACTTCGTGAAGATCTACCGCTAGTGAGGCAAGTCCTTCGTGGGCGATGGCCATGGTGGGATAGACAAGGTTGCTTCTTCGTGGACCCTTTGTGGGTGGTTGCTTCTTCATGGACCCTTCGTGGGTGGAGCCCTTCGTGGACTCGCGCAACCGTTGCCCTTGGGTGGAGCCCTGCGTGGACTCACGCAACCGTTACCCTTCGTGGGTTGAAGTCTCCATCAACGTGGATGTAGGATAGCACCACCTATCCGAACCACGGGAAAAACATCCGTGTCTCCAATTGCGTTTGATCTCTCCAAACCCTTCCCTTTACATTCTTGCAAGTTGCATGATTTACATTCCGCTGCTCATACACTCTTTGCATGCTTGCTTGATATGTATTGCGTGTGCTGAAATTGTGAATAAACCCCACTTAAACCGAAAAAGCTTAAAGATTGCAACTTTAGCACTAAGTGTCTAATCACCCCCCCTTTAGACACATCTACTTCTAGATCCTATAGCGCCCTTCCCGCTCAATATTTGGGAAGAGGCCCAAGGCCTTTGCCTATAAATAGGACTAGCCACCCACAGGGTAGAAAGAAGGGAAAATCGGATCGAGTAACATCACAGAGAGAGAGAGAAAAGGGTGACTGAACTCCTCCTAGCAGTTCATCCCCACAGCCAAGAACAGACCCTCGCGAGGCTGTTCTTCCTTGTATTGCTCATCATCATCAGCCCAAGAGGCAATCCACCATAACACACACTGGAGTAGGGTATTACACCACAACGGTGGCCCGAACCACTATAAACCCTGTGTCTCTTGTACTGTTCTTTCCATAGTTTAGATCTTAGCAAGGCGGAGGGCTGCAGGTAGGTAGAAGGCGAAATCTCCGCGCGCACCCCAGTGTTCGAACCTCAAGGGTCTGCCGGAACCCGAAATCTGACATTTGGCGCGCCAGGTAGGGGGTGCACCGGAGTTTTCCCTTCCGCCACCGCCACGACCTGCCTCGCGATGAGTAGCGTGTCGCCCGCTCCGGCCGCCAGCGCCAGTACGGGGGCCAGGGGGATTCGAGCCCTGGCCCCAGCCCTGCAACGGGTACGGTGGCCGGACAAGTTCAAGCCAACGACGCCGCCGCGCTACGGCGGCGCGACTGATCCGCTGGCCTTCTTGCTGGCGTACGAGGAGGCCATCCTCGAAGCTGGAGATGACGATAGGGTCATGGCCAACTAGCTCCCCATGGCCCTCACCGGCGCTCCGCGCGCGTGGCTGCTCCACCTGCCGGCAGCCTCCGTGGCCTCTTGCGAAGAGCCCCGCAGCCTCTTCCCCGCTCACCACGCTACACCAACACCCCCGGTCGTCGCGGCCCTCCTGGGCGGCTCGCAGGCGCCGCCTACAAGTCACCACGTCAAGCCGTTCATCCACCGGGTCAGCGCCGCTTCCACACGGCAGGGGGCTCTCCCAGACCGGGCGGCGCTCAAGGCCGGCCTGACCTTCAGCTCGGAGGACCACCCCTCCAACTCGGCCTGCTCGGGTGCGCTCCCCATGCTGTGCACCCCCACCATCTGCCTGGTGGCCGTCACCAGAACTCTCATCGATGGCGGTGCGGGCCTCAGTGTGCTCTCGGTTGAGGCCTTCAACCTCCTCTGCATACCCCTGGAACGGCTGCAACCCAGCCGACCCTTCTCAGGCGTTGGGGGCGGATCATCCAGCTCCTTGGGACAGATCCGGCTCCCAGTAACCTTCGGCACCTACAACAACTTCTGCACGGAGCTGGTCGACTTCGACATCGCCCCCATCGGCCTCCCCTACAACGCCATCCTCGGCTACCCAGCGCTGGCCCAGTTCATGGCCGCGACGCACCCGGCGTACAACCTCATGAAGATGCCCGGGAGCAGCGGTGTCCTCACCGTGCACGGGGACACCGGAGACGCGCTGCAGGTGCTCAAGCTCGCCTTCAAGACGGCGGCGTCGGTGCAGCCCGCTGACTCAGAGACCCCCGAGCCCAAGGGGGCTGCACCAGCCAAGAAGAAACAGTTGTTCGCCCAAGACAAGGCAGAAACCAAGTAGATACCCGTCGATGAGGGCGGGTCCACCAACGCCACTTTCACCATAGGCGCCAACCTCGAACCCGAGCAGGAGCAGGCCCTGGTCGGGTTCCTGCGCGCAAACAAGAAGAAGGCAAGGCGGCAGTCCACAGAAAAGCAGGCCTTCATCGTCCAAGAGACCCGCAAACTAGAAGCCGCTGGGGTCATTCGCGAGGTCCGATACCCGGATTGGTTGGCCAACCCTGTCGTTGTGCCAAAGAAGGGAGGGAAGGAGCGCATGTGTGTCGACTTCACCAACCTCAACAAGGCATGCCCGCAAGACCCGTTCCTGCTCCCCCACATCGACCAGATCGTCGATTCCACCGCGGAATGCGACCTGCTATGCTTCTTGGATGCCTTCTTCGGGTATCACCAGATCAAGATGGCGGTAGAAGACGTCGAAAAGACAGCCTTCCTAACCCCGTGTGGGGTGGACTACTACACATGCATGCCATTCGGGCTGCGTAACGCAGGGGCGACCTTTCAGCGGCTGATGCACATCACCTTGGGCCCGCAGCTCGGGAAGAATGTTGAAGCTTACGTCGATGACATTATGGTAAAGTCTCGGGAGGCCAGGACCCTGATACAAGACCTAGAGGAAACCTTCCCGAGCCTCGACGCAATGAACTTGCGGCTCAACCCAGAGAAGTGTGTGTTCGGAGTCCCCTCGGGCAAGCTCTTGGGTTTCCTCGTGTCCCACCAAGGCATCGAGGCTAACCCGGAAAAGGTCAAGGCGGTGGAGGATATGAGCCCGCCAAAAACCCTCAGAGAAATGCAGAAGCTCACTGGGTGCGTGACCGCGCTAGGGCGCTTCATCTCCAAGTTGGGGGAGCAAGCGCTGCCTTTCTTCCAGCTAATGAAGAAAAAGGGCCCTTTGAGTGCACTGAAGAGGCCGACAAGGCGTTCCAGGATCTCAAGAGATACCTGACCAGCCCACCGGTCATGGTGGCTCCGCGCCCTCAAGAGCCCCTGGTGCTTTACCTCGCCGCCACTCCCTACTCCGCCAGCGCAGCCCTGGTGGTGGTTAGAGAGGAGCGTCGAATCAAAACCACGGCAGCAACACGGGACAAGGCAAAACGGGAACAAGGAAGGCCCACAGAAACCGCCACCGCGGCTGAGGAGGATCCGCCGCCGCAGAGGAGTGCACCGGAGGCGGAAGAGGCCCCACTCCCAGATGGCCAGCCTCAGGAGGCCTCATCGCCTCAGGAGGCGCCATGGTCTCCGAAGGGAGCCACCAGCACTGACGCACCCAACCTCGTTGAGCACCCAGTGTACTTCGTCAGCACGGTGTTGCGGGACGCGAGGGCACGGTACCCCATGCCTCAGAAACTCCTCCTCGCGCTACTGGTGGCCTCGCGCAAGCTGCGGCACTATTTTCAGGGTCACCCCATCAAGGTCGTCTCGTCATACCCCCTGGAGAGAGTGCTCAGGAGCCCTAACTCAGCTGGAAGGGTCGCTGAGTGGAACATAGAACTGCAAGCATTTCAGCTCGAATTCAGCACGACCAGAGTCATCAAGGGAGCAGCATTGGCGGATTTTGTGGCAAAATGGACGGAGGCACCAGGCCTCAAGGCCGACGAGGATCGGTCCCTCTCCCTGGGGAGCGAGGCGCCAGAAGGCTGGGTCATGTACTTTGATGGGGCGTTCTCCAGGCATGGCGCTGGGGCTGGGGCGGTGCTTATATCGCCCACTCAGGACTAGCTCTACTAGGATGTGCAGCTCTGCTTCCAGCAAGGTGAAAAGGTCTCCAACAACATAGCGGAGTATGAAGGTTTAATAGCGGGCTTGAAGGCCGCAGCTGCCCTGGGGGTGAAACGCCTCACCATCAAGGGCGATTCGCAGCTCCTTGTCAATTTCTCCAACAAGGTGTACGAGCCGAAAGATGAGCACATGGAAGCCTACCTTGTGGAGGTCCGCAGGATGGAGAAGCAATTCTGGGGGGTTGGAGTTGCAGCACGTGCCCCGTGGCACCAATCAGGAGGCCGGCGACATCGCCAAACGGGCGTCCAGGCAGTTACCTTAGGAGCCTAGCGTTTTCGAGGAGCGGCTCTTCAAGCCCTCAGCCCTGCCGTCATTGTCAAACACGGCTCAGCCTCGGGAGGAGCTCCCCCAGCCACCTGCCTCAGGAGCTCCGGCCTATGGCCCGGCCTCAGGAGCACGCCTGCTCCTGACGATGGAACCTCAGGAGGGGTGCTGGATCACGGAGCTCCGGAGTTACTTAACACAAGGGACCCTGCCGGAGAAGGAGGAGGAAGCGGAGCGTGTGGCACGGCAGGCCACGGCATACTGCATCAAGGATGGAGAGCTCTACCGAAAGCGACCAAACGATGTATCCCTGCGCTGCATCTCCAGGGAGCAAGGAAAGGAACTGCTGGAAGAAATACACGGCGGAGACTGTGGACATCATTCATCATCACGGACCCTCGTCGGCAAGGCGTTCCGCAGTGGGTTTTATTGGCCCACCGCCCTCAATGACGCCGTCGAACAAGTGAAAGCTTGTGAGGCCTGCCAGTTCCACGCCAAGCAGATCCATCAGCCGGCAGGAGGCCTGCAGACTATACCCCTTTCGTGGCCATTCGCAGTCTGGGGGCTGGACATCCTGGGCCCGTTTCCTCGGGCGCCATGGGGCTACCGCTACCTCTACGTCGCCGTGGACAAGTTCACCAAGTGGGCTGAAGTAGAGGCCGTCCGCACCATCCCTGCGGGTTCCGCGGTTAAGTTCATGAGGGGCATCGTGAGCCGGTTCGGGATGCCGAACCGCATCATCACGGACAACGGTTCGCAGTTCACCAGTAACCTCTTCAAAACATACCGTGCTAACCTTGGAACGCAGATATGCTACGCTTCAGTGGCGCACCCCCGAAGCAACGGCCAGGACGAGCGAGCCAACACAAAGGTCCTGAGGGGCCTCAAGACCAGGACGTTCAAGAAGAAGCTGGAGGCCTGCGGCAGAGGTTGGTACAACGAGCTTCAGTCCATGTTGTGGTCCATCCGCACAACCGCGACCAAGCCGACTGGAGAGACCCCGTTCTTCCTGGTCTACGGAGCCGAAGTGGTCCTCCCTCACGAGGTCAGACGTCGCTCCGCGTGGGTCCTGGCGTTCGATGAGGCGCAGCAGGACGCCATGCGGGGGATGGACCTTGTGCTGGGGGAGGAACGTTGCCGAGAAGCCGCGCTGCGAGTGGCGACGTACCAACAAGCACTACGACGATATCACTGCCGCAACATCCGCCCCAGAACTCTCGAGGTAGGAGACCTCGTGCTCAGGCGGGTTCTCTCCAGGGAGGGACTGCACAAGCTCTCTCCCATGTGGGAGGGCCCGTTCAAGGTTGTTCATGTTTCCAAGCCCGGCTCCGCACGCTTGGAGACTCAGGAGGGGGTGCCAGTCCAGAACGCATGGAACATCCAGCACCTCCGGAGGTTCTACCCCTAAAAAGGCCCAGAGCCTGTGAAGAAGGAGAATGCCTGTGAAGCTGTCACGTTTTGGAAAAGGCCCAGAGCCTGTGAAGAAGGCGAATGCCTGTGAAGCTGTCGCATTTTGGAAAAGGCCCAGAGCCTGTGAAGAAGGCGAATGCCTGTGAAGCTGTCGCGTTTTGGAAAAGGCCCAGAGCCTGTGAAGAAGGCGAATGCCTGTGAAGCTGTCGCGTTTTGGAAAAGGCCCAGAGCCTGTGAAGAAGGCGAATGCCTGTGAAGCTGTCGC
>NC_041386.1:444977350-445036522 GCF_002162155.2 Triticum dicoccoides
AGCCCGGCTCCGCACGCTTGGAGACTCAGGAGGGGGTGCCAGTCCAGAACGCATGGAACATCCAGCACCTCCGGAGGTTCTACCCCTAAAAAGGCCCAGAGCCTGTGAAGAAGGAGAATGCCTGTGAAGCTGTCACGTTTTGGAAAAGGCCCAGAGCCTGTGAAGAAGGCGAATGCCTGTGAAGCTGTCGCGTTTTGGAAAAGGCCCAGAGCCTGTGAAGAAGGCGAATGCCTGTGAAGCTGTCGCGTTTTGGAAAAGGCCCAGAGCCTGTGAAGAAGGCGAATGCCTGTGAAGTTGTCGCGTTTTCGAAAAGGCCTAGAGCCTGTGAAGAAGGTGAATGCCTGTGAAGCTATCGCATTTTGGAAAAAGGCCCAGAGCCTGTGAAGAAGGCGAATGCCTGTGAAGCCATCGCGTTTTGGAAAAGGCCCGGAGCCTGTGAAGAAGGCCAACGCCTGTGAAGCTCGCCGCCCGTGACACTCTCATGTAATAATGAGTTGGGGCTGTACACGCCCCGGAGTCTCAGGAGCGCCGGCCTTAGGCCCTGGGGCTCCCTCCCACGCCCAGTGGCAGCACTTAGCTCCGCGCTGGTGAGAAGACGTCGAAGACTAGATTAGGTGCTGGACGCAGCTTTTTCATTTGCTTTCCGCAGTTGGCTTGTTCATTCTCATTTGAAGTTTTATTGAAGTTTTTGCCGTCTTTGGCTTGTGGTTCTTCGACTTTTTACTCTCCTGCCTCGATTTCTCTTATGCAAGGCCTCGCGAGGGGGGCAGCCGAGCGCCCTCGCGAGTGTTCGTGTCCTAGTCTCTCAAAGGTTTCGTGACCTGGGTCCATTACAGGAGCACCCCTCCAGTCCATGCCCCACGGGCACCGCGACACGAACACAGGGCCTGGGTCGGTTGCCCCCCACGGCTGGGGCCGAGAACTATCCACGTGCGGGCACGTATCCGGAAGGCACGATAACGGAAGCAAAGCGATGATTAACAGCAATAACCCAAACACACCCCCGCGGGGCTTCACGCTACTGTCTTTTTACGCAGGAAAAAGGAAAAGAAAGAACAAATCAGGCGCAGCTCGCCTCACACCGGCCTCAAGGGAAGACTCGAGCTGCCTCCGGGGCTCAGGCAGACTCCCTCTCGCGCTTCACCAAGGCGCGACGGCGGGCAGACATGCTACCACCTCCCAAGCAGATACGACGGCATGGAGGCTGACCGTGACCACCGCTAGAAGAGTCGTCGCCTGAAGAAGAACCAGAGAAGCTGGGGGAACCCTGAGTGCCGCCAGTCACGCGAGCGCTGTCCTATCCATCATCGCCGGAGCTGGGTTCCCGTCCGCGGTCGTCGTCCTTGGGGCAGCTCCCTGCGCGGCGACCATCTTCCCCAAACACCCTCACGTAGAGGGTGGCATCACCGTCAAACTTGAAGTGCAGGGTGCACCGACGGCTCAGGCCACGCGTGCGGGCAAACGTCTGCCAGTCGCGGGCCAAGGCCAGGTCCCGGCTACGGAGACCTCCAGTGAAGCCCATGAGGCCCGGCTGCAGCAGCCGTCAGCCTGGAGCCAGAGGCCTCCCGGGGCGCCGACCGGGAGCTCGCCGAGGAGGAAGCGAGGAAGTGGAAGCCGGGTGCTAGTCGGCTCCGCCGACCACACAACGAACTCCGACAGCACCTCTGCAGTGCGAAAGCGCGGCCTAGGGGGATGCGCGACCGAAGCATGCCCCCCGGCCACAGCAGTCCGCCCGTCACCATGCTGGAAATCATCTCCACGGTCGCGGGGAGCTGCCGTGGTGGCCACAAGATGTTTGCGAGGGCGCCCTCGGCCGCGCTTGGGCGGGGGAGAGGCAGGCTCAACCCGGCGAGCCTTCCCCTTCTCTGCGGCCGAGAACCTCCTTGACGGGGCCATGAAGAAGAAGGAGAAGCAAGGGGGAATGAACTGGAAGGGCGCGCGCTGATCCGTACTTATAGCCGGTGAGGGCCAACCGTCGGCCCCCACGATCGTAGGTAATCATGACCCGCTTTGCATGCAGGGACTTGTCCAATCCGTGCAGTTGCCGAGGCGACATGGGGAAGTGGAGACGCCCACATACAATCAACCGCCACGCGACGCCCAAGGCCGCAGGCTGTTAGGGCCCGCGGCGCTTCGCTCTTGCCCTTCCGCCTCCCTACACGGCCAAGTCCGGGCGCGCCTTGGGCCCGGGGGCTACTGTCGGCGTTCTGGGAACGGGGGTCCCCAGAATTGCCTGCCTACGGCCTGCGGCGTGGCCCAAAGGGGGGCCAGCACGGCCTGGCTTCATCGACGCAGACCCAAGACCCTTGCGAGGGGCCAAGCCTCGCGGGGCGGATGACACGGAGCTTCCTCAGGCACGGCCACATCAGGCTGGCTCACGAGGAGGCAGAGAGATCAAGGCGGGGTACCTCACGAGGTGCCCGTGACACAAGCCATGACGACCAAGGGCGCCAGGCGGGCGCCAACCCGCGCAGTGTCCTCCTTTCCTCTTTGGTGCAAAGGGAGCAAGCGCAGGCGAGAGCATCAAGCAAAGGCACCCGTTTCGGTGCAATGAGACCAAGACCAGTCCAACGGCAGGGAGGAAGTCATTGTGGAGCCCAAGCCAGTGTCACCACCAGAGTCTTTGGCAGGCGAGGACTAACTTTAGTCAGGATAAGTGTACCAGATGTTCCCCTTCAGAATGGCCAATTGTTGGCGCCCTTCCCGCTCAATATTTGGGAAGAGGCCCAGGGCCTTTGCCTATAAATAGGACTAGCCACCCGCAGGGTAGAAAGAAGGGAAAATCGGATCGAGTAACATCACAGAGAGAGAGAGAGAGAGAAAAGGGTGACTGAATTCCTCCTAGCAGTTCATCCCCACAGCCAAGAATAGACCCTCGCGAGGCTATTCTTCCTTGTACTGCTCATCATCATCAGCCCAAGAGGCAATCCACCACACCACACACTGGAGTAGGGTATTACACCACAACAGTGGCCCAAACCAGTATAAACCCTGTGTCTCTTGTACTGTTCTTTCCATAGCTTAGATCTTAGCAAGGCGGAGGGGTGTAGGTAGGTAGAAGGCGAAATCTCCGCGCGCACCCCAGTGTTCGAACCTCAAGGGTCTACCGGAACCCGAAGTCCGACAGGAGTCAAGTAAGAACACTTGATCGTAGGTCATACTCATCGTTTAAGCTCAAAATGGGGTTACCTTTTTTCGTTTAAGCATTTGATGTATTCACATCTTGTTGAGTTGCTTTGACCTATCACTTGAGGTTAAGCTTCTCTAAGATGGAATGACATGCCTTGGGTGGTGGTGTTGATCCTAGTCATGTAGTCGAACTTGTGTGAGTTGGTCGAGGTTAATGTAGTTCATCAAGAGTTGAGAGAACCACTTGTAATTTGAGTTCATCTACCTACATGGGTTAGTTTTGCAAGGAAGAGCACTTGTGTATCCAAAATGACAATCATGAAATTTGATACATATAATTTGTCAAAGGATATGTTGAAGGGTTTCGTGCTTCCTTGTCATCAACCATCGTATTGTAGAGACTTGGTGATGTAGAGATTGCTCAAGATGTGAGGGAGTTGCAATCTCATAGATTTAGATTCATCCAAGTACCTACAAGGGTTAGATAACATGCAAGGGTGCAAATATATCCAAGACATATGAATATCATCATAAGAGAAATGTCAAGGATTTGTCATAGATTCATACCTTGCATGTATCCAAATGGAGTTTCTACTCCAAGTTTGAAGCATCAATGATGTTCAATTCACCTCTCAAGCGGCAAAAGACTTTCTCATCAAGCGGTTTGGTGAATATATCCGCCAATTGCTTATCGGTATGAACATGCTTAAGATCAATGTCCCCTTTAGCAACATGATCTCGAATGAACTGATGACGAACTTCAATATACTTAGTTCGAGAATGTTGCACGAGATTGTGAGCAATCTTAATAGCACTCTCATTGTCACAAAGCAATGGAACATGTTTCACATTAATCCCATAATCTTTAAGAGTTTGGGTCATCCAAAGTAATTGAGCACAACATGAATCGGCGGCAATGTATTCCGCTTTGGCAGTGGATAAGGATACCGAGTTTTGTTTCTTGGAAGACCAAGACACAAGAGATCTACCAAGAAATTGACAAGTACCCGAAGTGGACTTTCTATCAACCTTGTCTCCGGCTTAGTCCGAGTCGGAATAGCCAACAAGATCAAAAGACGACCTCTTAGGATACCAAATGGCAAAATTTGGTGTATGTATTAAGTATCTCACTATCCTTTTCACAGCCTTAAGATGACATTCTTTGGGGGCCGCTTGATATCATGCACACATGCACACACTTAGCATAATATCGGGACGAGAAGCACATGGATATAACAATGAACCGATCATAGAGCGGTAAACTTTTTGATCAACCGGTTCACCGTCCTTGGTCAAGTCAAGATGTCCACTAGTAGGCATGGGAGTTTTCATACCTTTGCTTTCTTGCATGTTGAACTTCTTGAATAAGTCCTTGGTGTACTTAGTTTGAGAGACAAAGGTGCCTTCCTTAGTTTGCATGATTTGCAAACCAAGAAAGAATTTGAGTTCACTCATCATAGACATCTCAAACTTCTCCGACATTAGCTTTCCAAACTTCTCACTAAAATGAGGGTAAGTTGAGCCAAACATGATATCATCAACATAAATTTGGCATACAAATAACTCACCATTAACCCTTTTAGTAAAAAGTGTAGAATCTATTTTTCCAATTTCAAAGCATTTTTCAGTAAGGAACTTGGTCAAGCATTTATACCACGCTCTAGGAGCTTGTTTAAGACCATAAAGGGCTTTGTGAAGTTTGTAAACATGATCGGGTTTCTTAGGATTGACAAAGTCGGGAGGTTGTTTAACATAAACTTCCTCCTCAATTTCACCATTTAGAAAAGCACTTTTAATGTCCATTTGGTATAAAGTGATATTATGGTGATTAGGATAGGCAAGTAAGATGCGGATGGACTCAAGTCTAGCAATGGGGGCGTATGTCTCACCATAGTCCATACCTTCGACTTGAGTGTAGCCTTGGGCGACTAGACGAGCTTTGCTGCGGACGACTTGACCGTCTTCATCTTGCTTGTTGCGAAACACCCATTTGGTATCGATGATGTTGTGGTTGTTGTCAATCTTCTTGACCAATGTCCACACTTGATTTGTCTCAAAGTTGTGTAGCCCTTCATGCATGGCATTTATCCAATCCGGATCTTCCAATGCTTCTTCAACCTTCATAGGTTCAATGCTAGAGATGACTGAATAATGTTCACAAAAGTTAGCCAAACAAGTTTTAGAGCGAGTGATTCTCCCGGTTTGGATATCATTGTAGATTTGCTCGACGGGATGGTCTTTGGCGACTCTTTTTCGAACTCGTGGAAGCTTTTGCTTGGGTCGGGGAGGAACATCTTCTTCATCTTCTTCTTCTTATTCTTCTTCTTGGCCTTCTTCATTGTTGATGTTGCCGTTCTCTTTTCGTGGTGGAGAAGGAGGTTGATGAGGTTCATCTTGGTGTACGTCCTCGTTTTCTTCGTCTTGGTGTGTCCCACTTGTGGATGCTTCCAAGTCAACTCTTGGTTCACCTTGTCGTGAGCTGGAAGTTTCCACTTGGACGGACGAGGTACTCTCCTTTACTTCCGTTGGATGAATCTTGCCGATAGACAAGTCTTGAATTGCTTCCGAAGGGTCTTTGTCTCCTACATCAATTGGCAATCGCTCTACTTGCGAGCCGTTAGATTCATCAAACTTCACATCTATTGTTTCTTCAACCGTTCGGGTGAAATTGTTGTAGACCCGGTAAGTGTGAGAATTTGAGCCATAACCAAGTAGGAAACCTTCATGAGATTTAGGAGCAAATTTAGAACAACGATGCTTATAAAGAATGTAGCACTTTGAGCCAAATACTCAAAAGTATCCAACTTGGGGTTTGTTTCCGGTGAGGAGCTCGTATGCCGTCTTGCCGAGTAGCTTGTGAAGATACAAGCGATTTGTTGCATGACAAGCTGTCTCAACCGCTTCTGCCCAAAAGTGTTATGGAGTCTTATACTCATCGAGCATCGTTCTAGCCATCTCAATACGAGTTCGGTTCTTCCTCTCAACAACTCCATTTTGTTGAGGCATGTACGTAGCCGAGAACTCATGTGAGATCCCTTCTTCGTCAAGAAAGGTATCCACATTTGCGTTCTTGAACTCTGTTCCGTTGTCACTGCGAACCTTCTTGATCTTCACTTCAAATTGATTTTGGGCCTTCCTATCAAAGTTCTTGAAGATCTTTTGGACCTGCGATTTATCATCAAGAATGAACACCCACGTAAATCTTGAAAAATCATCAAATATAACCAGACCGAATGAGTTACCACCGAGACTTTTATAGGCATTGGGACCAAAAAGATCCATATGAAGTAGCTCGAGCGGTCTTCTTGTGGTCATAATGTTCTTCACGGGCTGACTTCCTCCAACTTGTTTTCCTGCTTGACAAGCACTACAAAGTATATCCTTGTCAAATATAACATCTTTTACCCCAAGGATATGATCATCTTTAATAAGCTTATCAAGATTTCGCATGCCCACATGACCTAGCCTTCTATGCCACAACCAGCCTTTAGAAGATTTAGCAATTAAGCAAGTTCTAGGTTGAGCCTTTTTAGTGAAATCAACAATGTAAAGATCACCTCTACGTATACCTGTAAAGACCATTTTATGGTTATCTCTACGAAACACTTGGCAATATACATCAGTAAATAGGACATTGAAACCAATGTCAGCAAGTCTAGTACGGAAAATAAATTGTAACCAAGAGATTCAACGAGCATAACATTTTCTATGGAGCTATCATGTGAGATGGCCACCTTACCAAGGCCAACCACCTTACCCTTTGAGTTATCACCGAAAGTGACATACTTTCGAGGGCCGTGGTTTTCAGCAAGCTCACGAAACATATCTTTATCTCTGGTCATATGATCAGTACATCCACTATCAAGGACCCATTCCTTTCCTCCAGCCATGTAGCCACGAAGATTAGCCACAAGACCAAAGTGTCTCATCGCATCATCAAGATCATAGTCACTATCATCATCCTCATCATAGTATCCATGTTCAATATCGTCATGTGATGGATCAACTCCTAAAGAGGGTAATTCATTAGAAGCATGACTGTAACAATGTTCATCTCCATGGATTCTAATGACTTCGGAAATGATATTGCTAATAATTCCAACATCTCCTTTTGCACTCGTAAGATTAGTAAGCTCAAATAAGCAATCACCAAACTTGGGATCATTGGAACTAATCTTAATCAAGGCAATAGACTTATGAGGAATCTTATCTAGAATTTTCAAGGAATAATTTGGGAATCGTTCCTCAAGAAATCTCCATATAGTGTAGGCACAATCAAGAGTAGGTAAGCTAGCAATCAAATTTTTGGGCAATCTTCTAATGATAAGATTGATAGTTCTAAGATTGTGAATCATGTCAAGGTCCTCATCGGGTGTGGGATGCAAAGGGTCAACAATGCGAGCACAAGGAGTAGTAATGTACTTGGTCAAATGATATTCATTGAAGATCTCAAGCATCTCATTTTTCCACTCATGAAAATACTTTCATCAAGAATAGGCACTCTACGTCTAAGACTCCCCAACGTAGACTCATCCATCTTCCTTCAAAGGTGTTTAAACCAAAGCAATGGAAACCAATGCTCTGATACCAATTATAGGATTGAGAAGAGGTGTCTAGAGGGGGGTGAGTAGACTCTTAGCAAGAAAAGTTACAATTTTTAATGTCTTTAAGTTGAAGTGGAGTTTTGGCACAAGTTTGAACATTCACAATACATATCAAGCAAGCATGTCAAGAGTATATGAGCAGCAGAAAGTAAATCATGCAAGTTGCAAGAATGTAAAGGGATGGGATTAGAGTGTGCAAACGCAAATGGAGACACGGAGATTTTTGGCGTGGTTCCGATAGGTGGTGCTATCGTACATCCACGTTGATGGAGACTTCAACCCACGAAGGGTAACGGTTGCGCGAGTCCACGAAGGGCTCCACCCACGAAGGGTCCATGAAGAAGCAACCTTGTCTATCCAACCAAGGCTGTCGCCCACGAAGGACTTGCCTCACTAGGGTAGATCTTCATGAAGTAGGCGATCTCCTTGCCCGTACAAACTCCTTGGTTCAACTCCACAATCTTGACGGAGGTTCCCAGGTGACACCTAACCAATCTAGGAGACACCACTCTCCAAGAGGTAACAAATGGTGTGTTGGTGATGAACTCATTGCTCTTGTGCTTCAAATGATAGTCTCCCCAACACTCAGCTCTCTCTCATAGGATTGGATTTGGTAGAAAGATGATTTGAGTGGAAAGCAACTTGGGGAAGGCTAGAGATCAAGATTTATGTGGTTGGAATGGAATATCTTGACCTCAACACAAGTGTAGGTGGTTCTCTCTCAGAAAATGTATGTTGGAAGTGTAGGCATGTTCTGATGGCTCTCACACTTAATGAAGAGTGGGTGGAGGGGTATATATAGCCTCCACACAAAATCTAACCGTTACACACAAATCACCAAAGCCGATGGGACCGAATCATACAACTCGGTCAGACCGATTTAGTTCATAATGTGACCGTTAGGGTTTTTGGTGGGACCGATGTGCTAGGGTTAGGGTAAAGCCTAATCACGGTTGGACCGATTACACAAACTCGGTGGAACCGATTTTGGTAATACGCCAAACAGAGAGTTGGCCAGGCAAACTCGGTGGAGCCGATTACATATTTCGGTGAGACCGAAATTGATGTAATAGGCAACAGAGTGTTTGCAAGCCCATTTCGGTGAGACCGAGATCCCATCGGTGAGACCGAATTGACTACGGTTTCTGGCGGTGGCTTATGTCAAGTGAACTCGGTGGCGCCGGATAGATAAAATCGGTGGGGCTGAGTTTGACTTTTTGTTTGGGACATATTTGGATGTGAGAAAGTAGTTGAGGGTTGTGGAGCATATCACTAAGCATTTTGAGCAAGCAAGCCATTAAGCAACACCTCACCCCTCTTAATAGTATTGACTTTCCTATGGACTCAATGTGATCTTGGATCACTAAAATGAAAAATGTAGAGTCTTGTGCTTTGAGCTTGACCCAATCCTTTGTCCTCAGCATCTTGAAGGGGTTCCACATCCTCTAGTCCATGCCACTCCACTGTTGGCCTTATCTGAAATATGCTAGATGAAAATATTAGTCCAATAAGAGATATGTTGACATTAATTACCAAAATCACCCGGGGAGCACTTGTGCTTTCACATAGGCTTCCAATATATCGATCTTTATGTCTCAACCATTCCGAGACTCCTCGTCGTGTCCATGACTCATAATACCGATCATCACCGAATGTTAAGCGTGCGGACCCTACGGGTTCAAGAACTATGTAACATGACCGAGACTCATCTCCGGTCAATAACCAATAGCGGAACCTGGATGCTCATATTGGTTCCTACATATTCTATGAAGATCTTTATCGGTCAAACCGCATAACAACATACATTGTTCCCTTTGTCATCGGTATGTTACTTGCCCGAGATTCGATCGTCGGTATCATAATACCCAATTCAATCTCGTTACTGGCAACTCTATTTACTCTTTCCGTAATGTAACATCCCGCAACTAACTCATTAGTCACATTGCTTGCAATGCTTATAGTGATGTGCATTACCGAGCGGGCCCAGAGATACCTCTCCGATACACGGAGTGACAAATCCTAATCTCGATCTATGCCAACACAACAAACACCATCGGAAACACCTGTAGAGCATCTTTATAGTCACCCAGTTACATTGTGACGTTTGATAGCACACTAAGTGTTCATCTGGTATTCGGGAGTTGCATAATCTCATAGTCATCGGAACATGCATAAGTTATGGAGAAAGTAATAGCAGTAAACTAAACGCTCAAAGTGCTAAGCTAACGGATGGGTCAAGTCAATCACATCATTCTCTAATGATGTGATCCCGTTTATCAAATGACAACTCTTTGTCCATGGCTAGGAAACTTAACCATCTTTGATCAACGAGCTAGTCCAGTAGAGGCATACTAGTGACACTTTGTTTGTCTATGTATTCACACATGTACTAAGTTTCTGGTTAATACAATTCTAGCACGAATAATAAACATTTATCATGATATAAGGAAATATAAATAACAACTTTATTATTGCCTCTAGGGCATATTTCCTTCAGTCTCCCACTTGCTCTAGAGTCAATAATCTAGATTACATTGTAATGATTCTAACACCCATGGAGTCTTGGTGCTGATCCTGTTTTGCTCGTGAGAGAGCCTTAGTCAACGGGTCTGCAACATTCAAATCCACATGTATCTTGCAAATCTCTATGTCTCCCTCCTTGACTTTATCACAGATGGAATTGAAGCGTCTCTTGATGTGCTTGGTTCTCTTGTGAAATCTGGATTCCTTTGCCAAGGCAATTGCACCAGTATTGTCACAATAGATTTTCATTGGACCCAATGCACTAGGTATGACACTTAGATCGGATATGAATGTAACGCCCTCGATGTGGCTATATCTCCCATGTGTCGAAGCATGACTTAGAGGCATAACCGCATTGAAAGCAATGTCGCAAGTGAGGTAATCTTCACACAACCCATGTAATACATAAGGGAAAAGATACATAGTTGGCTTACAATCGCCACTTCACACAATTACATGAATAAAGCATTACATCAAACATATACAATCAAGGTCCGACTGCGGAACCAAAATAAAAGAAGACTACCCCAAATGCTACACAGATCCCCGATCGACCGAACTGGGCTCCACTACTGATCAACTGGAAAACGGAACAACATAAAGAACACGATCTTCATCAAGCTCCTCCTTGAGCTTGGTTGCGTCACCTGCTCGGCAACAACTAAAAATAAAAGGAAGGCAACTCGAGCATCGGATCCGGGGCGTTACAACTCTCCTCCACTCACAGAAGATCTCGCCCCGAGATCTTAGGAACAAGACGAAAGAGGAATAGGAAGACAAAGTTGCTTGTTGGACAAATGAGTGAAATCAAAGAACCTTGAGAGGTTGAAAAACTTGGAAGAAAAGGTACAAGGGAGACGAACAAGATTGAGGCTCTCCGATAAAATAAGGAAACAAGGAATACGACGAGAACCAAGAGCCTAGGTGACAATAGAGACATTGAAACCACTCCGGTTAAGCGAGATAGACAAGGAATAAGAACAAGAAAATTTAGGCAGCACTCCAGTTGAACATGAATGGAATAGAACATGAACTTGAGAAGATGGAATGCTACTTGACGAGACGAACAACAAAATGCCTCCGGAAGAATTGAAAGAATTGAATGAAAAGAACTTAGAAGGAAGGATTGAATGGAGTTGTTGAGAAATCAACAACGAAAGAATAAGCTTGTTGTGGTCTTAAGGAAAACATCTCAAAATTGTGAGTTGAAAACCGGCCACAAACGGAAAAGATCAAATAGCTGAGAAGAATGAATTAATGCAAAACTCCACTTCAAAGAACATGGAGAATTATTTGCACTTCGAGATGCGAGAAGAAAAGATACTTGAACTCCTCCAACAAAATCTTGAATAACTCTTGAAGAATGAATTAAATCATGAAGAACCACCATGAAGAACTCCGGTGACAAAAGGATGATGAGATAGAAATGAAGGATGAAAGAATAAAGATTCAAGCCTTGTGGTGATTTAGATGGAGGTTCCGACGAGATGGCCAAGGAAAATTTTGAACTCCGGAAAGAAAAGATGGAAACACTTGGGATTGGAATATATTCAACATGAACAAATTCTGAAGGAAGGGATTAATCAACTTGATGAAAGAAGAATAAGAATTATGTTATGCTTATCCTTCATCAATTTAAATCGATGACAAAGAACGGATTTGACATATTACTTATTCTCATAGAAAATACTAAGAGAGATATAACATAAACTTGAGAATGTCTTCGACGAACCGCCGGTTGGATTGGAACATCGAATGAATTGATAAATAAGAGAACTCTTGAACGAACCACCGTTAGAATTAAAATGACCAAAGGAAAGATAGAGGAACACCGGGAAGAATTGGGAAAACGAATGAAGATACTTGAGGGGAATTTAGATGCAAGTGAACGAATAGATCCCGAACTGATAGGAGAATATTTCAATGATGCACCGGTAATATTTGGAGAACGAGAGCTGAGAACTGCGAATGAATAAACCTGGATTGATGGCCACCAGATAATCAAACTGAACAGAATCTTGAATTGCTCCGGATGGGTGAAAAGAATTCTCACAACCGAAAATAATTATGAGAGGGTGGAACAAGCTAGAATCATGAATCTTGAAGAGAATGGAGCAAGATATGGAGGGAAAACTCTTCTTCAGCCTTCCAAATCTGAGAATTACGACGAGAAACACCACCATGTATTGTTGAGATACTCCGGAAGAATCAAAAGCGAAGAGGTTGAGCCAACTATGAAAAGAATTTGAAAAATCATGGAGAAAGACAATTGACTGATGATAAATCATTCTTACGTAAAACTTTGAAAAGAAAATTTGGGGATAGCTCCGAGAAAATAAGAAGAGTCAGGTAAGATCCTGAAAAAGACCTGTGGGCTAGGGCCCACTCAAAAGAAACACCGTTGAACGATTACTTGAAAAGAGATATTGCACCGGTTGAATTAAATGGCTTGAATAAGATAACAACCTCAAAATAGGTTGAACGGATCTTGAATGACAAGACGAGCCTTCTGAGATATCTTTGGCACTCCCGAATAAATGAATAGAGAGAAGTGAATGATTAAGAGGTTTACCGGCATGAGAAGTCATTTCAAACAAGGAAAGGAATATGAACAACACTGAAGGCTTGAATTTAATCCACCGGAGATGAAAAGAATGAAGAATGACGATTGAGTAGAGCATCTTCATGAGAAACACCGGGTAAAAACATGAAGGAAAAAGAATGGAGAGACTTCTCATGAATAAAAGGATACTTGATTAAGAAATATGAGTCCTTGAAGAAAAAGGGTGGGCGGGCGGGAAAAACAAAGGCAACTTGGAGACGGATGAACCGAACACCGTTGAGAAAGCTGAGATTGAATCTTGCGGATGTTGAAAATGAACGGATCCGCTTGAAGAGAAACACGCCGGTTGAAAAGGATTTTCATGAAAATGTCGACTATCATGAAGGATTAGTACTCTTGTAGGAATACGAGAACACCACTTATAAAAGGTATGGAATCAACATTTGACTTCGAAGCAACTCGAATACCACAACTCAAAACAAAACAAAGGATTGGCTTGCAGAATAAGCCAGAACAAACATATGATAGAGATTTTGTCCGAAGTTTTTGTGGTGGGGCCTACACGGGCTCAATCATACAGCACCATCATGTACAAGGCAGTGCACATGACATACGAAGCATCCCCGAGTCGGCATAGCCAAGGACTCTTTAAGACACAACGAGACCACTGTAAAACCAACCGTGAATAGGCGGACCACTAGACGTCAAACCCAAATTTCATATCATACATTTGTCGGAAAGATATCCTAAGAGCTACTTGAATTCCCACTTATAAACTCCCGAAATTTTCCAGTTATGCAATCAGGTGTTGGGGATACATGGGAAGCATAATATCTCACCCAAAACTAACAAATCCTACATCCAGCTGTATCCATCCTTCAACACATAACCAAGAAACCTTCGGAAATCATCTACCTCAACCTTCGAAAAGCATCCGTTATACAAGTTATGGCAATACTCCCGAACTCCCACCCCAGTACTAGGTGGCGTCGAGGTTATCTCACCAACAACTGCATAAAAGAGATTTTCGATGTCAGCAAAACTAAACTCAGGTATTCCAGAACTGCAAAAATAAAATTGTGACGACAACACCTCGGAGCTCAACTCCCCGGGACACTGCCACAACCACTAAATGACAGGAGGCACCAAGAACAATGTTCTCATCACAAATCGATCGGAACGATTCCAAGATACCCGCGTGATCCTAATTTTTTTTAGTGAAATTTGAGAAGAGAAGAGTCAAAAATCTACGTCAGGATGCCTTACCAGAGCGATGAAGGGACTGGGAGTAAAAAGAATTCCTAAACTCTCCGATATATAATTCCTAAATGACTCAAAACTTTTTTATAGACTCAACAACGGCTGCTAAAAACGATCAAGCAGTGGGGGCTCCTAAGGTCGGGGAAGGCTCTGATTACCAACTTGTAACGCCCTAGATGTGGCTATATCTCCCACGTGTCGAAGCACGACTTAGAGGCACAACTGCATTGAAAGCAATGTCGCAAGTGAGGTAATCTTCACACAACCCATGTAATACATAAGGGAAAAGATACATAGTTGGCTTACAATCGCCACTTCACACAATTACATGAATAAAGCATTACACCAAACAGATACAATCAAGGTCTGACTGCGGAACCAAAATAAAAGAAGACTACCCCAAATGCTACACAGATCCCCGATCGACCCAACTGGGCTCCACTACTGATCAACTGGAAAACGGAACAACATAAAGAACACGATCTTCATCAATCTCCTCCTTGAGCTTGGTGGCGTCACCTGCTCGGCAACAACTAAAAATAAAAGGAAGGCAACTCGAGCATCGGATCCGGGGTGTTACAATGAACTCCTTCATTTGCTGCTTCCGACGCACCTATGTACTCCGCTTCACATGTAGATCCCGCCATGACACTCTGCTTAGAACTGCACCAACTGACAGCTCCACCATTTAATAAAAATACATATCCGGTTTGTGACTTAGAGTCATCCGGATCAGTGTCAAAGCTTGCATCAATGTAACCGTTTACGACAAGCTCTTTGTCACCTCCATAAACGAGAAACATATCCTTAGTCCTTTTAAGGTATTTCAGGATGTTCTTGACCGCTGTCCAGTGATCCACTCCTGGATTACATTGGTACCTCCCTGCTAAACAAATAGCAAGGAACACATCAGGTCTGGTACACAACATTGCATACATGATAGAACCTATGGCTGAAGCATAGGGAATGATTTTCATTTTCTCTCTATCTTCTACAGTGGTCGGGCATTTAGTCTGACTCAACTTCACACCTTGTAACACAGGCAAGAACCCTTTCTTTGCTTGATCCATTTTGAACTTCTTCAAAACTTTATCAAGGTATGTGCTTTGTGAAAGTCCAATTAAGCGTCTTGATCTATCTCTATAGATCTTGATGCCCAATATATAAGCATCTTCACCAAGGTGTTTCATTGAAAAATTCTTATTCAAGTATCCTTTTATGCTATTCAGGAATTCAATATCATTTCCGATCAGCAATATGTCATCCACATATAATATCAGAAATGCTACAAAGCTCCCACTCACTTTCTTGTAAATACAGGCTTCTCCAAAAGTCTATATAAAACCATTTGCTTTGATCACACTATCAAATCATATATTCCAACTTTGACAGGCTTGCACGAGTCCATAAATGGATCGCTGGAGCTTGCACACTTTGTTAGCACCTTTTGGATAGACAAAACCTTCTGGTTGCATCAGCTACAACTCTTCTTTAAGATATCCATTAAGAAATGCAGTTTTGACATCCATTTGCCAAATTTCATAATCACAAAATGCAGCAATTGCTAACATGATTCGGACGGACTTAAGCATCGCTACGGGTGAGAAGGTCTCATCGTAGTCAACTCCTTGAACTTGTCAAAAACCTTTCACAACAAGTCGAGTGTCGGTGTCAAAACCGGTGGATCTCGGGTAGGGGGTCCCGAACTGTGCGCTTGAGGTTGATGGTAACAGGAGACAAGGGACACGAAATTTTACCCAGGTTCGGGCCCTCTCGATGGAGGTAATACCCTACGTCCTGCTTGATTAATATTGATGAGTATGGGGGTTACAAGAGTTGATCTACCACGAGATCGTAATGGCTAAAACCCTAGAGGTCTAGCCTATATGATTATGATTATGATCATCTCTACGGACTAAACCCTCCGGTTTATATAGACACCGGAGGGGACTAGGGTTGTACAAAGTCGGTTATAGAGAAAGGAATCTTCATATCTGAACGCCAAGCTTGTCATCCACGCCAAGGAGAGTCCTATCCGGACACGGGTGAGAGTCTTCGGTCTTGTATCTTCATAGCCCATCAATCCGGCCCATGTCCAATAGGCCGGATGCTCGAGGACCCCTTAGTCCAGGACTCCCTCAGTAGCCCCTGAACTAGGCTTCAATGACGCGGTGTCCGGCGCGCAGATAGTCTTTGGTATTGCAAGGCAGGTTCCTCTTCCGAATACTCCAAAACAACCTTCGAACACAAAGAACGTGTCCGGCACTACAAAACAAGCACCACACACAACCGCAGAGAGTATAATATTTCACGAGTCCAATCTACTGACAACTTTTGTAGCGTGACACCACATCACCACCCGGTCATTATCTCAAACCCTTTTTTGGCCTGCCACTTCATATTTCGAGATGCGGTTATACTGGCACGTCTTGTCAAAGCAGAGACTGTGTCCCCTTATTGCGGGATTTTCATCAATACGGGCGTGGGTAATCCAACCGTGCCATCTGCATGGCCCTTGGGAAATAGGCAAGTTTTAAGGCTAGTGGGGGGCGCTTGATATTCACCGCCTTTATACGGGGATAAGGATTCACCCTCTTTCACCCACACCTTCTCTCTCTGCCTACCCACTCTCAAGCTCCAGCACCCAAGTTCTCATCTTTTCCGCCCAAAAAAAGCATTCCAACCATGTCCTGATCCGGAACGTAGGGCAAGTGGATGGTCTCCTCCGTCAAGGAGAAGGACATCACCCAGCTCCGGGAGGCCGGATATTTGGCCAAGGAAGTCGCCCATCGGCTTCCCACTGAGGGACAGATCGTCCCTACCCCGAAGCCCCACGAGAGGGTAGTTTTCATCCCCCACTTCGTCCACGGGCTGGGGTTTCCACTCCACCATCCGTCCGCGGACTTATGTTCTATTATGGGCTAGATTTCCATGATCTAGCCCCAAATTCCATCCTCAATATCTTGCCATTTATTGTCCTATGTGAGGCCTTCTTCCGCATCCCACCCCATTTCGGATTGTGGCTAAAGATCTTCAACGTGAAGCCGAAGGTGGTGGGTGGCCAACACGCGGAGTGCGGAGGCGCCATGGTGAGCAAGATGCCCAATGTCACATGGCCCGAAGGCTCTTTCATGGAGACCGTCAAAGGATGGTAGCAACTATGGTTCTATATCACAGAGCCCCGCGATGCCACCTGGGCCGCGGCTCTAGAATTTAAGTCTGGCGCCCCAATGCGGCTCACCTCCTGGCTAGAGAAGGGCCTAAATTGGGTTTCATCAGACGAGCTGACAGCGCTGCAGACGCGCATCCAGCGCATGGTGGACAAGAATGTCAAACTTGTCAACGTGATTCGGGTGATGCTAGTTCGCCGGATCCTTCCATGCCAGAGTCGGGCTTGCCATCTATGGGAGTTCGATCCGGCCGAGCACCAGACCTTGCAGCGATTCTTCAGAACTACGCAGGAAGATATCTGGAAGGTGCTCTTCAAGGCCAACAAGACGTGGCCGAAGAGATCGAGGACCGTGGGCACAACCTGGCCCATCCCGCCAGTCCGGTAAGACTTTCACATTTCAAGGTGTATCCTTTACTTGCTTTTTCATAGAAGGGGCCCAAGCCGTTCTATATATATTTTTTCAGAGCTGGACAAAGAAGGCGGAGCGGATTCAGTGTCCGGCTCTTCTGCCCGAAGAACCAGCTATCCCGCTTCTAATGAAGATGTTGGTTCCGCGCCCTATCAAGCGCCGGAGAATAAGGCCAAGGGGACCAGGGGTGGTCTCCGCCAAAAGGGCACTTCAGACATGGCGTCCGGAGATGCCGACACCCACTCCCCTCCTGCCACTGACGACGAGGAAGAGGAGGAAAGCGATTCTCCCCCTGAGGGGGAAAGGAAGAAAAGGGCGGCCTCCATGCATCTGGAGGCAAAGGCGTCCAAGAAAGGGAAGACCTCCGCCGCGGACAACCCCGCGTGGGACATCGATAGCAGCCCAGAGCGGCGCCCCCGAGATAAGTCCCTGGCCGAATCGTGAGTATCCAGTGACCCTGACGCATTCGTATATCAGGCTCTTTGCTTTATAATTTTGACATGTTGAATTGTGCACTTGCAGTCCGGCTCGTTCCGACCTTGAGCGATCCTCATCTTCGGGGAATTCGCTGGACCCGAAGGTGATGGACAGCGGGTCCCTTCCGGCGGCCTCCTCTCCCAGGGCCATGGATGACACCGAGGTATTGTCCCGAAGGACCCCAGGCTAGGGAGAGACGCAGGAGGCCATCAGGGCGGCGCCAAAGTGTGAAATCTCAGCCGCCGGACACATGGGAGAGCGAATGCCCATGGAGACTGGCGATGGGGGCCATATCCAATTCAGCACCTAGCCGAATATGGCCCAGAGACCTATACAGCTCCGGAATCCGACAAGCAGCCTCCTTCGAAAGAAGGAGGTATGCCAAATCCGTCGGTGACCTCTGTCCAACCAGAGGCACCGGATACTCTACTGGAAGCGCTGCGAAGTGCTTCCATTGTCGAGGAACACCGGACCCTCATGGGTGCAGTGATTGAGAAGATTCAGTCCGCGAAGAGCGGACTGACCGAAGCCTGCGCAAGCCTTCTAACAGGCTTTGAGGTAAGCACTGCATTTATGTGAAAATAAAGTTACAGTATAGACAGTAGCCCCTGAGACTCTGTCCGGTGTTCGGAGAGAAGAGCCGAACAGAGGATCAAATAGTTTTTCACAGGAGACTAAACATATATGTCTTTGTGAATAAGCAGGCGCCGCTGCTAGCCGCGACTTCTCATGCTGCCGAAGTCTCTAGACAAAAGCAAAGGCTGGAGCAGACCGAGGAAGAGCTCGGCCGTGCGAAAAAAGCAGCTGGAGGACACCCAAGGTATGCAATGACCTTGTGTGTGTCCGGTAAGGGTGAATGTTTTTGTGCTTACCGCAGTGCTATGATATTTATCAGGGGTGGCGACCGAGGTGGAGGCCCTCAAAAAGGCATTGGCCGAGGCAGAGGAGAGGCGGCAAAGGAACAAGCCGCTCGTGAAAGGCATGAGGCTAGGGTTGGTGAGGTCCAGCAGGAGCTTCAGGACACCGTGAAGAAATGCGAGTCCTTGAAGCGCCAGAATGCAGACCAAGAGTCCGAACTCGCTAAGGCCCGACAAAGCGCACAAGAGGCCTAGGCCGAAGTCCAAGGCGCCCTCCGAGAAATCCAAGAGGCCGAGAAAATCGCGGCGGGTAAGGCTTTCATTATGCAAAGCAAGTATGTGAAGAAGAGGTATCTCTTACTGACCCATATTTGGAGTTCTCCAGGGGCATTTGCGAAGCTGCCACACAGTGTTTCAGACGCTGCGGAATTCTTCCGAGCCGAAGAGGGGAGCTCAACGGAGAAGCTGTTCTGGTCGCAATACCTTGCACCATAACATCTGGTGCCCTTTAGCGATCGGCTTAAACAGTTGGTCGAGGTGCATAGGGTGGCCGAATTAGCCATGAAAGATTTGATAATCCGGTTATGGCCTGCCGAAGCCATGCCCAGCAGCTACTTTGGGCTCATGAAGCGGCTGGTTGATGCCTGTCCTCAGCTTGATGCCGTCAAGCGATCGGTCTGCATAGAAGGTGCGCGGATGGTCTTCGCCCGTGTTAAGATACAATGGGCGAAGATGGACGCCGTCAAGCTCGCGAACGAAGGACCGCCCGCGGGCAAGGAGCACCACATGCCCGAGGGGTATTTTGAAGATGTCCTGAAGGGATCCCGTATTGTAGAAGGGCAGTGTTCAAAAGACATTATCTTTGAATAAAATCACTCATATTGTCCCTTCCTGTATGGTGAAAACAAGGCTGATATGTAATATAATGCTTTGTTGTTTTTTATTTAAAATTTTACCTCCTGTCCGGCTGTTTTATTATGTCTGAGAGTTGGCCAGTCGTCGGCTTCAGCCCCCACGTAAGTAGTACGGGGGTGTTCAGGATGAATCTAAAACACTCTTTATCCAAAAGTTTGGTCCTTGAAGGAGGTGTTTAGCGCAACGAACCAGGCAATCGTACTATGTGGCTTTATCACCCTCACTTAGCCATAGGAGTTTGACAATAAAAATGCAGGTGCAACCCCTATTTAGCATTTAATTCGGACTAGGGTGTTGTAAACACCTGATCGAACTGAGGCCGATCCGTCGCATAATGCAGAAAAAATCGTGAAAGATTTGTAACCTCCGAACACCTGACCGGCTCACGCCGCATCATGACAGTCAGTTTTTGGCTCTCTCTACTGGGGTGCTCATCTAGATAAACCAGGAAACAATCACAGTAGTTCTCCCTTTACTACCCTAGCCGATAGAGCGGAACATAAGGTAGTAAGCACAGGAGCCAGGCAACCCAACTATTGACCAAAGACGTGATTCGGAGCCAATGCATATAATGCTAAATTTCGGGGTGCCGAACTATACTGTAAAAAGTGTTCGGACTTTATTGCCGTAATATGGGGCGCAATGAAGCCCCTGGCGATTTAAGGCGTACCAAAGTTTACGAGTGCAATTGATAAGATTATCAAGAAAAAATGAAGTAGCAAGCTAGTGCCGCAAAAGTTGGGCTGCAAACTATTTCCATTATAGATTGGTTAATATATCAAAGCGTATTTTGTACAAATAGTGTGATAAGCAATAGTGGCTATTTAACATGCCAAGACCAAGGAGGAGCTGCATACGGGTCCTGAAAGCAGGTAGAATGATCGTTAAGAAGAACATCTAGAGATTGCCCCACACGTCTGTGCTACTTGCCACCTTGGTATATCCGTCCTTCGAAAGGACCGATTATGAGGCCATCGAGAGGGGCTTGTGGAAAATAAACCTGAAAAGGATAAAAAGAAAAGTAAAAGTATGTGTGTCCAAGGAAGGTCGAGCCATATTGTGGACCACAGTCTGGTTATGCCTCGGTCTCTGCCCATGGTATTTTTAGTGCGTAGTTATGTACGCGTGGTACATATGCCGCCACTTGGTCGGGACTGAGACGGAGGTCGAATTGCTAATCGAGCTCCTCACGAGTTGGATTGTCCTACCGCAGAGTAGTATGAACTCATTTGACAGTGTCCGGGAACATGGCCGTTGAATTAAGGTTCTCCTTGTGAAGGCCGCTCTCTACCTCTGCTACTAGGGCAGCGGTGTGCTCCTTGGTACGGAGGGAGCGCTCCATGTTTCCATTGACTGTTATGACACCACGTGGTCTGGGCATCTTGAGCTTGAGATAAGCATAGTGCGGCACCGCATTGAATCGGGCAAACGCGGTTTGTCCGAGCAGTGCGTGACAGCCGCTGCGGAAGGGGACGATATCGAAGATTAGCTCTTCGCTTCAGAAGTTGTCCAAAGATCTGAAGATGACCTCCAATATGATTGAGCCTGAGCAGCGGGCCTCTACACCTGGTATAACTCCATTAAAGGTAGTTTTGGTGGGCTTGATCCTTGACGGATCGATGCCCATTTTGTGCACTGTATCCTGATAGAGCAGGTTGAGGCTACTGCCACTATCCATGAGGACTCATGTGAGGTGGAATCCATCAATTATTGGGTCAAGGACTAGTGCGACTGAACTGCCATGACAAATACTAGTCAGGTGGTCCCTACGATCAAAGGTGATCGGGCATGACGACCATGGGTTGAACTTTGGGGCGACTAGCTCTATCGCATAGACGTCCCTGAGCGCGCGCTTGCGCTCCCTCTTGGGGATATGGGTAGCGTGTATCATGTTCACCATTTTGATTTGAGGGGGGAACTTCTTCTGTCCCCCTGTGTTCGGTGTATGGGGCTCCTCGTCGTCGTTCTCGCTTTGCGACTCCTTCTCCTTGTCTTCGGCGTTTAACTTACCGGACTGTTTGAAGACCCAAAAACTCCGGTGAGTATGATTGGCTGGTTAATCAGGGGTGCCATGGATTTGATATGGACGATTGAATATGCGGTCCAGGCTGGAAGGGCCCTGATTATTTCTTTTATATGGCTTCTTCCGCTGATCGGACTTGGAGCCACTGAATCCGGCGTTGACCGCCATGTCATCAGCATTGTCACCATTGTTTCGACGCTTGTGCCTGTTGCATCGGGGCTTGTCGTTGCTATTTCTAGCTTCCGAAGTGCCAAATTCGCCTCCATTGTTATTGCTACGGGCTAGCCAGCTATCTTCGCCCGCGCAAAAGCGGGTCATAAGTGCTGTGATGGCTGCCATGGACTTCGGCTTTTCTTGGCCGAGGTGTCGGGTGAGCCATTCGTCCTGGATGCTCTGTTTAAAGGCTGCTAGGGATTCAGCATCTTGACAGTGGATGACCTGGTTCTTTTTGGTTAAGAACCTAGTCCAGAATTTCCTGGTTGACTCTCTGGGCTGTTGAATTATGTGACTTAAGTCGTCGGCATCCGGAGGTCGAACATATGTACCTTGGAAGTTGTCAAGGAAGGCCTCTTCCAAGTCCTCCTAGCTGCCAATGGAGTTTTCAGGCAGGCTGTTCAGCCAGTGCCGGGCTGGCCCCTTGACTTTTAGGGGGAGGTATTTGATGGCATGTAGATCATCGCCGCGGGCCATATGAATATGGAGAATAAAGTCTTCAATCCATACCGCGGGATCTGTGGTTCCATCATATGATTCGATATTCATGGGTTTGAACCCTTCTGGGAATTCATGTTCCATTACTTCATCAGTGAAGCAGAGAGGGTGTGCAGCGCCTCTATATCGGGCCAGATCATGACGTAGTTCGGATGGAGTCCGTCTGCGTCTTTCGGCTCAGACGTGATTGTGCTTGCCATGTTCGGCTTGATAGCCATCGTGGCGCGTCGGGGCACGCCCCCGCGATCCATAGATCGATCAAGCCGGACCTGCTTTATTCTTCAGGTCCTGCCACAGGTCGTATCCCTGAGCAGTTTTGTCTCTGCCTTTACGGCGAGGTAGGACGGGTCGGTGTTTGGCTCGAGTTGTTATTTTGTCCCAGCCACGTGGTGGTCGATCACCCGCATTACGCGCTGATCGCACGGGCTCAAGTGCCTCGTCATCGAATTGAGGTAGCAGTTTACACTTCGAGTAACCTTTGGTTGGGCGCTCGAGGCTGTATTCTTCTGCTGCCAGGACATCAGTCCATCTATCGTTGATCAGATCTTGATTGCTTGAAGCTGTTGCTGCTTCTTTTTCAGGCTCCTTGCAGTGGCTATTAGGCATTGCTTAAAGCGCTCCTGCTCGAGAGGTTCCTCAGGCACGATAAAGTCTTCGTCGCCGAGGCTCACCTCATCCTCGGAGGGTGGAAGATAATTACTGTCCTCCGAGTCTTCGTTTGCAGCCTGTTCGTCAGGGCTAACTCGCCCATCCTCCCGATTGTCTTCTTCAGAGTTTTGCTCGACGGGGTTTTCTTGGTCTTCGGCATCATCCGGGGTGTTATTGTCTGTAACACCCCGGTGTAATGATGCTACAGTAACCCCTGGGGTTAAGTTAATCTTTTTGCTAAACATGTGCCTGATCATTATTGTCTCATGTTCTTTCACATTCCAATTGCATTCAGATTCAAATTCTGTGTGCAATTCAAAATGCTCAGACATGAACACAAAAAATGTTCATCATGTGCCAAATAATCCACAACTAATATTGGTGGTGAACCAACATTTTTGCAAAAGGTTTAAGTGGCCTAAGCTACTTAAAACAATGGCCTAAGCAATAAATTAAATGCCTTTTTAATTTATAAAATTGGCATTCTTTTTCTAAAGTCTCATAATATTTTCGTGGCAGTGCAATATACTTCTTTGAAATTATTTTGTCCAATGGCATAATTTTTTGCAAAGTCTTTATTGGCTAAAAGAAAAAGAAAAGAAAATGCAAAAGCTGTTTACAAAAAAGGAAAGGAAACCCCCTTGCCCCTGGGCCTAAGGCCGCAGAGACAGGCCCAGGTGGCCGTCGGCCCACCCCAGCCGGCCCACTCCCCCTTTCCTGTCGCTCTCCCCCCTCCTCCTGTTCCTCCGACCGGGCGAGGCAGAGCGTGCCCGTCCCTGCCGGACCCGCCTCACCGGCGTCGCCCGAGCGAGGGGATAAGGCTTGCGCCTCCTCGCCTCCTCGATCCCCGCCTCCACTTGCACCACCCACTCCGCCTGCTCCTCCTCTCCCTCTCTGTCTCGCTCGCCCGCCTCACCCGAGCACCATCGCCGTCGTCCCACCTCGCATCACCGCGGCGACCGCTCCCCTCGTGCTCCTCCACCGTAACCAGCCGCTCCTCTGCGCTCCGCTACGTCGACTACGGCCACGAATGCGAGCTGGCAAGCCCCGCAACACCGGATCCCCGTCTTCTTCTTCCCCGGGTCGTCGGACGCCGCTGTCGTCGATTCGGCCTTCCCCTGCGCTCCTAACCTGTCGAGGGCCTTTCTTGCGCCGCGCGGTGAGCCCCTCATCCTCTCCCCTCACTCCCCTGGACTCTGGTGATTCCGTCGCGACAGCGCCCGCCATGGCCGAGCTCGGTTCCGCCGTGCAGCTAGTCGCCGTCGCTGTAGTCGTTGCCAAGGCCGGGCAAGCACGGCAACGTGCTCAGGGCGCCTCCCTAGTGCCGCCCGAGCCTCTAGCTCGCCACCTCGTGCCCTCTGGCCGCGTACCGCACCTCGGCCGAATTCCGGCACCGCCACGGTTGACGCCGCCGTCGACTCCGTCCGCTTCAGACCGCGTGAGTGCCGTAGATCGACGCGGATCGTTTCCCTCGTTTGAACGCGCTAGGCCGCACGCCAAATGGTCGCCTGAGGCCGTTTTCCGGCGAGATCCGAGCCGCGCCGCCGCGTTTAGCGTCGCCGGCGTTGAGCCGCCGGCCACCGCCGACGTGGCACACCTGGGGCCACCCCCAGGGTCGCTGCCAGCGGGCCCTATGGCCCCTAGTTGACCGGGTTGACCCAGTCAACTGCTGACTGGGCAGCCCAGTACCACTGACGTGTAGGCCCCACCACATAATTAAACTAATTAAAATGGTTTTATAATTAAAAGTAATTAGTTTAGCTAATTAGTCACTGACATGTGGGGCCTAACTGCTAATTAACACCCTGTTAATTTAATATAACCCACTGTTAGCCCTTTGTCTATGACATGTGGGACCCGTTGGTCAGTTTGACCTGGTCAGCGAGTCTGTTGACTGCTGACGTCATCAGCACGTCATGCTGACGTCATTTTATCCTTTCTGTTAATTTAAATAAATCCAAAAAATGGTTTAATCTTTAAAAACTCATAGAAAATAAACCGTAACTCGGATGAAAATGTTTTCTATATGAAAGTTGCTCAGAAAAATCCAACGAATCCGAATATGCGGTCCGTTCATCTGTCACATGCCCCTAGCATGCTGAACATGGAACTTTCCCCCTCTGGTCATCTGTCTGACACAGGTCCGGAACCGGGAACACCTTCCCGGTTGAATTCCCCCTTCACCTATAACGTCTAGGACCGCGTTAGAGCACGCTTAGCGCTACGTATCGTCATGTCATGCTTAGTGTTACCTCTGTTTGCTATGTATTTACTGTTTCTTCCCCCTCTTCTCTCTGGTAGACCCCGAGGCCGCTGATGCCCCGGTGATCAACTACGTCGTCGACAACGACCCCTCCTTGCCAAATCAACCAGGCAAGCCCCCCCTTTGATCATCCCGATATCGCCCATTCCATTCTCTCATGCTTGCATTAGATTCTGCTACTGTTATTGTTTGCTCCTATTCTGATGCATAGCCTGCTTTTGTATCTGCTGTTATACCTTACCTGCTTATCCTAAACTGCTTAGTATAGGTTGGTTAGTGATCCATCAGTGACCCCCACCTTGTCCTTGTTGCCCCTGCTTCATCATTGAAGACCCGATCAACGGGATCGAAGACCAGGCCCCGGCACCGCACATCAATTTCCCCTTAGTTGCTCGACACTACTGGGATACTATCGAGTGCCGAGGGTGAGACCTCTACAACACTTCTGATGTTAACCCTGTAGTGTAGCTATTCGGTCGTGGTCATCGAGGGTGATTTCCTCTTTAACCACTTCCGATATGACTCTGTCGTGCAACCCCTCAAGTGTGAACCTCGGGGGTGATTCCTCTTACGTTCACCTTGATGATTACATCGAGTGGAATTCACCGGGGGTGATTCCTCGGGTTTTCCCCTTAATGTTTGGACACACGGATACATGGACTTTACCACTGTTACTTGGAAAGACGGGTCGACCCTGAGGGGTACCCGCGCGAGCTTAATTGCGAGTGATGTGGAGTCGGGTTGACCTGGAGGGTGCCCGCGAGATAATTACGAGGCGTGGCCGGGCATTCCTAGCCCTTGCCGCAAGTCCTCGAGACGGGGCAACGGGGTCGCATCTTTCGTGAGTCTCTGCTTGTTACCGCGCGTTCCTAATCCACTACGATTTGGTTATTTGATCCGAGGGGCCTCTGGCCTGATAGCACTAACCATCACGTGGGCATAGTATGGGCGTTCTGCGTCGTATACATCAGCCAAAGCTTAATAGACGTCAGCGACTGAGTGGCGCGCGCCGGGTTGGACTGCGCAAGCGCCTGCCTTGTTGAAGGAGGTAGCTAGGTCTGCTCACCGGCCGTGTACGCAACGTGCAGGAGTTTCCGGGGAGATGGCCCATGACCCCTGGGGGCATAGGTTTAGTCCGGCGTGCTGATCTCTCTGTTAAGTCTAGGTCGGCTTGCGGCGTATTGTTTGGCCGAGGCCGGGCATGACCCAGGAAAGTGTGTCCGGCCGGAGTTAATCAAGCGTGGTGGGTAAGTTGGTGCACCCCTGCAGGGAAGATTTAAACTATGCATAGCCTGTCCTACGGTAACGGACACTTGGAGTTGTATCCCGATCGATACAACTAGAACTGGATACTTGTGATGAGAATTGGATGGTGATGAGTAATGGATTGTGATGGTAACTGGATAGTATGGCTCTGGGATTCCTTTCTCAGGGAGTCGAGAAAGGATCTCTGGTCGAGGTTGATATCACTACTACTACTTTACTTTATGCTACTCTACTCCCTCCTGTTTGCTGCAAGATGGTGGTTTCCAGAAGATGTTAGTCTTCGATAGGACTAGACCTTCTCTCTATTCTGGCATTTCTGCAGCCCAGTCCACATATACAGCCTTCCTTTGATAATGTTGCATATGTAGTGTAGATCCTTGCTTGCGAGTACTTTGGATGAGTACTCACGGTTGCTTTGCTCCCTTTCCCCCTTCTTTCTTCTTTCTGGTTGTTGCAACCAGATGGTGGAGTCCAGGAGCCAGATGCCACCTTTGACGACTGCTGCTACCCCGAGGGTGCCTACTACCACGTGACGGACGCCGACGACCAAGAGTAGTTAGGAGGCTCCCAGGCAGGAGGCCTTGCCTTTTCGATCGTTGTTGTTTTGTGCTAGCCTTCTTAAGGCAAACTTGTCTAACTCATGTCTGTACTCAGATATTGTTGCTTCCGCTGACTCTTGTGTTTTCGAGCTTATGTATTCGAGCCCTCGAGGCCCCTGGCTTGTAATATAAAGCTTGTATTATTTTATTTTTGTGTCTAAAGTTGTGTTGTGATATCTTCCCATGAGTCCTTGATCTTGATCGTACACATTTGCGTGTATGATTAGTGTACGATTGAATCGAGGGCGTCACAAGTTGGTATCAGAGCCGACTGCCTGTAGGTAGCCCCCTTTCCAACTCCTTGGCCGAAGTTGAGTCTAGTCACTGAAAACTTTTACTAACATTGGCTGTGTGGCTTACGGGCCCACGTCGCCATTGGGTGGTATTAGCATCTTTTACTCCTCATCTATACTCTGGGACTCTGAACTCTCTTCTACTCGGGTTAAACGAATTTACTAACTCTAACATTAGGATCCCGTGACCACATTCACCCCGAAGTTGGATGAAGCCATAGTTATTCCTTAGAATAGCATTTTGAGTAGTGCACACCCTGTCGTGTTGACTACGGAGTGGAATCCATCGTACCTCCTTCATTATGCATGTTTTCATCATGAATGATCCTTATCTTTGCAAATGCTCAATGCTGAACTACCCCTGTTACATGTTAGCAGGATGGTTAGACCCGCTGGTCGTGGCTGTGGTGCCAACGACCCACCACCGCCTGAATTCTTTACTGGAATGATGCAACAGTTTGAGTTAACTCGCCAGTTCATGGAAGGAATGATGGCTCAGTTTCCTCGTCCGAACATGAATCAACATCCAACCTGAGTAACTCTGCAGGACTTCATGCGCCTCAACCCAACTATCTACCGCAGCTCAACTCAACCCCTTGATGCTGATGACTGGCTCCGCGACATCACATATGAAATGGAGTCTGCTAGTGTTGCCCCTGCCAGCTATGTCACCTTCGCATCTTTCTTTCTGAAGGGTCCTGCTGCTCAATGGTGGGACAGCCACAGGCGTACCCTACCTGCTGGAACAGTCATTACTTGGCCGGATTTCCAAGCTGCCTTCCGTGCCCGTTTCATTCCTTAGGGAACCATGGACAGGAAGAAGCGAGAGTTCCGCAACCTCAACCAAGGCAACAAGACTGTAGATGCTTATCAACGGGAATTTCTGGACTTGTCATGTTATGCTGAAGAAGACATTGCAACTGATGCTCATAAGCAAGAGAAGTTTCGTGATGGACTTCACCCTGATATCAAGCTAGCATTGCTCGTTCATGACTTTGCCGACTTCGCCACCTTGGTGAACAAGGCTATTCAGATTGAGACTGGTCTTCAAGAACACCAGGGATCCCTCAGGCGTAGCCGTGATGCTGGCCCATCTTCGGGCCCGTCAGCGCAGAAGCGTCGGATATGGATTCCCCACAGCATGTATCGTCCAACTGCACCTGCACCAAGATAGTCCTATGTTGCACCTCGTCTGCCTCCTCAACCGCAGAGGCAGCCCCTTCGGGCTGTACCACCCCAAGCTTCTGCTCCCAATCCCAATGATGGTCTGTGCTTCAAGTGTGGCCTTCCAGGTCACCGCTCCAGGAAATGCCCTCAGAATCAGAATCAGCTGGCTCTGTCTTCAACTGACCGTAACAATCAGCCCCATAACAACAATGCCAGACCTTATGGTCGTGGTCAGGCTAATCATGTTGATCTGAATGAAGCTCAAGACCAGCCTGCCACTGTGATGGGCACTCTCCTTGTTAATTCAGTACCAGCTTCTGTTTTGTTTGATTCAGGAGCATCACATTCATTCATGTCAGAAAATTTTGCTTACGCACATGACATTCGATGCGAGCCCATGAACACTCCGATAGTGGTACGCACCCCTGCGGGCCGATGTCAAACTACCATGATTGGTCGCGACGTTCCTGTTGAAACTGAAGGGTTGGAATTCCTTGTTTCTCCCATTATTCTGGAGTCTTCCAATATTGACCTCATTCTGGGAATGGAATGGTTGAAAGCGCATACTGCCTCTATCATTTGCGCTACCAAGGTCGTTCACCTCCTACATCCTTCAGATGAGATTGTAACCTACCATGCTCAGCTTGTTCAAAAGGCTGAAGCACGACTTTATGCTTTGAATGCGTTGAACGTGGCACCTCTTGAGGGAATTGAAAAGATTCCAGTCGTTCGCGACTTCCAAGACGTATTTCCAGAAGAACTTCTAGGAATACCCCCTGCCCGGGCTGTCGAGTTCGTCATCGACTTGAAACCAGGCACCGTTCCTATTGCAAAACGACCCTACAAGATGCCACCTCATGAACTCCTTGAGCTTAAGGAGGAAATCGACAAATCTCTTCACAAGGGTTTCATTCGTCCAAGTTCCTCTGCTTGGGGAGCACCTTCTCTCTTCGTCAAGAAGAAGGACGGTACGAACCGTTTGGTCCAAGACTATCGTCCTATAAACCAAGCTACAATTCAAAACAAATATCCCCTTCCTCGGATCAATGATTTGTATGATCAACTGGCTGGTTCACCGATATTCTCTAAACTCGACTTGAGGTTGGGTTACCACCAGATCCGTGTTCGTGAAGAGGATATTCCAAAGACCGCATTTGTGACTCGTTATGGTTCTTACGAGTACACCGTCATGTCATTCGGTTTAACCAATGCTCCAGCTACATTCTCTCGTCTGATGAACTATATATTCATGGATTACCTCGACAAGTTCGTCGTAGTCTATCTGGATGATATACTGGTATATTCGAAGAATAAAGAAGAACATGCTGAACATCTTCGTCTTGTTCTGGAGAAGCTTCGAGAGCATCAACTTTATGCCAAGTATTCCAAGTGTGAATTCTGGTTACCCGAAGTCACCTACCTTGGTCATGTTATCTCCAAGGATGGTATTGCCGTCAACCCAGAGCGCGTTCAGGCTATTCTTGACTGGACCCCTCCGAAGACTGTCAAGCAAGTCAGAAGCTTTCTCGGACTGGCCAGCTATTGTCGCCGCTTTGTCGAGAACTTCTCCAAGATCGCCAAGCCACTGACTAATCTGCTTCACAAAGGCGTTAAGTTCGATTGGACAGACAAATGTCAGGAAAGTTTCCAGGCACTCAAGGACAAACTGACTTCTGCCCCAGTGCTTGCTCCCCCTGATTCTCGCAAGGACTTTGTCATCTATTGCGACGCTTCACGTCAAGGATTAGGCTGCGTCCTAATGCAAGAGCGCAGAGTGATTGCCTATGCCTCCCGTCAAGTGCGTCCTCACGAAGAGAACTACCCAGTTCATGACCTCGAGCTTGCTGCGGTTATCTTTGCATTGAAGCTATGGCGACAGTACCTTCTCGGTAATCGTTGCGAGATCTTCACTGATCATCAGAGTCTGAAGTACCTGTTTACTCAGCCAGATCTGAACCTCCGTCAGCAGCGGTGGATGGAAGCTATTGCTGACTACAACTGCGGTATATCTTATACACCTGGCAAGGCTAATGTAATGGCCGATGCCCTAAGCCGAAAGTCTTATTGCAATAATCACCAGGTCTACAAAGCTCAACCCCGCCTTTATGAAGAGCTATGCAAGCTGAACCTTCAACTAGTTCCACAGGGTTCTCTGAATAACCTTGTTTTGGAACCAACTCTTCTGAAAGCAATCAAGTCTGCTCAAGCCAAAGATGCTCATGTTGATTTGATGAAAAAGGATATTGCATTAGAGAAATCCAGAGATTTCTCACTTGGTGAAGATGGAACCTTATACTTCAGAGATCGCATTGTCGTACCCCAGTTCGAGCTTATGACAGAGAAGGTGATGAAAGAAGCGCATGACACCCCTCTCTCTATTCATCCGGGAAGTACCAAGATGTATCTAGACATCCGTCAGAAGTACTGGTGGTCTAATATGAAGCAAGACATTGCTCGATATATTGAAGAATGTGACGTTTGTCGTCGTGTCAAAGCAGAACATCAAAAACCGGCTGGACTTCTGCAACCGCTTCCGATTCCTGAATGGAAGTGGGATAAGATTCAAATGGACTTCGTCACTGGCCTTCCCAAGTCTCAGAAAGGTAACGATGCTATCTTTGTCGTCATCGACCAATTCTCGAAGGTTTCTCACTTTCTGCCAGTCAAGGAGACTATCACTGCTAGTCAATTGGCAACCTTGTATATCTCCCGAATTGTGTCACTCCATGGCATTCCGAAGGAGATCAGTTCAGACCGCGGCAATATTTTCACTTCTAAGTTCTGGGATAGTTTCCAAGAGGCAATGGGAACTCATATTACCTGGAGCACTGCTTATCATCCCCAATCCCAAGGCCAAGTCGAACGAGTCAATCAAATTCTTGAAGACATGCTTCGAGCTTGTGTCATTTCTTTCAGCAAGAAGTGGGAAGAATCTCTCCCTTATGCGGAGTTCTCTTATAACAACAGCTATCAAGCCAGCTTGAAGATGGCACCCTTTGAAGTGCTTTATGGACGTAAGTGCCGAACCCCTCTGAATTGGTCAGAAACTGGGGAACGAGCACTCATTGGTCCGGACATTATTCAACAAGCTGAAGAGCAGGTTCGCATTGTCCGGGATAATCTCAAGGCGGCCCAATCCCGCCAGAAGAGCAACTATGACCGGAAACACTGGGGTTCAACTTATCAACCTGGTGAACAAGCTTATCTGCGTGTCACTCCTTTGAGAGGCACTCATCGGTTCGGAGTCAAGGGCAAGCTAGCTCCGCGCTACATTGGTCCCTTCCGTATTCTCGCCCGTCGTGGACTGGTGGCTTATCAATTGGAGTTGCCACCTCAGTTCTCTCACGTCCATGACGTCTTCCATGTGTCGCAACTTCGTCGATGCTTCAAGGATCCGGAACGTGAAGTGGATCCGGAATTGATTGAAGTTCAAGATGATCTCACTTACAAAGAGCATCCGATCTGCATTCTTGAAGAAGCTGAACGTCGAACCCGCCAGAAGGTTACCAAGTTCCTCAAGGTGCAATGGTCGAATCATACTAAAGAGGAAGCCACTTGGGAACGCGAAGATAACCTCCGGGCTGAATACCCCGACCTGTTCCCTTCTACCTCTTAATTCTCGGGACGAGAATTTCTTTTAGAGGAGGAGAGTTGTAACACCCCAGTGTAATGATGCTACAGTAACCCCTGGGGTTAAGTTAATCTTTTTGCTAAACATGTGCCTGATCATTATTGTCTCATGTTCTTTCACATTCCAATTGAATTCAAATTCAAATTCTGTGTGCAATTCAAAATGCTCAGACATGAACACAAAAAATGTTCATCATGTGCCAAATAATCCACAACTAATATTGGTGGTGAACCAACATTTTTGCAAAAGGTTTAAGTGGCCTAAGCTACTTAAAACAATGGCCTAAGCAATAAATTAAATGCCTTTTTAATTTATAAAATTGGCATTCTTTTTCTAAAGTCTCACAATATTTTCGTGGCAGTGCAATATACTTCTTTGAAATTATTTTGTCCAATGGCATAATTTTTTGCAAAGTCTTTATTGGCTAAAAGAAAAAGAAAAGAAAATGCAAAAGCTGTTTACAAAAAAGGAAAGGAAAACCCCCCTGCCCCTGGGCCTAAGGCCGCAGAGCCAGGCCCAGCTGGCCGTCGGCCCACCCCAGCCGGCCCACTCCCCCTTTCCTGTCGCTCTTCCCCCTCCTCCTGTTCCTCTGACCGGGCGAGGCAGAGCGCGCCCGTCCCCGCCGGACCCGCCTCGCCGGCGTCGCCCGAGCGAGGGGATAAGGCTTGCGCCTCCTCGCCTCCTCGATCCCCGCCTCCACTTGCACCACCCACTCCGCCTGCTCCTCCTCTCCCACTCTGTCTCGCTCGCCCGCCTCACCCGAGCACCATCGCCGTCATCCCACCTCGCATCACCGCAGCGACCACTCCCCTCGTGCTCCTCCGCCGTAACCAGCCGCTCCTCTGCGTTCCGCTATGTCGACTACGGCCACGAACGTGAGCTGGCAAGCCCCGCAACACCGGATCCCCGTCTTCTTCTTCCCCGGGTCGTCGGACGCCGCTGTCGTCGATTCGGCCTTCCCCTGCGCTCCTAACCTGTCGAGGGCCTTTCTTGCGCCGCGCGGTGAGCCCCTCATCCTCTCCCCTCACTCCCCTGGCCTCTGGTGATCCCGTCGCCACAGCGCCCGCCATGGCCGAGCTCGGTTCCGCCGTGCAGCTAGTCGCCATTGCTGTAGTCGTTGCCAAGGCCGGGCAAGCACGGCAACGTGCTCAGGGCGCCTCCCTAGTGCCGCCCGAGCCTCTAGCTCGCCACCTCGTGCCCTCTGGCCGCGTACCGCACCTCGGCCGAATTCCGGCGCCGCCACGGTCGACGCCGCCGTCGACTCCGTCCGCTTCAGACCGCGTGAATGCCGTAGATCGACGCGGATCGTTTCCCTCGTTCGAACGCGCTAGGCCGCGCGCCAAATGGTCGCCTGAGGCCGTTTTCCGGCGAGATCCGAGCCGCGCCACTGCGTTTAGCGTCGCCGGCGTTGAGCCGCCGGCCACCGCCGACGTGGCACACCTGGGGCCACCCCCAGGGTCGCTGCCAGCGGGCCCTATGGCCCCCAGTTGACCGGGTTGACCCAGTCAACTGCTGACTGGGCAGCCCAGTACCACTGACGTGTAGGCCCCACCACATAATTAAACTAATTAAAATGGTTTTATAATTAAAAGTAATTAGTTTAGCTAATTAGTCACTGACATGAGGGGCCTAACTGCTAATTAACACCCTGTTAATTTAATATAACCCACTGTTAGCCCTTTGTCTATGACATGTGGGACCCGTTGGTCAGTTTGACCTGGTCAGCGAGTCTGTTGACTGCTGACGTCATCAGCACGTCATGCTGACATCATTTTATCCTTTCTGTTAATTTAAATAAATCCAGAAAATGGTTTAATCTTTAAAAATTCATAGAAAATAAACCGTACTCGGATGAAAATGTTTTCTATATGAGAGTTGCTCAGAAAAATCCAACGAATCCGAATATGCGGTCCGTTCATCTGTCACATGCCCCTAGCATGCTGAACATGGAACTTTCCCCCTCCGGTCATCTGTCTGACACAGGTCCGGAACCGGGAACACCTTCCCGGTTGAATTCCCCCTTCACCTATAACGTCTAGGACCGCGTTAGAGCACGCTTAGCGCTACGTATCGTCATGTCATGCTTAGTGTTACCTCTGTTTGCTATGTATTTACTGTTTCTTCCCCCTCTTCTCTCCGCTAGACCCCGAGGCCGCTGATGCCCCGGTGATCGACTACGTCGTCGACAACGACCCCTCCTTGCCAAATCAACCAGGCAAGCCCCCCCTTTGATCATCCCGATATCGCCCATTCCATTCTCTCATGCTTGCATTAGATTCTACTACTATTATTGTTTGCTCCTATTCTGATGCATAGCCTGCTTTTGTATCTGCTGTTATACCTTACCTGCTTATCCTAAACTGCTTAGTATAGGTTAGTTAGTGATCCATCAGTGACCCCCACCTTGTCCTTGTTGCCCCTGCTTCATCATTGAAGACCCGATCAACGGGATCGAAGACCAGGCCCCGGCACCGCACATCAATTTCCCCTTAGTTGCTCGACACTACTGGGATACTATCGAGTGCCGAGGGTGAGACCTCTACAACACTTCTGATGTTAACCCTGTAGTGTAGCTATTCGGTCGTGGTCATCGAGGGTGATTTCCTCTTTAACCACTTCCGATATGACTCTGTCGTGCAACCCCTCAAGTGTGAACCTCGGGGGTGATTCCTCTTACGTTCACCTTGATGATTACATCGAGTGGAATTCACCGGGGGTGATTCCTCGGGTTTTCCCCTTAATGTTTGGACACACGGATACTTGGACTTTACCACTGTTACTTGGAAAGACGGGTCGACCCTGAGGGGTACCCGCGCGAGCTTAATTGCGAGTGATGTGGAGTCGGGTTGACCTGGAGGGTGCCCGCGAGATAATTACGAGGCGTGGCCGGGCATTCCTAGCCCTTGCCGCAAGTCCTCGAGACGGGGCAACGGGGTCGCATCTTTCGTGAGTCTCTGCTTGTTACCGCGCGTTCCTAATCCACTACGATTTGGTTATTTGATCCGAGGGGCCTCTGGCCTGATAGCACTAACCATCACGTGGGCATAGTATGGGTGTTCTGCGTCGTATACATCAGCCAAAGCTTAATAGACGTCAGCGACTGAGTGGCGCGCGCCGGGTTGGACTGCGCAAGCGCCTGCCTTGTTGAAGGAGGTAGCTAGGTCTGCTCACCGGCCGCGTACGCAACGTGCAGGAGTTTCCGGGGAGATGGCCCATGACCCCTGGGGGCATAGGTTTAGTCCGGCGTGCTGATCTCTCTGTTAAGTCTAGGTCGGGTTGCGGCGTATTGTTTGGCCGAGGCCGGGCATGACCCAGGAAAGTGTGTCCGGCCGGAGTTAATCAAGCGTGGTGGGTAAGTTGGTGCACCCCTGCAGGGAAGATTTAAACTATGCATAGCCTGTCCTACGGTAACGGACACTTGGAGTTGTATCCCGATCGATACAACTAGAACTGGATACTTGTGATGAGAATTGGATGGTGATGAGTAATGGATTGTGATGGTAACTGGATAGTATGGCTCTGGGATTCCTTTCTCAGGGAGTCGAGAAAGGATCTCTGGTCGAGGTTGATATCACTACTACTACTTTACTTTATGCTACTCTACTCCCTCCTGTTTGCTGCAAGATGGTGGTTTCCAGAAGATGTTAGTCTTCGATAGGACTAGACCTTCTCTCTATTCTGGCATTTCTGCAGCCCAGTCCACATATACAGCCTTCCTTTGATAATGTTGCATATGTAGTGTAGATCCTTGCTTGCGAGTACTTTGGATGAGTACTCACGGTTGCTTTGCTCCCTTTCCCCCTTCTTTCTTCTTTCTGGTTGTTGCAACCAGATGGTGGAGTCCAGGAGCCAGATGCCACCTTTGACGACTGCTGCTACCCCGAGGGTGCCTACTACCACGTGACGGACGCCGACGACCAAGAGTAGTTAGGAGGCTCCCAGGCAGGAGGCCTTGCCTTTTCGATCGTTGTTGTTTTGTGCTAGCCTTCTTAAGGCAAACTTGTCTAACTCATGTCTGTACTCAGATATTGTTGCTTCCGCTGACTCTTGTGTTTTCGAGCTTATGTATTCGAGCCCTCGAGGCCCCTGGCTTGTAATATAAAGCTTGTATTATTTTATTTTTGTGTCTAAAGTTGTGTTGTGATATCTTCCCGTGAGTCCTTGATCTTGATCGTACACATTTGCGTGTATGATTAGTGTACGATTGAATCGAGGGCGTCAGAAGTTTCCCGTGCCGGTATTGTTGTCTTTGCTGCGACTTGATTTAGAGCGGCATCGTCGAAGCTTTTGTTGTATCTCGGGAGGTTTATCCTCTACTCGATTTTTCTCTTTATCGTTGTCACCCTCCTTGGGTGCATCCACCATGTACACGTCATACAAAGAGGTGGCCGACCAGCGCCTGGTAAACGGTAGGTTTTCGGCGTGCTCGTCTCCGGCATCGTCGTCCATACCATCGATGTCTTCAGAACCATAATCAAGCTTGTCAGTTAAGTCCTCTACTATGGCGATGAAGTGGGTGGTGGGTGGGATGTAAAATTCCCCGCTCCCAACCCCTAGTCCAGGCTGGGCATAGTTCGAAGGTTCCTCCTCCGTAATCACGAGGGATCGCATCAAGTCCAGAGCCTCGCTTAAAGGCGAGGTTTGTTGAGGGAGAAAAGAATTCGTGGAGTATGGCAGGAAGGGAATTCCTTGGCCGAGCTCACACGATGCTGACTCCGAGAGTTCGGAGCCGACGTCTGGGGAAGAGTCCGGCTTGGTTATGGATGTTGGTGACACTGCTTCCTACAGCTCTCCTGTACTGGGCCTAGTGGCCATAGATAGTCCGGCGGGTTTAGAAATCCCGTCTTCGGTACTGGCGAGGTGCTCCGGCTCTAAGGCCAGAGCGGAGGTTGGGGTCGTGAATCCTTGGAAGATCAAGTCTCCTTGGATATCAGCGACATAATCCAGGTTTCCATAACTAATCGGGGACCTGGGGCATAGCTGTCGATCTGCTCTAGATGGCCAAGTGAGTTGGCCCATAGTGCGAAGCCGCCGAATATGAACATCTGGCCGGGGAGAAAAATCTCTGCTAGGGAAGCATCGTTGCAGATGATGGATGAAGCCATCGAACCTTCTGACGGTGACATAGTGGAACTCTTAATGAAAGCACCAATTTCGGTGTCCAAACCGGCGGATCTCGGGTAGGGGGTCCCAAACTGTGCGTCTAAGGTTGATGGTAACAGGAGACAAGGGCCATGAAGTTTTACCCAGGTTCAGGCCCTCTCGATGGAGGTAATACCCTACGTCCTGCTTGATTAATATTGATGAGTATGGGGGTTACAAGAGTTGATCTACCACGAGATCGTAATGGCTAAAACCCTAGAAGTCTAGCCTATATGGTTATGATTATGATCGTTTCTACGGACCAAACCCTCCGGTTTATATAGACACCAGAGGGGACTAGGGTTGTACAAAGTCGGTTACAGAGAAAGGAATCTTCATATCCGAATGCCAAGCTTGCCATCCACGCCAAGGAGAGTCCTATCCGGACACGGGTGAGAGTGTTCTATCTTGTATCTTCATAGCCCATCAGTCCGGCCCATGTCCAACAGGTCGGACGCCCAAGGACCCCTTAGTTCAGGACTCCCTCATCGAGCTTTGTAGACATTAATATCATGGTCAGCGTCAGTCTTCTTCTTGAAGATCCATTTATTCTCTATGGCTTCCCGATCATCGGGCAAGTCAACCAAAGTCCACACTTTGTTCTCATGCATGGATCCCATCTCAGATTTCATGGCCTCAAGCCATTTTGCGGAATCTGGGCTCATCATCGCTTCCTCATAGTTCGTAGGTTCGTCATGGTCAAGTAACACTCTGGTGCAGATCTTACTCTGGTTGACCTATGAGGTTCGGTAGTAACTTGATTAGAAGTTTCATGATCATCATCATTAGCTTCCTCACTTATTGGTGTAGAAATCACTGGAACTGATTTCTATGATTAACTACTTTCCAATAAGGGAGTAGGTACAATTACCTCGTCAAGTTCTACTTTCCTCCCACTCAATTCTTTCGAGAGAAACTCCTTCTCTATAAAGGATCCATTCTTAGCAATGAATATCTTGCATTCCGATCTGTGATAGAAGGTGTACCCAACAGTCTCCTTTGGGTATCCTATGAAGACACATTTCTCCGATTTGGGTTCGAGCTTATCAGGTTGAAGTTTTTTCACATAAGCATCGCAGCTCCAAACATTAAGAAACGACAACTTGGGTTTCTTCCCAAACCACAGTTCATAAGGCGTCGTCTCAATGGATTTCGATAGTGCCCTATTTAACGTGAATGCAGCTGTCTCTAAAGCATAACCCCAAAATGATAGCGGTAAATCGGTAAGATACATCATAGGTCGCACCATATCTAATAAAGTTCAGTTACGACGTTTGGACACACCATTACGTTGTGGTGTTCCGGGTGACATGAGTTGCGAAACTATTCGCATTGTTTCAAATGAAGACCAAACTCATAACTCAAATATTCACCTCCACGATCAGATCACAGAAACTTAATTTTCTTGTTACGATGATTTTCCACTTCACTCTGAAATTCTTTGAACTCTTCAAATGTTTCAGATTTATGTTTCATGAAGTAGATATACCCATATATGCTCAAATCATCTATGAAGGTAAGAAAATAACGATACCCGCCGCGAGCGTCAACACGCATCGGTCCACATACATCAGTATGTATTACTTCCAACAAGTCTGTTGCTCGCTCCATTGCATGAGGCATGGTTCGCAAGCATCGAGTGATTCATAATCAAGTGATTCCAAAAGTCCATTAGTATGGAATTTCTTCATGCGCTTTATACCAATATGACATAAACGGCAGTGCCACAAATAAGTTGCACTATCATTATTAAACTTATATCTTTTGGCTTCAATACTATGAACATGTGTATCACTACTATCAAGATTTAGTAAAAACAAACCACTCATCAAGGGTGCATGACCATAAAAGATATTATTCATATAAATAGAACAACCATTATTCTTTGATTTAAAAATAATCGTCCCACATCAAACAAGATGCAGATATAATGTTCATACTCAACGCTGGCACCAAATAACAATTATTTAGGTGTAAAACTAATCCCGAAGGTAGATGTAGAGGTAGCGTGCCGACGGCGATCACATCGACTTTGGAACCATTTCCCACGCGCATCATCGCCTTGTCCTTAGCCAATCTTTGCTTAATCTGTAGCCCCTGTTTCGAGTTGCAAATATTAGCAACAGAAGCAGTATCAAATACCCAGGCGCTACTGCGAGCATTAGTAAGGTACACATCAATAACATGTATATCAAATATACCTTTCACTTTGCCATCCTTCTTCTCCGCCAAATACTTGGGGCAGTTCCGCTTCCAGTGACCAGTTCCTTTGTAGTAGACGCACTCAGTCTCAAGCTTAGGTCCAGACTTGGGCTTCTTCACTTGAGCAGCAACATGCTTGCCGTTCTTCTTGAAGTCCCCCTTCTTCCCTTTACCCTTTTTCTTGAAACTGGTGGTCTTGTTGACCATCAACACTTGATGCTCCTTCTTGATTTCTACCTCCGTAGCCTTTAGCATTGCGAAGAGCTCGAGAATCGTCTTATCATTCCCTTCCATATTATAGTTAATCAAGAAGCTCTTGTAGCTCGGTGGCAGTGATTGAAGAACTCTATCAATGACACTATCGTCAGGAAGATTAACTCCCAGCTGAGTCAAGTGGTTGGGGTACCCAGGCATTCTGAGTATATTTCACTGACAGAACTATTCTCCTCCATTTTGCAGCTGTAGAACTTATTGGAGACTTCATATCTCTCAATCCGGGCATTTGCTTGAAATATTAACTTCAACTCCTAGAACATCTCATATGCTCCATGATGTTCAAAACGTCGTTGAAGTCCCGGTTCTAAGCCATAAAGCATGGCACACTAAACTATCGAGTAGTCATCAGCTTTGCTTTGCTAGGTGTTCATAACATTTGGCGTTTCTCCTGCAGCGGGTTTGTCACCTAGTGGTGCTTCTAGGACGTAATTCTTCTATGCAGCAATGAGGATAATCCTCAAGTTATGGACCCAGTCCGTCTAATTGCTACCATCATCTTTCAACTTAGCTTTCTCTAGGAACACATTAAAATTCAATGGAACAACGACACGGGCCATCTATCTACAACAACATAGACATGCAAAATACTATTAGGTACTAAGTTCATGATAAATTAAAGTTCAATTAGTCAAATTACTTAAGAACTCCCACTTAGATAGACATCCCTCTAATCATCTAAGTGATCACGTGATCCATATCAACTAAACCATGTCCGATCATCATGTGAGATGGAGTAGTTTTCAATGGTGAACATCACTATGTTGATCATATCTACTATATGATCCACGCTCGATCTTTCGGTCTCAGTGTGCCGAGGCCATATATGCATATGCTAGGATCGTCAAGTTTAACACGAGTATTCTTCATGTGCAAAACTGGCTTGCACCCATTGTATGTGAACGTAGCGCTTATCACACCCGATCATCACGTGGTGTCTCAGCACGACGAACTATAGCAACGGTGCATACTCAGGGAGAACACTTATACCTTGAAATTTAGTGAGAAATTATCTTATAATGCTACCATCAAACTGAGTAAAATAATATGCATAAAGGATAAAGATCACATGCAATCAATATAAGTGATATGATATGGCCATCATCATCTTATGCCTTTGATCTCCATCTCCAAAGCACCGTCATGATCACCATCGTCACCGGCTTGACACCTTGATCTCCATTGAAGCATCGTTGTCGTCTCGACAACTATTGCTTCTACGACTATCACTACCTCTTAGTGATAAAGTAAAGCAATTACATGGCGATTGCATTTCATACGATAAAGCGACAACCATATAGCTCCTGCCAGTTGCCGATAACTCTGTTACGAAACATGATCATCTCATACGATAAAATTTAGCATCATGTATTGACCATATCACATCACAACATGCCCTGCAAAAACAAGTTAGCCGTCCTCTACTTTGTTGTTGCAAGTTTTATGTGGCTGCTATGGGCTGAGCAAGAACCGTTCTTACCTAGTCATCAAAAACCACAACGCGGTATAGTGATTGCTTTTTTATCTTCATAAAGAACCATGTTCATTGAATCTGATTCAACTAAAGTTGGAGAAACTGACACCTACCAGCCACCTTTATGCGAAGCACGTTGCTAGAACCAGTCTCGCATAAGCGTACGCGTAATGTCGGTCTGAGCCGCTTCATCCAACAATACCGTTGAATCAAGAATCAACTAGTGACGGCAAGCAATTTGTATATACCACGCCCACAACTCCTTTGTGTTCTACTCGTGCATATAACATCTACGCATAGACCTGGCTCAGATGCCAATGTAGGGTAACGCAGTAATTTCAAAAAAATCCTATGCACACGCAAGATCCATCTAGGTGATGCAAAGCAACGAGAGGGGAGAGTGTTGTATACATACTCTCGTAGACCATAAGCGGGAGCGTTATGACAACGCGGTTGATGTAGTCGTACGCCTTCACGATCTGACCGATCCTAGCACCGAAGGTACGGCACCTCCGCGATCTGCACATGTTTAGCTCGGTGATGTCCCATGAACTCTAGATCCAGCTGAGTGTCGGGGGAGAGCTTTGTCAGCACAACGGCGTGATGACGGTGATGATGAAGTTACCGACGCAAGGCTTCACCTAAGTACTACAATGATACAACCAAGGTGGAAATCTGTGGAGGGGGCACCACGCACGTCTAAGAGATCAAATTGTGTGTCTATGGGGTGCCCCCTCCCTCGTATATAAAGGAGGGGAGGGGGGAGGGCCGGCCCTTTCTATGGCGCGCCCTAGCGGGAGTCCTACTCCCACCGGGAGTAGGATTCCCCCCTTTCCCTAGTAGGAGTAGGAGAGAAGGGAGAGAGAGAAGGAAGGGAGGTGAGGCCGGCCCCCCACCCAATTCGGATTGTGCTAGGGGGCATGCCCTCCTCCTTGGTCTTCCTCTCCTCTATTCCACTAAGGCCCAATAAGGCCCATATACTCCCCGGGGGGTTCCGGTAACCTCCTGGTCTTCCAGTAAGTGCCCGAACTCATCTGGTACCATTCCGATGTCCAAACATAGGCTTCCAATATATCGATCTTTATGTATCGACCATTCCAAGACTCCTCGTCATGCCCGTGATCGTATTCGGGACTCCAAACTACCTTCGGTACATCAAAACAAAAAACTCATAATGCCGATCGTCACCGAACATTAAGCGTGCGGACCCTACGGGTTCGAGAACTATGTAGACATGACCGAGACTCATCTCCGGTCAATAACCAATAGCGGAACCTGGATGCTCATATTGGTTCCTACATATTCTATGAAGATCTTTATCGGTCAAACCACATAACAACATACGTTGTTCCCTTTGTCATCGGTATGTTACTTGCCCGATATTCGATCATCGGTATCTTAATACCTAGTTCAATCTCGTTACTGGCAAGTCTGTTTACTCGTTCCGTAGTGCACCATCCCGCAACTAAATCATTAGTCAGATTGCCTGCAAGGCTTATAGTGATGTGCATTACCGAGAGGGCCCAGAGATACCTCTCCGATACACGGAGTGACAAATCCTAATCTCGATCTATGCCAACTCAACAAACACCATCAGAGACACATGTAGAGAATCTTTATAGTCACCCAGTTACATTGTGACGTTTGATAGCACACTAAGTGTTCCTCCGGTATTCGGGAGTTGCATAATCTCATAGTCGTAGGAACATGTATAAGTTATGGAGAAAGCAATAGCAGTAAACTAAACAATCAAAGTGCTAAGCTAACGGATGGGTCAAGTCGATCACATCATTTTCTAATGATGTGATCCCGTTTATCAAATGACAACTCTTTGTCCATGGCTAGGAAACTTAACCATCTTTGATTAACGAGCTAGTCAAGTAGAGGCATACTAGTGACACTTTGTTTGTCTATGTATTCACACATGTACTAAGTTTCCGGTTAATACAATTCTAACATGAATAATAAACATTTATCATGATGTAAAGAAATATAAATAACAACTTTATTAGCCTCTAGGGCATATTTCCTTCAGAATTGGGTCAACATGGGCCTAAGGGAGAGAGAGGGAAGCCCGCGGGGGGTGGCCGCGCGCCCCCTGTAATGCCCATGATGTGGCTATATCTCCCACGTGTCCAGGCATGACTTAGAGGCATAACCGCATTGTGGTTTTGTCGCAAGAGGGGTAATCTTCACACAATCCCCTGTACTGTATAAGAAAGGGATAAAGAGTTGGCTTACAATTGCCACTTCACACAAATAACAAGTCAAACATACATCATCCAGAGTACAATCAAGGTCCGTCTACAGAACCAAAATAAAAGAAGACAACCCCAAATGCTAGATCCCCGATCGTCCCAACTAGGCTCCACTACTGATCATCCGGAAAAGACACATAACAACGACCAAGATCTTCGTCGAGCTCCCACTTGAGCTCGGTTGCGTCACCAGCACTGGTATCATTGGCACCTACAACTACTCGGAAGTATCCGTGAGTCACGAGGACTCAGCAATCTCACACCCGTGAGATCAAGACTATTTAAGCTTATGGGTAGGATAAGGCAGTGAGGTGGAGCTACAGCAAGTAATAAGCATATATGGTGGCTAGCATACGCAAATAAGAGTAAGATGAGAAGCTACGCAAACGGTCGTGAGCTAGAAGTGATCAAGAAGTGATCCTGAAACTACTTACGTTCAAGCATAACATAAGACCGTGTTCACTTCCCGGACTTCGCCGAAAAGAGACCATCATGGCTACACACGCGGTTCATTCATTTTAATTAAGTCAAGTGTCAAGTTCTCTACAACCGAATATTAACAAATTCCCATCTGCCACATAACCTCGGGCACGGCTCTCGAAAGTTTATACCCTGCATGGTGTCCCAACTTAGCCCATCACAAGCTCTCACAGTCAATAAAGGATATTCCTTCTCCCGGGAAGACCCGATCAGACTCGGAATCCCGGCTACAAGACTTTTCAACAATGGTAAAACAAGACCAGCAAGACCACCCGACTGTGCCGACAAATCCCGATAGGAGCTGCACATATCTCGTTCTCAGGGCACACCGGATGAGACATGCTACGAGTAAAACCAGCCCTCGAGTTTCCCCGAGGTGGCCCCGCAGGCGGCTCGGTTCGGACCAACACTAAGAGGAGCACTGGCCCGGGGGTTTAAAATAAAGATGACCCTTGAGTCTGTAGAACCCAAGGGAAAAATGCTTAGGTGGAAAATGTTAAAACCAAGGTTGGGCCTTGCTGGAGGAGTTTTATTCTAAGCGAACTATCAAGGGGGTCCCATAAATCCCCAACCGCGTAAGGAACGCAAAATCAAGGAACATAACACCGGTATGACGGAAACTAGGGCGGCAAGAGTGGAACAAAACACCAGGCATAAGGCCGAGCCTTCCACCCTTTACCAAGTATATAGATGCATTAAAGTAAATAAGAGATAATAATGATATCCCAACAAATCCATGCTCCAACATGGAACAAACTTCATCTTCACCTGCAACTAACAACGCTATAAGAGGGGTTGAGCAAAAGCGGTAACATAGCCAAACAACGGTTTGCTAGGAAGGTGGGTTAGAGGTTTAACATGGCAATATGGGAGGCATGATGTAACAAGTGGTAGGTAGCACGACATAGCGATAGAGCGAACAAATAGCAAGCAAAGGTAGAAGTGATATCGAGGGTATGATCATCCTGCCTGAAATCCCACAAGGAAGAAGAACGAGTCCATGAAGAAGACAAACGGACGTAGTCGAACGGATCCTCACAAACGCAATGTTACCGGAACTACCAAGAAGAAGCAACACCGGAAAGAAGCAAACAACATGGTAAACCAACAAGCATAAACATGGCATGATGCACAATCAAGTATGATGCATGGCATGGCAAAATGCAACAAACAACACTACAAGTTAAGTGGAGCTCAATATGCAACGAGTTGCATATTGACGAAACACCACATGACTTATTTCGTTCTCTCTCGGTTATGTGCCCAACAATATTAAATGTTGTTAAACATGGAAAGAGGTGAAGCATAAGTAAACTACACATTTTAGGCAATTTAAATAAGGCCGGAAACAACAAACAACAATTCTGGAAAATCCCCATATGCATATTATGAATTTGGTACTGTTCTGCCCTAAACCATATTTTAGAGTTGTTCAACATGCAATATGAGTGCACCAAGTTAAACATTTTAACATGGCATTATGCAAAATAAACACAAACATCATTTTAAACATTTTTAACATGGATTAAAGTTGCATAATATGAACCTACACAAAATTCTAAGCATTTTACATATAGAGATCATTTTAAACCGATGCACGGTTGTGAAGTTATTAAATGCATGAACTCTAGGGACTTTCTTGTAAAACTGCAAAACACTGGAATAAAAGCTAAATTGTTCCGCAAAAAAAAGATGACTCGGGATGAATCAATAGGCTGGCCCAAGAGGTGAAAAAACAAGAGGAGGGGCGCTGGGATGTGGCCTCACCCAGTGGGCCTTGGCCCAGACGATGGTGGCAGCATGCAGGCCGTGAGGCTGGGCTGTATGCTGGATCTGGAGGCGTGCTGGTCAACGCAGCGAGCGGCAGCAGGGACACATGGCGAGGCGCGGGGTCAACGAAGCAGGGGATATCGAGCGGGACTTGGGGACGAGCTCACTCCGGCAGGGAACTAGGTGGGGCGATGACTTGCGCGGAGGACGTGGAGTCTGGCGGGGAGGCACAGGTGAGCTGGGCGGCCGGATCCGGGCGTTGGAGGCCAGGACTTGGTTGACGACATCTTGTCCTTGCAGAGGAGGTCGAGATGGTCGGGCAGGCGGTTCCCGATGATGGGGAACTCCGGCGGGACGGACTTGGCAGGGCGACGGCTCCCTGGTGGCGACAGAGCTTGACAGCGGCGGGGTTCATCAGCTTCCGGGCATCCAAGGCTAGAGAGACATAGGACGAGAGCAGGGTCGCGAGACCCGGTCAGTGGAGACCTTGAAGCTCCGTGGGCGGCGGCGTTGGTCGAGCACCTAGAGAGAGAGAGGGAGAAGCTTGGGAAGGAACCAGAGGAAAAAAGAGCAGGGAGAGGGGAAGGGAGATCGGCCTGAGTTGCAGGGGGGTTGTCGGCGATGAGGTTGGCCAGACGGAGGCAAAGAGGAGGCCGAGCATAGAGACGCACGAGGAGGAGCTCGGGGCTGCTCGGGCACTATGCTGCTTGGGTGGCCGACGGAGGCGATAGGAGGATTTGGTGGTGGCTGGTGGAGATGGATCGATGGGATGGATGGGACGGAGAGGTCGGGTGCTGGTGGTTAGATCGGGCAGGGGGAGATGCCGAGGGGGATTTGGAAGGCGGCAGCGGGCGACGGGACACATCTCCTAGATTTTAGGGTTTGTCCAAAATAGGCTAGTGGTTGATCTATATATAGCAAATGGCTAAGTTTAGGGGCATTTGGTCCCTCCAATCTTAATCGGACGGTCCCGGATAAATAGGTTAGGGAGATCAAATAATATAACGGAGATGTCTTATAGATGTTTGGGGGTTATCCGAACCCAACGGTAATGATAGTTCGGTTCGGGTTCGGGGAAGTTTCGGACATGCACGCGAGGGGGCCGCGGGCTGACGAGAGAGGTTAGGTGGTTTGCCAAGAGGGAATCGAAACACGGTTGGTCTCGGAATGGTCAACGAAGGTAAGGGGGATGCGACAACTGCAAACAGATACAAGCTTTGAAAACATGACGGCAACGGAGTGCCGATGCAATGCGGATGATGCCATGATGAAATGCAACAAACAAATAAAAAAACAAAGTTGACATGCAAAATATGGACGGCGCCTGGAGCGTCGGTCTCGGGGCGTCACACCCCCTCCTTGGAAGTCCGAATAGGACAAGGAGGAGGGGGCGGCACCCCTGATACGTCTCCAACGTATCTATAATTTTTGATTGTTCCATGCTATTATATTATATGTTTTGGATGTTTAATGGGCTTTATTATACACTTTTATATTATTTTTGGGACTAACCTACTAACCCAAGGCCTAGTGCAAATTGCTGTTTTTTTGCCTATTTCAGTGTTCCGCAGAAAAGGAATATCAAGCGGAATCCAAACGGAATGAAACCTTCCGGAGAGTTATTTTCGGAACAAACATGATCCAGGGGGCTTGGAGTAGACATCAAGAAAGAAGCAAGGAGGCCACGAGGCAGGGAGGCGCGCCTGCCCCCTGGGTGCGCCCCTCACCCTCGTGGGCCCTCGCAGCTCCACCGACCTACTTCTTCCTCCTATATATATCCATATACCCCAAAAACATCCAGGAGCACCACGAAACCCTATTTCCACCACCGCACCCTTCTGTACCCAAGAGATCCCATCTTGGGGCCTTTTTCGGAGCTCCGCCAGAGGGGGAATCGATCACGGAGGGCTTCTACATCAACACCATAGCCTTTCTGATGATGTGTGAGTAGTTTACCATAGACCTTCAGGTCCATAGTTATTATCTAGATGGCTTCTTCTCTCTCTTTGGATCTCAATACAAAGTTCTCCTCGATCTTCTTGGAGATCTATTCAATGTAATTCTTTTTGCGATGTGTTTGTCGGGATCCGATGAATTGTGGGTTTATGATCAAGTTCATCTATGAACAATATTTGATTCTTCTCTAAAATCTTTTATGTATGATTTCTTATCTTTGCAAGTCTCTTCGAATTATTAGTTTGGTTTGGCCTACTAGATCAATCTTTCTTGCAATGGGAGAAGTACTTACCTTTGGGTTCAATCTTGCGGTGTCCTTTCCCAGTGACATCAGGGGCAGCAAGGCACGTATTGTACTGTTGCCATCGAGGATAAAGAGATGGGGTTTATATCATATTGCTTGAGTTTATCCCTCTACATCATGTCATCTTGCCTAATGCGTTACTCTGTTCTTATGAACTAAATACTCTAGATGCATGCTGGATAGTGGTCGATGTGTGGAGTAATAGTCGTAGATGCAGAATCGTTTCGGTCTACTTGTCGCGGACATGATGCCCATATACATGATCAGGCCTTGATATTCTCATAATTATGCACTTTTCTATCAATTGCTCGACAGTAATTTGTTCACCTACTGTAATACTTATGCTATCTTGAGAGAAGCCACTAGTGAAACCTATGGCCCCCGGGTCTATCTTTTATCATAAAAGTTTCCCATCTATTTTACTTTGCAATCTTTACTTTCAATCTATATCACAAAAATATCAAAAATATTTATCTTACTTTCTCTATCAGATCTCACTCTCGTAAGTGACCGTGAAGGGATTGACAACCCCTTTATCGCGTTGGTTGCGAGGTTCTTATTTGTTTGTGTAGGTACGGGGGACTTGCTTGTAGTCTCCTACTAGATTGATACCTTGGTTCTCAAAAACGGAGGGAAATACTTATGCTACTTTGCTACATCACCCTTTCCTCTTCAAGGGAAAACCAATGCAGTGCTCAAGAGGTAGCAAGAAGGATTTCTGGAGCTGTTGCCGGGGAGATCTATGCACAAGTCAGGACATACCAAGTACCCATCACAAACTCTTATCCCTCGCATTACATTATTTGCCATTTGCCTCTCATTTTCCTCTCCCCCACTTCACCCTTGCCGTTTTATTTGCCCTCTTTTCCATTTGCCCTCTTTTTCCGTTCGCCCCTTTTTGGCTGGCTACTTGTGTGCTTGTGTGTTGGGTTGTTTGTCACGATGGCTCAAGATAATACTAAATTGTGTGATTTTTCCAATACCAGCAATAATGATTTTATTAGCACTCTGATTGCTCCTCTTACCGATGCTGAATCTTGTGAAATTAATACTGCTTTGCGGAATCATGTCATGAAAGATCCATTTTCTGTCCTTCCTAGTGAAGATGCCGCTACCCATCTAAACAGCTTTGTTGATTTATGTGATATGCAAAAGAAGAAAGATGTGGATAATGATATTGTTAAATTGAAGCTATTTCCCTTTTTGCTTAGAGATCGTGCTAAAACTTGGTTTTCCTCTTTGCCCAAAAATAGTATTGATTCTTGGAACAATTGCAAAGATGCTTTTATCTCTAAGTATTTTCCTCCCGCTAAAATCATCTCTCTTAGAAACGATATTATGAACTTTAAGCAACTTGATCATGAGCATGTTGCACAAGCATAGGAGAGGATGAAATTAATGATTCGCAATTGCCCTACACATGGTTTGAATTTGTGGATGATCATACAATTTTTTTACGCTGGATTGAATTTTGCTTCTAGAAATCTTTTAGATTCGGCCACGGGAGGCACTTTTATGGAAATCACTTTATGAGAAGCTACCAAACTCCTAGATAATATTATGGTTAATTATTCTCAATGGTACACCAAAAGATCTACTAGTAAAAAGGTTCATGCTATAGAAGAAATTAATGTTTTGAGTGGAAAGATGGATAAACTTAAGAAATTGTTTGCTAATAAGAGTGTTTCTTCTAATCCTAATGATATGCCTTTGTCTACTTTGATTGAGAATAATAATGAATCTATGGATGTGAATTTTGTTGGTAGGAACAATTTTGTTAACAACGCGTATAGAGGAAACCTTAATCCTAGGCCGTTTCCTAGTAATTCCTCTAATAATTATGGTAATTGCTACAACAATTCTTATGGAAATTATAATAAAAAGCCTCTGATTTTGAATCTAGTATTAAAGAATTTATTAGTTCGCAAAAGAGTTTCAATGCTTTGATTGAAGAAAAATTGTCTAAGATTGATGAGTTGGCTAGGAACATGGATAGAATTTCTCTTGATGTTGATTCTTTGAAACTTAGATCTATTCCACCTAAGCATGATATCAATGAGTCTCTCAAAGCCATGAGAATTTCCATTGATGAGTGCAAATAAGGAACCGCTAGGATGCGTGCTAAAAAAGATTGCTTTACAAAAGCGTGTTCTTCTAGTTTTGATGATAATAAGGATGAAGATCTAAAAGTGATTAATGTGTCTCCTATTAAATCTTTGTTTTGCAATATTAATCTTGATAATGATGGGACTGGATACGAGTCAACTTTAGTTAAAATGCGTCTCAATGATTTGGAGTTTTTAGATCTTAATGCAAAAATTGGTTAAAGTGGGATTGTAGAGGTCAAAACTTTACATAGCAATGAACCCACTATTTTGGATTTCAAGGAATTTAATTATGATAGTTTCTCTTTGATAGATTGTATTTCCTTGTTGCAATCCGTGCTAAATTCTCCACATGCTTCTAGTCAAAATAAAGCTTTTACCAAACTTATCGTTGATGCTTTAATGCAATCTTATGAAGAAAAGCTTGAATTAGAAGTTTCTATCCCTAGAAAACTTCATGATGAGTGGGAACCTACTATTAAAATTAAAATTAAAGATCATGAATGCTATGCTTTATGTGATTTGGGTGCTAGCATTTCCACGATTCCAAAAACTTTGTGTGATGTGTTAGGTTTCCGTGAATTTGATGATTGTTCTCTAAATTTGCACCTCGCAGATTCCACTATTAGGAAACCTATGGGAAGGATTAATGATGTTCTTATTGTTGCAAATAGGAATTATGTGCCCGTAGATTTCATTGTTCTTGATATTGATTGCAATCCTACATGTCCCATTATTCTTGGTAGACCTTTCCTTAGAACAATTAGTGCAATTATTGATATGAAAGAAGGGAATATTAGATTCCAATTTCCGTTAAGGAAAGGCATGGAACACTTTCCTAGAAAGCAAATTAAATTACCTTATGAATCTATTATGAGAGCCACATATGGATTGCATACCAAAGATGATAATACCTAGATCTATTCTTGTTTTTATGCCTAGCTAGGGGCGTTAAATGATAGCGCTTGTTGGGAGGCAACCCAATTTTATTTTTGTTTCTTGCTTTTTGATTATGTTTAGTAATGAATAATTCATCTAGACTCTGTTTAGATGTGGTTTTATGCTTTTAATTAGTGTTTGTGCCAAGTAGAACCTTTGGGAAGACTTGGGGAAAGTTTTTGCGATCTTGCTGTAAAAAACAGAAACTTTAGTGCTCACAAGATTTGCTGTAATTTTATACTGGAGAGTGCGATTAGGTTGATTCTTTTTTAAAAATATTAATAGATAAGTTCGTCACGTCCACCAATTTATTTCAGAATTTTTGGGGTTAAAGAAGTATTGGAAACCTACAGATTACTACAGACTGTTATGTTTTTGACAGATTCTGTTTTTCGTGTGTTGTTTGCTTATTTTGATGAATCTATGGCTAGTATCTGAGGGTACGAACCATAGAGAAGTTGGAATACAGTAGGTTTAACACCAATATAAATAAAGAATGATTTCATTACAGTACCTTAAGTGGTGGTTTGTTTTCTTATACTAACGGAGCTCATGAGATTTTCTATTGAGTTTTGTGTTGTCATGTTTTCAAGTTTTGGGTGAAGATTTGATGGATTATGGAATAAGGAGTGGCAAAAGCCTAAGCTTTGGGATTACCAAGGCACCCCAAGGTAAAATTCAAGGACAATCAAAAGCCTAAGCTTGGGTATGCCCCGGAAGGCATCCCCTCTTTCGTCTTCGTTCATCGGTAATTTCACTTGAGGCTATATTTCTATTCATCACATGATATGTATTTTGCTTGGAGCGTCTTGTATGATTTGAGTCTTTGCTTTTTAGTTTACCACAATCATCCTTTCTGTACACACCTTTTGGGAGAGACACACATGAATCAGAATTTATTAGAATACTCTATGTGCTTCACTTATATCTTTTGAGCTAGATTATTTTGCTCTAGTTCTTCACTTATATATTTTAGAGCACGGTGGTGGTTTTATTTTATAGAAATTATTGATCTCTCATGCTTCACTTATATTATTTTGAGAGTCCTTTAGAATAGCATGGTAATTTGCCTTGGCTATAAAACCGATCCTAATATGATAGGCATCCAAGATTGGTATAATAAAAACTTTCATAGAAAAGTGCATTGAATACTATGAGAAGTTTGATACTTGATAATTGTTTTGAGATATAAAGATGGTGATATTAGAGTTGTGCTAGTTGATTAGTTGTGAATTTGAGAAATACTTGTGTTGAAGATTGCAAGTCCCTTAGCATGCATGTATGGTAACCGTTGTGTAACAAATTTGAAACATGAGGTGTTCTTTGATTGTCTTCCTTATGAGTGGCGGTCGGGGATGAGCGATGGTATTTTCCTACCAATCTATCCCCCTAGGAGTATGCGTGTAATGCTTGGTTTTTTATGACTTGTAAATTTTTACAATAAGTATCTGAGTTCTTTATGACTAATGTTGAGTCCATGGATTATACGCACTCTCACCTTTCCATCATTGCTAGCCTCTTCGGTACAGTGCATTGCCCTTTCTCACCTTGAGAGTTGGTGCAAACTTCGCCGGTGTATCCAAACCCCGTGATATGATACGCTCTGTCACACATAAACCTCCTTATATCTTCCTCAAAACAGCAACCATACCTACCTATTATGGCATTTCCATAGCCATTCCGAGATATATTGCCATGCAACTTTCCACCGTTTCATTTATGACACGCTTCATCATTATCATATTGCCTTGCATGATCATCTAGTTGACATCGTTTTTGTGGCAAAGCCACCATACATAATTTATCATACATGTCACTCTTGATTCATTGCCCTTCCCGGTACACCGCCGAAGGCATTCATATAGACTCATATTTTGTTCTAGTATCGAGTTGTAATCATTGAGTTGTAAATAAATAGAAGTGTGATGTCATCATTAATAGAGTATTGTCCCAAATAAAAAAAGTGGAAAGGCCAAATAAAAAAAGAAAGGCCCAAAAAAAGAAATAAAAAGGGACAAAACTACTATCCTTTTTTTCCACACTTGTGCTTCAAAGTAGCACCATAATCGTTATGATAGAGAGTCTCTTGTTTTGTCACTTTCTTATACTAGTGGGAATTTTTCATTATATAACTTGGCTTGTATATTCCAACAATGCGCTAGGTATTCGTGAGCAAGCAAGTTGGATGCACAACCACTTAGTTTGTTTTGTTGAGCTTTCATACATTTATAGCTCTAGTGCATCCGTTGGATGGAAATCCTTGTCGTGGATCTAAGACTAACAGTAGAATGGGGGGTAGGTATGAGGAGGCAAGATCCTAGCTATGGAGTAGTTGTACACACGAGTTTACGAGTTCAGGCCCTTCGTGGAGGAAGTAACAGCCCTACGCCTCGGTGCCCTGAGGCAGTCGACTAGATTGTATGTGTGTGTGAGTTTACAAAAGATGCGAACCCTTGTGCCAGTGGAGGGGGTGGCTTATATAGAGTGCGCCAGGACCCCAGCCAGCCCACGTTACAATGGGTTCAATGTACATAAAGAAGGGGCGTTACAGGTAACGTCTGTATTAAAGTGTTATAAATGATAATTAAGTCTATGAGTAAACGCTCGACCGTTGCTGTGCAGAGAGACTTTAGATCTTCTGTTTGTTGAGTGGTTTCTATGACGGTCGAGTGACATTGATTCTTCCGAGTGGAATGTCTCTGGTCGAGTGGATGATGGTACCCTTTGAATGCTTCTGGCTTTAGGGTGATGTCCTTGGGGAGGGCATCTAGGTTAGGCCTATGACCCTACCCTAGGTACATAACTTCATCATTAGCCCCCGAATGGTTTGGGGCTTGAGTGGAGAAGGAGTTGAGAATTCCTCCGATTCAATTTTCGTGCTTCGGGAGTGACTTATTGCGACCAAGCGAACAATCATGATGATCTCAACTTCTTTTCAGTCGCCTTGATCCATTCTAGAATCTGCCCGGTGAACTTTACTGCGATGTCTTGAGTACTGATATGGAAAAGATATTCCGTCTGACAGGTTGCCTTGCTGTGCGTGGATATCGTGGGATTCGGATTTGCGGAAGCACGCAGGACGGGGGAGGCCGCAGTAATCAGAAGGGATTAGGTGAGGCCGCCTCGATCACCATGCCACCGTTTTCGCCACGTACCTCACGCGCGACTGTTGTGGGATTTGATTGGATCGTCCGGACCCACAGGTCAGCCACTCGGAAGTGGCCCCATATAAGTGTGCCAGATTGGGATTTTGTGCACAGCGTGTCCCTATTCTTCTCCTTTCTCCTCTGCTTTCTCTTCCATCCCATCTCCGCTCCCATGGGGAAGGAGAAGACGGTGGCTCTGGAGCGCACGAAGAAGGTGACGACGAAGGCGAAGGGGAAGAGGTCTAGCCGGGGCATATCCTCATCAAGGTCTGGCCTACCGCACGGCTGGATCTTGGGCGACTGGATCCGGTCGACGACCAGCCAGGACGACATCGATGATCTGGTCGAGGGAGGGCTGGTCCCCCACGAATCGGCGCGGCTTCCGGAAGGAGAGACTGAACCGCGTCCACGAGATGGTGAGTGCGTACTCCTCGCAACTCATGTCGACCGTGGTTTTTCTCTGCCTCCCCATCATTTTTCCGGGGGTTTTTGAACTTCTTTGGAGCACAACTTCACCACTTCACTCCCAATTCCATCGTATATATTGCCGCCTACATGTCCCTGTGCGAGAACTTCTTAGGTTGTAGGCCACACTGGGGTATTTTCAAGAACATTTTCACTTGTCGTTCTCAGTCGGTCAAGAAAGCCAATCCGAGTGACGAGAGAACACACGTGATTCAGATGTGCGGGTGTCTTGGGATTCAGATGAGAGGAAAAAGTACTTTCCCCGCCATGATCCTTCCCGAGTCGGTTCGAGGCTGGCAGTCTACCTGGTTTTATTGCAAAGACCAGCGGACACTAGGTCAGTCGACCGGGCTTCCTGCTTTTTCCATGGCTCGGGCCGAGAATCCCTCCGCATTAAAAGTGATCCCAGAGGAGAAGGCACAGGTCAAGGTTTTGGTCAAGCGGGTGGTCCAACTCGTCCGGGGCGGCATGACTGGTTTGGACCTGGTGGAGGTCTTCCTCAAACGGCGCATCCAGCCGCTCCAAGCCCGCGACCATCTGATGTGGATGTACTCAGGTATTGAGGATTCCACTCGGATCCACCCGGAGGAGGTCGACGAGAGCACTGTGGAGCAGTGGCTGAGAGGCATCATTGGCAACAAGGATAACCCCAGGGGGTCCAGGAGGGTTGCTCCATTCGACCATTCGCACCAGCCAGACCAGGTCCGATTCTGCATTGTCGAGTATTTCCTTGGTTAACCATGTAGCCGCTTGTTGACGACCGACTGTTTTTGCTTTGCTTGTTGTCTTTCAGGCTCTTATCGAGATGTATTCAATGCCCAACGGAGAGCAGGAGCAAGATCTGGAGGGGAGGCGAGCGGAGGCGAGCATGGCGAGTGGCACTCGGACGAAGAGGAGGGTGAAGAGAGCGGCGACCCAAGTGACGAAAAAGAGGTCGACTCGCCTCCTCATAGAGAAAGAAGGTCCAAGCACGCTCACGACCCGGCATGCATCCCTGACCCGGTGGCCGCACCGACTGGGCAGTCTTTGAAGCACCCTCGAACGTCTTCTCCAGTACCGACTGAGAAGACACCGAAGCAACCCAAGACTGCACCGCCTCCAGCACCGAAACCACCGAAGGCTGCATCTTCCAAGGCGCCGAAGGCTTTTCCCAAGATCAAAGTGGTTAATCCTACTATCTCTGGGTAATAATCCGACCCGACCCTTTAGTTGACTTGGTGTAACAAAACGTGACCGACTGAATGTTGACATTTGCAGTGCTGCCACTTCTGGGACTTCCACCCGCAAGTACGAAGACAAGGAGATGGAATATGCGGTCACCTCCAACCTAGGTACAACTCTCGCGATCTTGTCCTTGATTACTAGGTTGATTAAATTCTGGTGACTCATCTGGGGTCGACTGATTTCTTTGCAGCCCCCCCCCCCAATGTTATCGAGCTTCCGGATGACGATGAGGACGCGCTGCTGAGGCCCAAGAGGAGCAAGAAGGCAACAGCTAGCAAGACATCCCAGTCGGAACCGGCGACAGAACCAGCAGTCCAACAGCCCGAAGATGCGAGTAAAATCTCTGTAACCTTTGCTGATCGAGTGTCGAGTGCGCGCCCTACATCGTCGACTGCACCAGTGCTTGCTTCAACCGTCCAACTTCATGCCTCGGATCTTGAAGCCACTGTGTCTGGACCATCCGTCCCCTTCTTCACCACTCATCATGTTCTAGAAAGCCAGTCGGACGCCGCTGCAGAGGCTATTCGTCAGGCTGGCATAATGATGGAGCGGGTGAAGGCGGTGCACAAAAGTAGTCAAGCTGCTTATGATGCCAGCGCGGCTCTTCGAGCCAACGTCCAGGTAAGTTGACTTCCGACTGAACTTGTTCTATTAGGATATGCTACCCGAATATTTTCCTTCGCGCTATCTCTTATTGTCTTGCACTTCGAATCTGTACACCCACTGGGTGTTTTGTCATCTTCATTATTTGCGCTCTTCCACTCGGACTGGTCGAGTGGGATCTAAACCAGTGGGGGCACGCTAAGTGCACCCACTGGGTGTAATCGCAGTCGACTGCTGGCTGTCGGCTGGGGTTTGAGCACTTCTTCCTCTTTTCTTTCTTCCACTCGGTCTGGGCGGACCACGTCGCGTGGGTTCTGAACCAGTGGAGCACGCTAAGTGCACCCACTTCGTGTAGTCCCCGAGACCGCAGTCGACTGCTGGCAGTCGGCTGGGGTTTGAGCACTTTTTTTACTCGGTCTGGGCGGACCATGTCGAGTGGGATCTGAACCAGTGGGGAAACGCTAAGTGCACCCACTAGGTGTAGTCCCTGAGAGTACTGTAGGATGTTTGATTCTGCAGTAGTCTTAAAGTTTTATTCACTCGGATGTAAATAATCTTTGATCTTGTCTGTTGATGTCTTTTACTCACTGTAGAAATCTTGTGCTCTCATTTCCAAGTTTGCCGAATTTGAGGAAAAGCAGAGGCAACTCAACCTTGACCTGGAGCTGGCCCGACAAAACTTAAAGAAGGCTCAAGATGAAGTTGCTGGTACGGAAGGTAACTGCCTGTCGACTGCTTATCCCGACCATCCTTCAAATTATCCCTTCGTTCTTCTGTTTGATCTAAATGCTTATTTTGTAGAGAAAATGAGGCTAGCTCTGGAGAAGGACCTGGACCTTGCAGCTGCGCAAAGGGAGGCTCAAGAGAAGATTGCCCTTGCTGACAAGAAGCTGGCTTCCATCGGAGCGCTAGAAGAGGAAGTAAGCAAGCTGAAGTCGTCTCTCACTGAATCCAACCGAGAGGCGACTCGTCTGAAGAAGGATAAGGTGGCTCTGAACGAGAAGCTGGAAGACATGGCTCGTAAGAGAAATGACTTGGAAGCTTATCTGGAAACCCTCGCCAAGAAGCTCTTTCTTATGCTCGAAGGTACCCCTTTTAATCCGACTGCTTTACTGTTGGCAAGTTAGTCCTGATTAGTTGACTCATTAAACCTTTTAACTTTTAGAATTCTGTCAAAACTTTGAAGAGGAGACTGGATGGATCGAGACGGGCTTGGATCCTATCCTTTCTCCAGTCGGTGACGAGGCTGCCATGAATGTGCTTCGACTGGAGTCTCGTGTTGCCAGTGTTACCAGCTATCTTGCTCGTCTGAAGGTGGCGGTGTCGCGCATTGATGGATCACTCTGGCTAAGGGCAACGCTTCAGAATGATCTCGAGTCTCTGATGACTCAACTCAATGAGGTACCTAGTCGAGTGCAGGAATGAAGAAGTCCTCTGCCTGATGCGGTGCTGACGTGGCTCTGTCACTGGTCAGGGTCCACTGCAAAGAAGCTCGAGAAGAGAAGCTGGCGGCGCTCAAGGTCGCCAACACAAAAAGGCACGACTTCCAGTCCTTCATGGAGACTTTCATTGCTGCTGCCACTCGGATCGCTGACGGGATTGATTTGGAAGAGTTCGTCGAGCCTGCAAGTCCTCCTCCTACCGAGTGAACAAACTTGATACTTAAACTTGCTTTAAATTTGCCTCGGAATGCCGAGTGGTTTTTGTAACCGTTAAACTCCTTCGGGCCTGGCGCCCGAGTACTTTTATCTTCATCGTGAAACTTTTGAGATTTTATCCGATCTTGGTTTATCTTCTGCATGTGCTTGCGTTTGCCTTCGAGCGGAACTTATTCTTCACTCGGAATATTCTTTGAGATGCAACTCTGAGGGAGATATCCCAGTCGATCTGCGCCTCGTCATCCTTGCAGATAGGGATGGAGCGCTCATTGTACTTGTGGCGCAGCTCTGAGGAGAGGTTTGCAGTCAACCTGCACCTCATCATCCTTGTAGATAGGGATGGAGCGCACATTGTACTTGTGGCGCAGCTCCATGGAGAGGATTGCAGTCGACCTGCACCTTGTCATCCTTGCGGATAGGGATGGAGCGCACATTGTACTTGTGGCGCAGCTCCATGGAGAGGATTGCAGTCGACCTGCACCTCGTCATCCTTGCGGATAGGGATGGTTTTTCAACTTAGGCGAGTACTAGACTACAGCTAATCCCCCGAGTGTGAGGTTTGCTCATCACTCGGTAGGTTTTTTGAAACTTAGGCGAGTACTGGACTGCAGCTAAGCCCCTAAGTGCGAGGTTTGCTCATCACTCGGTAGGATTTTTGAAACT